>NW_006295827.1:2667973-2702287 GCF_000327345.1 Myotis davidii | reverse complement strand
AACATAAAATTTCTGCCATGAGAAATGATAGGATTATCATCCTATATAATAAGAGAGGAATATGCTAATTAGCCATTACGCTCTGAGGCATAAAGACCAAGTATGTCATGACCAGATCACGGATCAGCAGGAGGGTGGGCCAGCGAGGTACAGGAGGCAGCTGGGCAGCAAGCTATGAGGGGGGGGTAGGGGGCGGGGGGAGCTACAGGAGGGCCGAGCAGCAGGTAGAGAGCTCTACAGGAGGGTGGCAGCAACCTACTGGCTACAAGCAGGTAGCAGAGAGCTACAGGAGAGGACAGGGCAACAAACTATAAGAGGGGGCAGGGGAGCTACAGGAGAGTGGCAGCATGGATTTGTGTGCAGGGCTACTAGTATGCATATAAGTTCTTTGGTTAATCTCCCCCCCCCCACCCCCCACTCCCTCACCCTTCCCTCTTAGATCCATCAGTTTGTTCCATGCTTCTATGTCTCTGGATCTATTTTGTTCATCAGTTTATTTTGTTAATTAGATTCCATATATGAGTGAGATCATGTGATACTTGTCTTTCTCTGATTGGCTTATTTTGCTTAGCATAATACTCTCCAGGTCTCTCCATGCTGACTCAAAAGCATAAGAGATTTTTCTTTTTTACAGCTGTATGGTTTTCCATGGTGTAAATGTACCACCGCTTTTTTATCTACTCATCTACTGATGGGCACTTGAGTTGTTTCCAGATCTTAGCTATTGTAAATTGTGCTGCTATGAACAAAGGAGTGCATGTAGTTATTCTTTCTGATTAGTGTTTTGGGTTTCTTAGGATACATTCCTAGAAGTGGGGATTACTGAATCAAATAGCAGTTCCATTTTTTTTCATTTTGAGGCAACTCCATACTGTTTTCCATATTTGCTGTACCAGTCTGCATTACCACCAGCAGTGTACTAGGAGTGGATCACTTTTTATTCGAGGATTCCTGAAGCATTATCAGTGTTTCTTATTCAGATAGCAATCGAGGACATATTTTAGTTTGGGAACAGATACTTCATGGAACAGTGGGGTGCTCTGGAGAAGGATTCCTCAGAGATCATCAGTTCACAGAAAAGGAACAGAGCCTAAAGACACGTGTTTACTTTGTTTCTTGGAGGATCGTATTCTCATTCAACTTTTTCTGAAAGCCAGTCTTGTTTTTATTTTACCCCCCCCCACCCCCCTGCACACACACATCCTATCTAATAAAAGAGAAACATGGTAATTGGCGTACGACTGCTACCCTTCCCATTGGCTAATCAGCGAGATATGCAAATTAACTTCCAGCCAAGATGGCGGCAGGCAGCCAGGCAGCTTAAACTGAACACGAGGCTTGCTTGCTTCAGTGACAGAGGACTCCAACATTCCCCGCCTGCCTTGCCAGCCTCTGAGTCTGCAGTTTGAAACATTGTAACAAAAATAGGAGCTAAACAAAACCCCAGAAACCAGCTTTCAGTGAGTGGGGATCTCAGAGCTGGAGTAGATACAGAGTTTCAATTATAGAACGGAAACAAACCAGATACCTGCTTTCAGCAGCAGAGGCCTCAGAGCTGGAGCCAGAGCTAAAGCTGGCCCAGAATTAAAAAAAAAATAAAAAATAAAAGGAGCAGTTGGGAGCTTCCGTCACTCGCCAGCCTGAAAACAGCCCTCAGCCCCTCACCCAGACTGACCAGGCACCCCAGTGGGGACCCCCACTTTGAATGGTGTGTGACCAGCTGCAAACAGCCATCATCCCCTCACCCAGGCTGGCCAGGCACCCCATTGGGGACCCCCACCCTGATCCAGGACACCCTTCAGGGCAAACCAGCCGGCCCCCACCCGTGCACCAGGTCTCTATCCTATATAGTAAAAGGGTAATATGCCTCCCAGCACCAGGATCAGCGGAGCCAAGAGGCTTCCTGGCCCCTGGAGCAGCGTGACAGGGGGCATTGCCCAAACCTCCTGATTGCCCTGTGGCTCTGTGTGTGACATGGGGCGGGGCCACACCCTCCCTATCTGCCCTGC
Source organism: Myotis davidii (assembly GCF_000327345.1). Classification (NCBI taxonomy): domain Eukaryota; kingdom Metazoa; phylum Chordata; class Mammalia; order Chiroptera; family Vespertilionidae; genus Myotis; species Myotis davidii. Next base: position 2,700,278 of record NW_006295827.1, on the reverse strand, counting down.
TCTGTTCGTGACAGGGGAAGGCGCCCCAACCTCCTTATCAGCCCTGCTCTGTGCCTGATAGGGGTGACTTCCCCAACCTCTGATCGCCCTGCAGCTGTGTGTGTGACAGGGTGCAGTGCCCCAACCCCCTGATCGGCCCTGCTCTGTGTGTGACAGGGGGCGGCGCCCCAACTCCCCAATTGACCCTGCTCTGCGCCCGACCAGGGGCTGCACCTAGGGATTGGGCCTGCTCTCTGCCACCCAGGAGCAGGCCTAAGCCAGCAGGGCGTTATCTCCCGAGGGGTCCCAGACTGTGAGAGGGCACAGGCCAGGCTGAGGGACCCCCCTTCCTCCCGAGTGCACAAATTTTTGTGCACCAGGCCTCTAGTAGTGATATAATCCTTCCCATTCAGCAGATTATATAGAGTAAGGCTAGACAATCAAATTGAAGAGATAAGGAATTGGTGTTGGGTTATCAGAGCCAGGGTGGGTCATTGGTCAGAGATGACAGTGTCACCAATAGGGTCATGAGGGACAAATGTGGATGACAATTGCTAACATAAACAAGTGAAGTTGTATTCTGCAGGCACTACTCTAAGTGATTAATGTGTATGAACTCATTTAGCCTTCTTAACAATCTTGTGTGGTATAGGTACTGAAATTATTTTATTTTGTGAGTGAGAAATGTGAGGCACAGAGGGATCAGGAATTTTTCTACTGCATGATGGAGGTAGGAGAGGAATCCAGGCAGTCTCTCTAGAGCAGGGGTGGGCAAACTTTTTGATTCGAGGGCCACATTGGGTTCTTAAACTGGACCGGACGGCCGGAACAAAAGCATGGATGGAGTGTTTGTGTGAACTAATATAAATTCAAAGTAAACATCATTACATAAAAGGGTACGGCCTTTTTTTTTTTTTTTTTTTTTAGTTTTTTTTTTTTCAAACGGGCCGGATCCGGCCTGTGCGCCGTAGTTTGCCCACGGCTGCTCTGGAGCACACACTCCTAACCAGTGCACTGTCTGATAGATGGCCAAAGAGCATGTCTATCAGGAGAACCATTAAAGAGCTGATTCCTAAGTCCCTCTCTGCTAGTCTCAGGGACCTTTTCTTTAATTTCAATTTTTTTTTAAATAAGACTCCTGTCAATGATAAGATTGACATTTTTCATTTCTGAAATTCTAAATTTAAAGCTCTTGGGAACATATAGGTTTTCAAATATTGTGTGTGTGTGTGTGTGTGTGTGCATGTGTATAAGTTTCCTTTTTTTAAAGTCTCTCCTCTTCCACAGCTGCATATTAATCTGCTTTAAAAGTTTGTTTCTCAAGTTTTCCCCCTTCCTTTCTGAAGAAGACAGACTTAGGCTTATATCAAAATAGAGTTGATTGTGCCTTTGATTTAGAATGTGACAATAAGAGGCAGTATGGCTATGTATACTTATATGGGGCCAGATATAAGTACTTTTAAAGAATCCTAGCCACTAAAAATAAGCAGTTATTGGAGCAGAGGCTATGGAGCTGCTGTGCTTGGCTCTGGCAGACAAAGCACTCTAGGTAGCATTTGCTATCAGCTCCCTGCATGTGGGCATTAGAGAGTATAGGAGTCAGATTGACGGGCTCTTTGTATCTTGCTTTAAGGTTGTCTGTCACTGGGGGAGCTATACATGTAGTAGTAGCATTTTGTGCCTTGTGAAGGGGGCGTAGGTAGGTCTTTTGGTATATACTCTGGGGTGGTTGTTTCTTGAAGGGGTAAGCATAGGGTAAAGGTGCGCTCTCTCTCTCCGTCTATCTCTTACATTCCCACATATATACATTCTCCTTGTTTTTGCTAAACAGAGGGCAGTATTACAGTGTTCATCCCACTGTTTTAACCCTTGTGTGAGGTCATTAAGTGTAGAGTCATGTAGTTGTTAGCATGAGTGTCTTTTGGTCCCTATCAATGAAGGAGGCCAAAGATGGCATTTGAACTTTGACTCTTAAATTTAAATTTCTAAAAATTTATTGGGAGGCTTTTGTGTGCCAGGTATGTCACGTGAACATGGAATATGTCATCTAAAGGCTAATTGTTAATTTTATGTTAGTCTGGATATACTTCTATTAACCCATGCTTCTCATATAATTCCAACATTATCAAAGATAATTAAAGATTATAATTTTAAGTGATTTAGCAACTATTACCTATTCTTCCTGAGAATGTATAGACAAATCAGGACCTTTGGTCAGTGTATGTGTTTCCTGTTTGATATTATAATAAATCACCACAAAATATAATGGCTTAAAACAACACAAATTCATTATCTTATGTTTTATGAGGTCAGAAGTCCAACATGAGTCTCACCGGATTAAAATCAAAGTGTCAGCAGATGTTTCTTATAGAGACTCTTAGGGGAGATTCTGTTACCTCATCTTTTTTTAGCTTCTAAAGACTTCTTGCATTCTTGGCCTGTAGTTCCTTTCTTCATCTTTATTGCCAGCAATAGCAGGTTGAGTCCTTCTAATGATGCCATCTGTTTCCCACTTTCTCCCTCGTCTCACATCTTCCTCTTCTGTTTGAGGACCTTTGAGATCGTATTAGGCCCACCTGGAGAATCCATGATAATCCCAGTTATTTTAAGATCAGTTGATCTTCATCCTTAGTTTCATCTGAAATCTTAATTCTCTTTTGCAATGGAAGATAATATATTCAGCTTTCAGGAATTAGGACATTTGACATCTTTGGGAAGCCATTCTACCTTCCACAACAGGGAGGACTTTTTCCAAACTTTGCTCATTTCCCTACTCAAGTGAAGTAATATAATGCCCTTCCCATAATCCTTTGCATAACATATTGTTACCTATGTTGTGTATGTGAGTGTGGGAGACTTATCATGTGTTGCCCTAAACTCTCACTCCTCTTTATGTGATTAAAACCCTAGCCACCTAAGCATTTAATGGTTAGTTTTGTACAATTGGAAGGAAGCTAGAGATCCTCTTAGCCTGCTTGTCCTGCACGGGCTTGCAGATATTTCTTCCGAATGGCTATCTCACTTTTGCTGACATGGAAAGACCTTCCTTGACAGAATTAATATTCTCTTTGAGCACCTTCATTTTTATGAGAGTTCCTACTTCATTTTGAGGGGAAGTCTCTTTCTTTGCAGGTTGTAGAACCTATTGGTTCTTTCTTGTTTTACTCTCTGGGGTCAAGTTGAATAAATCTAATTTCCTCTTTCACACTTGAAGCCCTTGAGGTTTTCAAAAAGTCAGTTATCATATTTCCCAAGTACCCAGACTTAAAAAAACCCCTCAGTTTCTTGAACTGGGTCTCACATGAAACTGTTTTGAGATGGATCAAGCACTACTCCTAGTCTATCTCCTGAGTATGATACAACATGAAGAAGGGGAGACTGAAGGATGATTTAAAAGAATCCTTCAAATGCCTGGGGAATTGTCATAGTGATGAGGCTGGTAAGATCTTTGCCATCACCACAGACACAAGAAATCACAGGCTTATATTGTGACTAAAGAGATTTAGGTATCAAGGGATCTGTCTTAACCTCATGGATTGAAATACTTCAATGGACTGCCACGGGAAGTTGAGGGATCTTTTGCCCTAGAAATATAGGACAAGCCTTTAACCTTAGAATTCATTTTGTATAAGAGACTTTGCTTTCAGTTAAATGTTCTGCTTAAGTATTCTTGTCATTGCTTGTCATCTGTGCCTGATGTCTGGATTTCCCTCTTGTGTTGGTTCATTGGATGTAAGGCATCATCATGACTGCTGTTAATCACAGGGGGAAGGAATGTGGTTCATGGCTTTATGAAGGAAGGGAAACAGTGGCATAGCTCAGGATAATTAATAGCAAGTAGAGTGACAGTTTGATTCCCTGGTAGGGACCCTGGCATTGTTGAAGGGAAAAAAATCACTTTATTCTTTCATAGAGAGAGACAGCTGTAATTCTGGTTGGATGAAATCCAATTAAAAGGAACTGACATGCAAATTGATGATCAGACAGTGTGAGCATAGAAAAAGTCCAAGAAGAGTTCTGTAAGAAGAACAGTGTAGGTAATTTGGCATGATAATGTGTGTGCATAAGAAAAATGGACACATACAGTATGGCTAGCTGAACGAACAATTGTAAGTGTGGAATCTCAGCTAGGAGAGAGCAGGAAACTGGTTGGTTTGGTAGGTTTTTAGTCACTACACATTTTGGAGTTGAGGCATACATTTTATGAATTACAGCCTTTCACAATGGACTGATTATAAATCAACCCTTGAGGGTATAGGTTTCCAAATTGGTGGTGGTTAAATATAATATTCCCAAGAATATATGATTAGTGTCCAAGCCTGGCTCTTGGAAAGAAAATCTCATTGTTCAGGTACACTTCACCTGACCTAATGATGTGTCCTCAAGATTTGTTTGAGAATCGACTCCTAAATTTAGTATGAAATAGGAGAGCTTGCCATTTTTAGTAATGCTATTATGAATCATTTTTCTAAAGTAAAAAATACTTTTGTAACCAAAGTCATACCCAATTTATCTTCTAAGTAAATTTGTAAGTCCATATACTAGATTTGCTTAAATAAAGGCATTTTTTTGAAATAAAATAATTGTATGGGCAGGTAGCAGTTAAGCGTTAGAATAGCAGAGGGAAAAATGGGGAGAATTTTGTATGAAACCAGTATATTGCTTTTTAGGGAGCCAAATTCTGCTTAAGAAGTTAGATAGCTTCTACTGTTATTATGGGAGAAGGCTGCCTAGTGTATTGCAGGGAGATTTATTAGAATCTTTTGGGAACTGCAGCAGAAATGGCTATGAAATATTTTAAAGTAGGAGGAAATGGGACCACAGCATTTAGTAGGCTTTTTTTTATAGAAAGGAGCCAAAGAAGGTGAAATGGAGTTCACCGTGAGAAAGCTGTGGAAGATTGAGAAGCTCTGAGAAGACTTAGACAGCAGCCCTAACAAGAACAAGAAGAAACCAGAGTATTGTAGGCAGTTGCCACTCAGCACAGAAGCATCCAGTTCTCATACTGGTCAGTGGCAAGGGACAACCCAAACAGGACTCAGAATGACCATGGTCAGTTTTCATTTGTCCAGGTGCTGCATGTGGTGTGACCCTCATGCGATTTTACCATCTGCTGCCACTCTGTTCAGCAACTTCAGGAGCCATGCAGTCTATTCCCAAGGTTGTCACATTTATGCTAGTGCCCCTTATCCTAGGTTTTAGTTTCCACGGTCTTAGTTACCTGAGGTCAATTGTGGTTTGAAATATTAAATGGAAAGTTCTAGAAATAAACAATTCATAAGTTTTAAATTGTCTACTGTTCTGAATAGCATAATGAAATCTTGCTCCAGCCCACCCAAGATGTGAACCATCCCTTTGTCCAGCATATTCACACTGCATATGCTCTCTATTCATTAGTCACTTAGTAGCTATCTCAGCTATCAGGTTGGTTATCACATTCACATAACTTTTATTACAGTGTATTGTTATAATTGTTCTGTTCTTATTAGTTATTGTCAACCTTTCTGTGCCTAATTTATAAATTAAACTTTATCATAGGTATGTAAGTATAGGAAAATATAGTATATATAGGGTTCAGTACTCTGCAGTTTCAGGCATCCACTGGGGATCTTGGATAAGATACTTTTAACTCTGTCTAGAATACTCTTATCCTTAAGGCTCACTTGATTCAAGTTTCTGCTAGAAGCCCCTTTATTGTATAGGTCTTTCCTGATAATATAAAGTGAGCACTTTCTCTTTTATTCTGCTTCATTTTTCTTCATAACACTCATTTCTACCTCAGGCTTATGTTTATATTAAGTGTTTTTCTCCTTTCTTCCCATTAGAACTAAGCTCCAAGAGAATTGAGGCCCAGTTTATTTTGCTCATCATTGTATTCCCGAGCACTTAAATCATAAAAAATGTGTAGAATGGATGTTTAGGGAGCCTTTGTGCTTATCACTGTGGTAAGACCTGGGAATGGGAAGGGGAATGTAGGATTCAGTCACTGTCCAATGTTATTTAATACGTTATATAATTATGGTAGTTATAATAGTCTCAGCACAGGGTGCTGTGAGCTTTGAGGCAGGAGATTTCTCCTATAACTAGATTTAGAGTGATAAGGAAGACTTTTGTTCAGTTGTAAAGACAAGGAAGGATAGCATAGGCTGACAAAAGACAGGGAATGAAGTTGGAGAGCTTTAGAAATGAATTTTGTTTGGAAGTTCTCGAGTGGGTTCAGTGTGGCTGCTAGAGCACAGATGCATGGTCAAGCATGATGGAGAGGACTAGGATGTATGGTTGGGAAGGAGATTTGACCCTTGTGTTCAGATCTAACTGGGGAGATTCTTGAAAGGAGTTTGAGCCTTATCTCCTGGGAATTGGGGGCAGCCCATACTCTTTAAACAGGGAAGCACCGATATCCAAAAGATAGTATTGAAGGATGGATTGGTAGGGGTAGGAGGTAAAGTAGGCGTGGATGTGATATTCTTGACTTGAAATACATGTGAACATTTGGGATCCCCACATTGAACGACAAGAGAATGAAAGCAATATTCTGGATGCATAGGGACATTCTTTGTATAGGTGGTGGCTAAATATTAAAGATTAGTCATTCTTGCCCTAGTTGGTTTTGCTCAGTGTTTAGAGCAGGGGTGGGCAAACTTTTTGACTCGAGGGCCACAATGGGTTCTTAAACTGGACCGGAGGACCGGAACAAAAGCATGGATGGAGTGTTTATGTGAACTAATATAAATTCAAAGTAAACATCATTATATAAAAGGGCACAGTCTTTTTTTTATTTTATTTTTTTTTAGTTTTATTCATTTCAAATGGGCCGGATCTGGCCCGCGGGTCGTAGTTTGCCCACGGCTGGTTTAGAGCTTCGGCCAGTGGACTGAGGGTCCTTGGGTTTGATTCCAGTCAAGGGTATGTACCTTGGTTGCAGGCTTGATCCCCAACCCTGGTCAAAGTGAGTGCAGGAGGCAACCAATCGATGTGTCTCTCTCATATTGATATTTCTCTCTCAGTCTCTCCTCCTCCCTTTCACTCTCTCTAAAAGCATATATGTGTGTGTATATGTATATGTATATATATATATGTGAAATATCTGTTCAGATCCGTTGCCTATTTTTAAAATTGGGTTAGCTATCTTTGTATTATTGAGTAATATAATTCACATACAAGTCTCTCACTAGATATAGAATAGCAAAAATTTTCTACCATTTGGTGGGTTGTCCTTTCACCTTCTTATATATAAATAACAGAAAGACTAGTCATTTTTGTAATTGTTCAGTTTTCTTTTAAACAGAGGCAAACCTTTGCCATTGGGACACAAGGAGAGAAGAAGGATGCTATTTTGGTTCATAGATAGAATAAAATAGTTGAAAATTGCCTTGGCAAGCAGATAGGAATTCTTATTCTAACTCATATGTTTAGCAGCTGTGTGACCTTAGACAATTCATTTACCTGTACTGTTCCCCTTTCAAGAATGGACTTTGTTGATATGCTTACATTGTGGATGTGTGGAACAGAGTATGGTATGTGGGAAATGTATTAAAATTGCCTTCAGCAGTATTAGGTAACATTAGGATTCTTTTGCTCTAATAGAAATAGATCTGAAGAGAGTAGGAGAGAGAGAGAGAGAGAGAGAGAGAGAGAGAGAGAGAGAGAGAGAAGAAACAGATCTAGAATTGCTTTTTTCCTGGAATATGGTATTACCAAAGTGTCAGGGCAACTCACACCCCACCAAACATGACTGTTTCTAAGAAATGCCCATGCATTCTTTAAAGCAGACATTAGAGGAGCAGATTTTTGCTGCTTGTATTCTACATGTCACAACACATTCTGTTTTAGCAGTTGGTTAGAGCTACTGTGGAGCAATGCCGAAGCAAGAAGGGGGATTGGATCATGTTAGATATGCTACTGCGTATTAACCTGCAGGACACATTAATCTGCAGGTCACAGCAGAACCTGTTCCAAAGGGCTGTGGGAGATGGTTGGACACTTGATCCTCATTTTACTGCCTTCATCATTCACAGCATCTCATGTAGGGCGCCTCTTGTCACTTCTGCCTTTTTCATCTGGAGTAGCCAAATTGTGGTCTTGTATATATATGGAATGTTATATAGGCTGTGTGATTTTCTGAGAACTTTTTAGGAAATGTGGGGAACCTTACTGTTTGGAATGCTTTACTGTCTTTGAGAAGGGAGAAGAAAAGGAATGTTTTATACGGTTTGCTTTGAAGTCACTCTAGTTTGTAGAGTTTTAACTTAGACAAAGGACAAAATAGCTTAGTGGTTCACATTAAGTAAATTTTTTGGAGTGTAACAGACCTGGTGCCAATTCCACCTTTACCACTTATTAGTTATGTAACCGTGGGAAAGTTCGTTTTCCCATCTGTAAAGTGGGGGATAGTAATAGCACCTCACCAAAGGGTGGTTGGGGGGACTACATGAGAAAAACATGCAAATCACTTAGACCAAGGACCGGCAAACAATACATGCTCTCTAAATTTAGCTGGTGTTATTTTTGGCATTCTCATAGCCATTGGTATTTCTGAGACCTTGCAAAAAAGCCTGGACAAAGTCAAGCCTTTTCTGAGAGTGACTTGGTGGCAGAGTGCTAGAAATGATCAGCGGGTAAGTAATGGACTGTTGAGCTTCACACCCTAGTCCACTGGCATTGTATAAGAAGCAACTCATTACACTCTAGTGGTAGTTTAATGGAATGGGTGACTACACTCAGTTGACTTTCTCAGGCAGAGGCAGAAGTCAAGCCAAGCATCCTGGAATGTCTGGTTACTACCTGGAGAGAATAGAAGTCTGTAGCACAGTGGTATAGGGTGATGGTAGAACCCAAGAGTAAACTGCAGAAGCAGTGTGGCTTGTGTTGATTTTATCAAGTAGAGGGGCCTCCAGGTACTCCTGAGTAAACAAGGGATCCTGTTAAGCTGGGGGAAAAAAATCACTCAGTTGGATAAATCAGACCACCTAGGACTCCTGACCCATCACTAATACTGTATGTCACATACCTGTGATGAGCCATATTTCCTCTCTGCCCCTCAATTTCCTTGTCTGTAAAATGATTAGATGAAAAAAAAAATTTTTTTTTTTTGGGAGGGGTGGTCTTCTTTTCTGCTCCAGACTTTGTGACTTTGCAATTTCACAGGCTTTTAAGAACTCTGTGAGGCTGGGGGTGTTGCCGAACAGCTTGCTGTAGACATTGGCCTGTGTGAGTCTTTAGTTTTGTTTTTTTGTTATTTCAAAGAAGTTCCTGTTCAAAAAAACCATGAAGCATTTCATCATTGGACTTGTGAGGGAGTTGTTTCTTTAATCTCTCACGTTTCCTTTTCCTCCTGCAAATGATATCCACAGGACTGCTGTTGTCTTGTGCCTCCTGGATCAGCACTTTTGTGGAGAAATGAAAACATTGCACTTTTAAAGGCACAGAAAGCAAAACTGTAGCATCGGGATTCAAGGTTACAGAATTGGTTAACTTTCTGCTTTGTTTTGCTGAGCTGGATGAAAAAGATTTGATTGAATGTTACTGCTTAGGGATAAATATTAATAAACCACAAAAATCTCCCAGTGGTAGTATTTTTTCCTTCTTTGTAAAGAATTTCAAATTATGATCTAGTACTTGGATCATCATTGTCAACTGAATATGAGAAACATGGAGTGATTGGATAGAGGACTTGGTTGGAGAAGAGCAACTTGGGAATGCATATCCCAAGAGGAAATCTGTTCTGGATTTGTGATGTGCATAGCTTAATTTTGATTAGTAATTTGTTACAGTTCAGATATGTAAGTATCTAACAACTTTTGTAGACCTCCAAACATTAACTAATAAACATAGTGTTAGAAAAAAATCAAAAGTAGATTTTTTTAATTTTATTTAAGAGCTGAAGTGTTTTTTGAACTTTAATACTCCACAGAGAAGAATTTGTTACGTGAAGTGTGTGAGCTTCCAGTATTTCCCAAGGAGATTTTCGCCATAGATGTAAATACACTTGTATATAGTCAGTTTTCCCCTCCTCTGTCTCAGCTGACTTTACTTAAGGGTAAGGGAGATACGGTAGTAGTTTTATTTGTAAATTCAATAGAAATACATCAAGCACTTACTGAATGCCAAGATTTACCATGGTAAATAAGAGATGGTCCCTTACCTTAAGAATCCACTTGAGTATGATACAACGTTTGAAAAGTAAACATCGTTATCATGCAGATAGATGACTGCAAGAGGATGGTGATAGTCATGATGCTGCTTCCAGAAGATTGCTTACCACAACCTACATGTGCAGGAGATACATATGAAATACTTTAGAGCATGGAAGAGGGGACATTTGTAGTTTGGAGAGAGATCAGAGAAAAATTCATGAAGGAGGTGACACAATGATGTTTCAAAGGACAGGAAGGAGTATGCCATGTTGATAGGCAGGGTTCACATTCCAGGGAGAGAGACTAGCATGGACCAAGGCATGAGGATGTGGAGATGCCTGGCTCCCTTTGGGGATCTGAAAATCAGTAGTGTTGTGGAAGGGCTGGGTTTGTCTTCAAGGGCAGTGGCAAATCAGAGTCAGAGTGCAGGCTCTTTGAGGGCCATGTGCTCAGGCTGCAGGGGAAGATGTGCCTGGGGAGTTGTGTGCTGGTAATAGTGGCTAGCTCTCCCAGATTTCAATGTCTCCTGGAACATTACACTATGATGTGGAAGAGCCAGGATCAGATCAATTCATCAATATCCAGGTAATGTGCATGCAGGATTTGGACAGCAAGGTGTAATATGTAGGGTGTTGTGTGCAAATATTACATATGCACAGTTACAGTCTTAGTTTGTACAATAATTCATTGTGATGCTGACTGATGGAGAGCTCAAATGAGGAAGGGGTAGGAAGAGATGTTAGATTAGTCCTATTCCCCCAAACAGTGCTTCTTAATTTAGCTACAAATTAGAATCATCTAGAGATCTTAAAAAATCTCTTTAGATATAACTTACATGTAGTGAAATATATAAATCTTGACTGTATAACTCAATGAAGTTTGACAAATACACATACCCATGTAACCCACATTCCCATCGAGTTAAAGAACGTAATTATTACCTGAAAAAGTTCTTTAGTCCTCCCTTGATTTTTTAAAAATCTGTATTGAATTTATTAGGGTGACTCTGTTCAATAAAATTATATAGGTTTCAGGTATACAGTTCTATAATACATCATCTGTATATTGTATCCTGTGTTCAGCACCCCAAGTAATCCTCCCTTCCTATTTCTCCTGTAGGCAACTACTGTTCTGATCCTGTCATCATTGTTTAGTTGTTGCCTGTTCTTGAACTTTATAAAAATAGAATCATACAGTATGTACTTCTTTGTGTCTGGCTTCTTTTGTTAAACATGATATTTTTAGATTTTTCTATATTGTTGCATGTATCAATTCATTTTTATTGTCGAGTGGTAGTATGTTGTGTAGATATACCACTCTTTATTTAATCATTTCCATGTTGATGGACATTTGAGTTGTTTTACATTATATATACATGTGTAATGGACAATATTGTACTTGTTTTTTAGTGTGAACATATGTCTACATTTATTTTGGGTAGATGCTTAGGAGTGGATTTGTTGAATCATAAGGCTTGTAGGTTTATGCTTAACTTTATAAGAAATTGCCAAACAGTTTCCCAAAGTGGTTGTGCCAATTTACATTCCCACCAGCATTGCATGAGAATCTGGATGTTCCATATCCTCAGAAACATTTGGTGGTATTAGTCTTTTTAATTATAACCATTCTAGTGAGTATAAAATGATATCACGTTATGGTTTTAATTTGCGTTTTCCCAATGACTAATGATATTGAGCACTATCTTCTTTTGTGAGATGTTTGTTCCAGTGTTTTGACAATTTAAAAATTGGGTTCTTTGTTTTATTTTGTTAGAGATTTAAGGAATTTAAAAATATATATATTCTGGATACCCATCCCTTGTCAGGTATATGTAATATGAATACTTCTAGTCTTTGGTTTGCCTTTTCAATTTCCTAATAATGTCTTTTGATGAGTCAGAAGTTTTAAATGCTGATGAAGTCTACTTTATATTACTTTTACCTTACATGTTCCATGTCTTCTGTGTACTCTGTAAGAAATCTTATGTTAGGTCACGGAAATATTCTCCCTTGTTTTCTTCTAGAAGTTTTATTTTCATTTTGGTTTATGATCCATCTCAGATTATTTTGTGTAGTGTGAGGTAAGAGTAAAGGTTCATTCCTCCCCCATCTTGTGTTTATCTAGTTGTTCTAGCATTATTTGTTTGAAAGACTTTCCCAATTGAATATCCTTGGTACCTTTGTTGAAAGTCAATTGCCTGTTTAAATCTATTTCTGCTTATGTCTATTTCTGGACTCTACTCTGCTCCATTGATATATTTGTCTATCCTTACCCAGTATCACACTGTCTTGATTAGCTTTATTGAAATGTAGTGGAGTGAATTTTCCCACTTTGTTCTTTTTCAAGATGATTTTAACTACACTAGGCCCTGTGCTTTTCTATTTAAATTTTAGAATCAAATTGTCAAATTAGTTTTTTAAAAATGCACCAGGAGTGCTTTATAAAATCCTGTGATACTCAGGCTATACTCCATGGCAGTCAAATTTGAATCTTTTGAAGGTTGAACCCAGGTAATTATCTGTTCAAAGTCCTTAGGTTATTCCAAGTACAGCAAAGGATAAGAACTAATGTGCTAATGGAGTTTTAGTGTGGTACACAAACAAAGAAATTCAGTCGTGGATTACTGGGGTGGGACTCACTAGTGGAATGTATGCATAGGAGTTGATGTGGGCCTTCAAATGGAAGAAAGTGTCCATGCTAGTGGAGAAGAGAGAGTTTGAAAGAGGATGATGGGGGAGTGAGAAGCTGTGGTGTTCGGAAGTTCTCTCTCCCAGGGGATGGAGTCCAGCTGCTTAAGGGTTGCTTTGTGTGTCTACTATTCTTGATTATTCAGGATGTTCTTACCCTCAGTGAGGCACAAAGGTCACTGAAAGACCAGTAATTTAAAATCTAAGGAATGCTTTTGATTGGTAAAGCATATAGGGGTGGGCAAAAATAGGTTTACAGTGTTTGTATGGAAAAATACATAATATAAGAATAAACAATAATGCAAGAATAAACTCTGTGTTTCACATACTCACAACTATAAACATACTTTTGCTCATCCCTGTATAAGTGCATTATTGTAGACAATAGCTTTTCTCTGGACTAGGGAAATGTTGGTGAAACCTGCATAATAATGTACTGGGTAGACATATTCTAAAATAATTATGTGGTTTTCGATTTTTGAAGATTATTTTAAATTTTATTTTAATGTCTTTAGGCCAATATTGACTCATCCATTCTTCCCATGGGTAGGTCGTTCTTTCAGAACTGCTGCCTCCCTTAAAGGTTTTAAAGAAAAAAAAAGACAAAACGTTTCAACCAAAAAGATGCTGTTCTTTGAGTTGGTAGGTCATGGCTTGTGGCTTTTTTTTAAAGCACGTTTTCCTTCTTGAAGAGAGGTTAGAACTATAGTAGTTCCCACTTACCGTCAGTTTCACTTTCCGTTACCCACAGTCAACTGTGGTCTGAAAATATTAAATGGAGAATTCCAGATACAAGCAATTCATAAGATTTAAATTGTGTGCAGAGTAGTGTAGTGAAACCACGTGCCTTTCTGCCCAGGATGCGAATCATCCCTTTGTCCAGTGTATCCATACAGTACAATAAGGTATTTGGAGAGAGACCATATTTACATAACTTTTATTATAATATATTGTTATATTTTTGTCCTATTTTATTATAGTTATTATTAATTTCTTGTTTATATTTATAAACTGTGCCTAATTTATACATAAAACTTTATCAGAGGAATATATGTATAGGAAAGATATAGTATCATATAGGGTTTGGTATTGTCTGCGATTTCAAGCATCCAGTGGGCATCTTGGAACATATTCCGCATGGATTGGGGGGACTCCTGTAGTCAGCTGAGTCTCTCTTTCCAAGATGCAAGTTCCCTAAACAGCTGTAGAGAATTAATTTCAGTCCGAGCTAGCAGAGCTTTAATCTCAACTTTCTGCTCAGTGTTACGGAAAATCATCTCTAGAAAACAGCCAGTATCTACCTGCTATGGGATGTTAAAACATTCAGATGAACATTGGATTTTTGAGTGTTTTTCTAGTAGAAACAGCATGGAAAATCCTTTAGTGAGCTAGATATTACAGTTCACACAAAAAAAGCAAGTACTGATGATACATTTATATTTTTCTCTGTGTGTGACGTGTTGGTTGTACTATTTTTGTGTTCCGAATTGAATTCATATATACCATGTCCAGCTCCAAACCTCATTTTTCTGTGAGGGGTGAGACACTTTAGGCAAGAGAGCTTTGATATTAGCAACTTTTAACTTCTTTATAAATACATATATTTCTTCAAGACAGGGAAGCAGCTGGGCAGAGGGTGAGAGGAGAGTTGCTTTTCCTTCTCATTTACCATTGTATTTAATGACATGCACACTTCTTTTAATAATAATTTGGTACAGAGAAACATTTATAGACTCCAGATTCCTCCTTAAGAAATCACCACCTCCCCTGTCTTCATTTTTACACCTTTATTTCTAGGATTTATCTGTAATGCTGACATCACTTCTATGGTGGTGTAATCATAAGAAAAAATGTTTTTTTACTTAACATTTAAAAAGCCATTTTCTATGTTGCTATATTATTTTCATAATAATTTAATGACTACATATAGTATATCAAATTGTGCCATAATTTCTATTCTTCTAATGTTGAAAGTTTTCAATTTTGTGCTGTATTAAGGGTTTTGTCAATGTACAGCTTACACTGTATATTATCATCAGCAATATAAGGTGAACCTAAAAATTATAATTATTTACATTTTTAGGAATAAAAAGCTACAGGGTCTTTTATAACTGTATCAATAAAAAATTACTTTCACTTTATTTTTGTGTATAGTTTGAGCCCCCTGTTACTGGTTTATGGCTTGGAATTTTTTATTCTTAACTAAGTTGAAGTTTTTATGTTATATATGTAGTACCCCTTTGCAGTATTATGAATATTTTTTCCAGTTTTTTCTTTTCTATTTTTTTTTCATTTCAAAGAAGTTCATGAGATTGAATTTTGTGGGTTTTTGTTTGTTTTCACTTCTGTTGTCTTAAGATGAACTTGTCATCATTTGAGAGCTCTAACTCTTCTGTTTTTTGCTTTAATGAAAAGAAGTTTCTTGAATTCATGTGAGTTCCTATTGATTTTTGTGCCTTCTTCTTACCTGCAGTGCAATGAGGAATGGTGGGTTAAACCAGGAGGGTCTTATTCACAAGTCTTGGGAGAGGAATAGAAATAGACACAATTCTTGTATCAGCTTCCTTTAATGTCTGTAGGTCTGTGTTTACTCATCTGTAAAGCTGGGATGAGAATGACAAATATATAGAGAATATTTTTAATGCACTAAGCCTTCTCTTAAGCACTGTTAAGAACCTCAGGTAGGAGTGCTTGACTTACCAAATAGCTGTAACCTTTGATTAATATGTGTGCACCATTATACCTTGGATTTTTCTCAATAGTTAGAGACCACATGGGATTTTTTTTACCCCCCTGAAACCTGCCACAATCCTACTATCTGTGGACTTGGGGGTCTGGGTACAGGAAAACCTACAAGTTGAGGCTGTTCATTAGCAATATATTGTATGAAAAGCATACCTGAATAGTTGGTTGGTAAAGACTTTGGAGACTAACAAAAATGAATTAGAAACATCGGAGGCAATGCAGATGGCAGTTAAAAAACATGGGCTTTGACAGAAGACTTGTTTAACCAATTTTGCCATTATGTGACCTTGGGTAAGTAATTTAACCTCTGTAAACTTAGTTTCCTCAGTTATATTGGTGGGATAATACTGGTGAATTCTTTAAATAAATAAGGAAATGTATGTGAAATAGTCAACATGGTGCCTTGACCCATAGCAAATACCAAGTAAATTATAGCTGGTATTACTACCTTTATTAACAGCTAACATTTGTGTAAATTTATGACCTATAAACTCTTTGACATGCTGTTTCTCATTGATGAATCTGAGTGCTCTATGCAAAATGGATTTTCAAATGTTCCTTGTGCTTTGTATTCATTGCCTGAGGAGGTTGTTCCCTTTTAGTTACCTGTACAGCTGTGTGCACTCAGTTGTCATTTGTCATGTAACTTCATGCCAATGTCTTATTAGAATTTCATTCTGACATCCTAAGTGAGTACAAAGCTTGTATCTTGTACAGCTGGGCTGTCCCTGTCCCCAGAGCTGGGCCTCAGAGTCCAGATCCATTGCTCTTGGAACTCTAACTCTACAATTTATTATTTGTGACCTTAGGCAAGTCAGTTTCTGGCTTGCCAAAGCCACCCTTTTCTTATCTGTAAAATGGGTAAAACATTTCTTGTGAGGATTACTTTAAGCAATGTATTAAGAAGTCCTTTGTATAGCAAATTACAAATCTTTTTTACATATCTCACTGCCTAGCACAGCGGTCGGCAAACTATTAGGCAACAGAGCCAAATATCAACAGTACTTCTTCAAAATAGAGTCGCCCAGGCTGAAAACCGACTTCTGCGCATGGGCCACGAAGTTTCAATCGCACTGTACGTGCGCGCCTAAGAAGAGCCACACTCAAGGGGCCAAAGAGCCGCATGTGGCTTGCAAGCTGCGGTTTGCCGACCACTGGCCTAGCACAATGATCGGCGTTTAGAAAATATATGTTTACTGGGGTTGGAAGCTTATGAAAAGATTGTGGACCCAGTTCTTAACTTGAGTATCACTGGACACATGACATTTGGCTATTGTTCATGCAAGGCATTGTGCTGGGCATTAATTATAATACCGTGGTACCTTACTTTTGAAGTGTTTGCTTCTTGCTGTTGTAAAGGTTAGGCATAGTTACAGATAGGTGGTCAAAGCAGGTTCAATGATTTAATCCCACCTTGAAGAAGTAATAATTTAATCTGAAAGTATTTATCTTTAATAATTTAATATGGATTTTGGGGTATGTGGTCTCTGTGGCCAGTCTGCAGGGGTGCCCATGTGGAGATTCAACAATTGGAAAAAAAGGGAATGCTGCCTCTATTTGAGACTCTTGGCCGAATCAGTCTTGTTTCCCGTGGAGTTCCTTTCTCTGATAAACCGCTGGTGTTATCTTTGTGTCCTATGCATTTTTGGTTTGTATTTTTTCCCAATTTGATTTTCAGAAATGACAATGTTGAAATGTTGGCTGTGGTCATTTTCAGTAGAAAAGGCCCAAATACTAGGTATCCATTTCCCTTTTGAATAAAAAATAACTTATGTTAGGGAGAAAAAAAGCATAAGTATTTAATAAAAAATTAATTTGTTCCATTTTGGAAAATGGTATTTTTGCTAAGCCCCTAAAATACAATTTTTGTTTTGTTTGCATTCTGACAATATCTTTGAATTGTCAAAGAAAGCATGATGTCTCAATTTGAATTTATTTTTCCTGATACAATTTTAATTCCATAGGATTTGTCCCTTT
Source organism: Myotis davidii (assembly GCF_000327345.1). NCBI lineage: Eukaryota > Metazoa > Chordata > Mammalia > Chiroptera > Vespertilionidae > Myotis > Myotis davidii. Next base: position 2,682,754 of record NW_006295827.1, on the reverse strand, counting down.
AGACAGTGGTTCTCAACCTTCTGGCACTTTAAATACAGTTCCTCATGTTGTAACCCAACCATAAAATTATTTTCGTTGCTACTTCATAGCTGTAATGTTGCCACTGTTATGAATCGTAATGTAAATATCTGATATGCAGGATGGTCTTAGGTGACCCCTGTGAAAGGGTCGTTCGACTGCCAAAGGGGTCGTGACCCACAGGTTGAGAACCGCTGCTTTAGAAAGCCGATGTTTCTCTTAAGAAGGGTGAGTACCTAGTGGCCAGAGAAAGGCGGAATGATACATCTTTGAATATAGATTGATGTTTAATTTCCAGTTAAGGTTTTCTCTGAGAAGAACATGGTCAATTGTATTTAGTAGGTAGCTCTTTGCTAATTTTGAAGTGCATGATGTGTTTTAATCTAATGCAATCCATCAAGTCCTTTTTATGCTTTAGGGATATGGGGAATTGGTTTTGGCACAGGAGGGGCACAGGGCACATGTCATTTGTCTCCTCCGAGGGTAGAGATGACAAGCTTTGTTTGCGTTCTCACTATTGAGGGCTGGGACACAGGGATGGATCTTTGGCACTCTTCTGTTTAGTCAGCGGGTAGCAAATTTGATGAAACTGTTTTTCTTAAGCTAAGATATAGTCCCTGTGTGATTAACTCTTTGGAGGCCTTTTAAGTACAGAAGAAATTTGCATTAGGAGCTTTGTATCCAAGAGTCTTTGATTTAATGAAGTTTGAGAAGTGATGACTAGTTTTTTCAGTATTTTAGTCATATCCCATAAGTGTCCCCTTAGTCCACTTGTAGAGAGAGGTGCAAACATGATGACTTTGGTGAAACCTTCCTCCGAGAAGGGAGTAGTCAGGGGGACCACTTAAAATTTGGGGCAGCAGATGGGAGCATCCTATTGGGGTGTTTTTTTTTTAAATGAGATGTTAACTTGAGGAGTTTTGTATTTGTGACCCTGCTACATTCATATGAACAGTACACGGTGTTAAGAATGTACCTCACGGACCAGCACTAGCATCCCCAGTGTAGGTGTATTGTCCTTTTCTGCTCAAGCCAGCAAGGTGTTCCTAGACTTGGCACCAGGGAGTCCCACAACATTGAGCATTGCTAAAACACACTTCCTGCAGTTTGTTTATCTTCTTTGGGGTTCCTGAGTGAAAAATCACAAACCACTCACCTTTTCCCAGTAATGTTAATGTTCTAAGAGGGGCTCTAAGGTATATTAAAGTCAGGGTAGTTCTCCACGGGAAGCCTGGTTTTTAAATGAGACTTATTCAACCTCTTTTTAGCTGGTGTTTCATTACCACCGAGGATTTATAACGCAATAGCTCTGAGGCGAAGCTGGTAAGAATGCCAGCTTCGCTAATATTTAGAGTCATAAAATTCTGGATATTGGACAAGCTCTTAATTACTCTGAATCCGTCTTTGTCTTAATAAAACTTGGATTGTACCCACTAAAACAAGATGGCTGTGTTTGCATTAATCTCCAAATGTAGGTTAATACCTTTTTAAAAGCTGTGTCTTAGACAGAGACTTGAAAATTAATTTCCCATTTTCAGCTTAAATTGAAGAGCTCTTCTATGTGTGGAGTTTGAAGGACTGCCATTTTTCTGATGTTGTCGATTCAAGTGCCAATAATAACTCTGTCCCTCTGTTACTGTTTTTTAAATGTCTTAGGTAAGGAAAAATGTCTTTCTCTTCTGGTGCTTAGGGTTTTGTATTTTTGAAAAAAAATCTGCAGAGTAAATAGATGAAGTTCTGTTTTCTCATTGGAGTTTGAATCTCTGGGAATGAGGGGCAGGTTGAAGGGGGAGATAGTGGGAATCCTATTACAAGCCATGGCTGGAGAAGTCTGGGTTTTACATATGCCATTGCTACCAAGCTACACATTTTGATATTTTTTATCCTGTAATGTCTAAGCCCTTAACTGATTTTTCTCAAGTGCAGGATAGAAACTTTCTTCTCCTTTTTTTTTTTTTTTTTTAACTCTCCAGAGTATCTACTGCTATATAAACACTTAGCTCTACTAATTCCAGAACTTATTTTTGTGCTATAGATGGCCAATAAGATTATAAGGGCTTCAAAAGATTTTTATATAAATTGAGGTCTTCTCAGTAGAGAGTCTCTGCCTGACACACTAATTTTTCTAACCCAGCTTCAATACAGGAGTGTCCAGTGTGTTATATTAACTAGATTCTGCTTGGATTAGCGGGACTCAGGGCAGAGGGAATTAGGGACGGGTGTAAGGAGAAGTAGAAACCAATATAATAAAATGAGAGGGAGCAAGCATAAAAATCTTCCTCTTACTTTATTTAAGGTACAGGTGTAAAGTATTATTTTCCTATATTTCATCCTATGGTTTTCATAAACATTTATTAATTTCAGAGGGAAGGCAGGAGTAGGAGGGTGGATGGGGAGAGATTAACCAAGGACACAGACAATAGTGTGGTGAAGGCCTGGGAGGGGCAGGTGCAGGGTGGAGGGAGTCTGTGGGGGAAAAAGGGGGATATCTTTATTAAACAGTAAAGAAATTTTAAAATATGAAAACATTAATAAATAAGAACCATATGGGGGCGTTTATTAACAATGCAGATTTCTAGGCATTTCCTCCTAGAGAGTCTGATTCCATAGCTCTGAGATAGATCCCAGGATGCTGATTCTTATGATTAAGTACATTTGCTATTCAGACAACTCCATTGTGTTCTTCAAAAGCTCCAGGTTTCCATGGACAATATACAGGATGCTTTTTTCCTCTCCTTTATCAAGTCTTTGACCTAGTATGATTTTGTGAGGGGATGTCCTCAATGGAACATTTTTCAAAAACTTCTATATAAGGCAATACTGCTGCCAAAACACAAGCCACTCAGGTGAAAGTGGGCTGAGGGGCATGAGCAAATGTAGCCCCTCTTCTCCCCGAAGCTAGTAAGTAGGACCCTTCACTAGAAGTTTGGGATTCCCTAGAATGGCTGCAAACGCCACTGCAGTGTCATGAGTTCTGTTTAGTGAAGGTGGCTGTGCAGCGCCCCCCAACATGGAGTTCGTGAGCTTCCTAAGGACGGGGCCTTATGTGGTCCACTGCTATAGACAGCTAGCATAGAAGTCTGGCCCAGAGCACAGGGCTCAGTGAAATGTTGGTTGAATGAAAGCCCTGGGTGAAATTTGTCTCTTCCATTCCGTGCTGAATGAGATTTCTAAGATCCTTTATGACCTAGGAAGTCTATGATATTTACTTCGAAGATTAAGTCTTAGACCACAGTATGGATGACCCAACGATGTAAGTAAGCTCTGTGAGTGCAGGGACTTGGTTTTCTTTAGTGCTGCATTTCCAGCACTTGGCATTAGTGGGCACTCAGTGAACATTTGTTGAATATATGCATTTGTTGAAAAAGGTGAAAATTGTTTAAGATGGTACTTTGGGAACCCTTATTTTCATGTTGCTCTGGAGAATTCTCATTTAACCATCCATTTCTTTAGTGATTCAGGCCCCCTCCTCCCAGTGGCCATTCATCCTCACTTCTTGGCTCTCATCTCTTTCTTTCCAATCCATACTTGGCAAAGGGGATTGAGGACACCAAGGATATTGTGGTAAACCAAAGTCATGTGAGAAACGGAAAGAAATTTCCTAGGCACATGAATTGAGAAAGCTGTTGGCTGATGTTTCCTTGGATATTTCCTGCGATTTTTAGTTGTTATGGTATGTTTCTGTTCTCAGAAGGAAGTAAGAATTTGTTGTGGGTGTATGGCCTAGGTCAGTGGTCGGCAAACTTATTAGTCAACAGAGCCAAATATCAACAGTACAACAATTGAAATTTCTTTTGAGAGCCAAATTTCTTAAACTTAAACTATATAGGTAGGTACATTGTTACTAACTTAATTAGGGTACTCCTAAGGCTTAGGAAGAGCCACACTCAAGGGGCCAAAGAGCTGCATGTGGCTCGTGAGCTGCAGTTTGCCGACCACGGGCCTAGGTTAATTGAGATATTTTCTGACACCTCTGAAGTATAATCACTTCATCTTTATCATCCTTGCCCACTATTATGCATGAAAAGCATTTGAATTATTTCAGAGAAGAAGTAAATGTGCTTGCATTATCCAGTGTCAGCTTTAAGCTGATTAGCATTTTGCATCAACTTTGCAACTCATAACTCATCCACTTCTCTTCTCAGTGCGCAGGCTGTAAGTCAGCAAGGAAGCACCTGCTGCAGGCCAGCCACCTCTTGCCCTGTGATTTAGAGAACACTCCAGACTTTCTGTGGGCCCTTCCTTCTGTGGTTTGATAAGTCTTTACCTACATGGAATTCTTTGGGTGGATTCTTTTCAGGAGGTCCTTTGGTTGTTTTTGATAGGAGAGGTCCCCAGACTTCATTTAGTCCATGAGCCTGGTCCAGCCACAGGCATCATTTATTTGACCTACTTGGTGTTTATTTATTTTTTTTAAACACATTTAAAAGCCAGGAGATGTCACGTAAAAATGCAGATTTGGGGTTATTTTAGAAAAATCAAAAGGTCTGGCAACACCAGGCCTTGTCCCATGCAGAGCTCCAGTTGGTGGTGAGAGCAGGTGTGTGTGCTGGGAAGGGCTGGGGTTTCTGTTTCTCTGCAGATGTCACCCTGCCTCAGTTTTTCTCTGGGGTGAGCCATTCACTCAAGGTCCTGCACAGATACTTGTATTTGTGACATCCTTCTCTGATGTGTGAGGTTTTTTTTTCTCTCTTTTTAAAAAAGTAATACTAACATTTAACTGGATTGAATAACACCAAGAGGCCAGCACTTATTGAGCTGTTATTAAAGTACGAGGTGCTGTGCTAAGTGCTTATATATGTTTGTTTATGTAACCCTCACAATTATCCTAATTTTATAGATGAGGAAATTAAGGCCTCAAGGTCACCTAACTTAAGCTCTCACCTATCTACTACCCTTGCCTGCTCCTCCAGCCCATATTCCATTACAATGGGCATCAGTTGAGAAGGTGGGTGACAGTGACACACTCCCTGAATCCCAACCTGAAAACAGCCTGCCTTGCTCACGGCACAGGCACAGCAGGGATATTCGAAAGGCTGCCCCTTATATAGTACCTATTTACTTTCTTGACCCTCTTGTTTTCATCATTCATCCTGCCTACTTGTCATATATAAAAAGCCGTGTTACTGTGAACCCAAACAAGTCATTGACATTTAAAAATTAAATTGCAGCAGGTATTGTCAATAGCCAAACTGCTCATTGACAGAGCATCACTAATTACATTGAGAGAACATCCCTACTGGGTATATTCTGCCAAATAAAATTGGAAGCATTGGCTCTCTACCAGCAAATTCATTTTTGACTTGCTGAAAGTTTGGGAATCCACAGATCCCTCACCAATCTCAAAATACGGGATTTATGGAAAACTGAAAATAATTTCTTTACTCAATGTATTGGGGTGACATTAGTTAATGAAATTATATAGTTTTCAGGTATACAGTTCTATAATACAGCATCTGTATATTCTATTGTGTGTCACACCCCAAATCAAGTCTCCTTCCATTACCATTTATCCCCCCTTTTACCCTCTTATACCTACCCCCAAGCCCCTTTCCCTCTGGTAATCATCAGACTGTTGTCTGTATTTATGAGGCCTTTTTTCTTTGCTTAATGCTTTTACCTTTTTCACCGAACCCCCCAACTCTCCTTACATCTGACAGCTGTTAGTGTGTTCTCCGTATCTATGTCTATTTCTATTTTGTTTGTTAATTTATTTTGTTCATCAGATTTCACATATAAGTGAAATATTTTGATATTTATCTTTCTCTGACTGACTTATTTCACTTAGTCTCCAGGGCTATACATGTTGTTGCAAAGGTAAGATATCCTTTTATATGGCCAAGTAGTATTCCATTGTGTAAATGTATCACAACTTTTTTCTCTACTCATCCACTAATGGACACTTGGGCTGCTTCCAAATCTTGGTTCTTGTAAATAAGGCTGCAATGAACATAGGAGGGTGTATACCAGTATTCTTTCGAATTAGTATTGCAGGTTTTTTGGATATATTCCCAGAATCACTAGGTCATAAGGCAGCTCCATTTCTTATTTTTTGAGGTAACTCCATACTGCTTTCCATAGTGGCTGAACCAATCTGCATTCCCACCAACAATACACAAGGGTTCCCTTTCTCTGTATCCTCACCAGACTTGTTGTTTGTTATTGATGGTAGCCATTCTGACAGGTGTGAGGTAATACCTCATTGTGGTTTTAATTTGCTTTTCTCTGCTGATTAGTGATGTTGAGCATCTTCTCATATATTCATTGGTAACTTTTAGTGATTTTTTGCTGAGGTTCTTTGTTTTCTTCACCTAAGAGAAAGCTGAGGGAAAGCTGTACCTGTGAAAGGGGATGTCATTATCCCCTACATATTTGGGATGGGGTCAAGTTCAGTGCAAAGGATACGTGTGGGATTGGCTATTAGGTTTTATCTATATACTAGAGGCCCAGTGCATGGAATTTGTGCACAGGTAGGGTCCCTAAGCCTGGCCAGTGATTAGGGCTGATCGGAGTGTTCTGGCTGACAGCTGGGGCCTTCCTTCTCTGGCTTCCTTTCCCGGCTGCTGGCCGCCTACCGGGGCCTTCCTTCATTCCGCGCTGCCCCCTGGTGGTCAGTGCACATCATAGTGAGCGATAGAACTGGTATCCTGATGGAACTCCTGCGGGAACACTTTGCATATTAGCCTTTTATATATAGAGATAGATCTAAACCACCTCCTTTGATTTGGCTTTTTTTCCCCCTTCTTTTTCCCCTCTTCCTCCCTCTTTTCACCTCTTCTCCCTCCTTCCCCTATCTTCTTCTTGTTTTCCCCCTACCTTACCTTCTTTTCTTCACTTGGAGAAGGAGAGAGGGAGGGAGGGAGGAGAAGAAGAGAGGGAGGAGGGGAATGAAGGCGAACGGGGTGTATGGGGAGGAAGCCTAGGGGAAGAGGGAGGGAGAGAGGGGAGGAAAGGAGGAGGAATCCAGCAACCAAGCTAGCACATACTCATTAGGCATTCTTCCTAGTGCTTTATGTGATTTAATCCCTTTGATTGCCACAATAACCCCAGGGTAAAGGTATGCTACAGATAAACTGAGGCACAGAGAGAATAAAACATTTGTTTCAAGTCACCTGGTTAGTTTACTCTTCCTAGAACATACAGTGGCTGTCCCGAGGCCAGCGTTTCCATCTCCTGGCTGACATGACTTGTGCTCTTAGGGTAAACATTTACGCCTCTGTGTCTCTAGATGCTAGGAGTTTCTCTGGAGGCCTTGCAAATAGCAATTGGGTTGGCAGGGCTATTAAGTATGCTGGGTACCCTATGCTAAGCAGAGGGAAGGAAGGAATGGAATCTAGTCTTTGCTCGCGTTATACACGCTTATTGGTTTGTGGCAAGCATGATTGACTCAAGAATCAAAATGACTTAAAGCGGCTTCCCCAGAGAAGCACTACTATAACAGTTTTTTCCTCTTTGTTGCCTCAGGTCCCTTGTGAGTAGAATTTAGCTGTGATTCAGATGCTGTTGTCCTTTGGCTAATCAGTGTGGAGGAGGGAGATGAGGGCTCCTGTTAATGGCTTCTTATTTTCCATTCTCCTAATCAGATATCCTGCAGTTATTAATGTACATACAAGATGCTCTCTGGTGTCCCTGGGTGGTTTTGTTAGGTGTACTGGACTGTTAAGCTTTCTAAGATGGAATGTTTCATTAGGTTTTGGCCTGCAGGGTTGGATGGGTAGAGGTTGTTAAAAACCACTAAGTGAAAGGAATATGGTATAAAACCAAGCTTATGTTCTTGGTGGGAGGAAGGGGGAGTATGTAGGTGGGTGGGATAGCACCCCACCAACTTTACCTCCTTCTCCTCTTACCCTGAAAACCTTACCTTGTTATTACCCTTCAGATATTAAAAGTGAAACAACTGAGAGCTATTTACTAGGCAGTTAAATGCAAATTCTTTCCCTCATTAGTTTTAATTAGGATGAAATCATACATTTAAATAACCACTTCTGTTACTAATAACTGAACTTCTGATTCACTCTGAACCCAGAGAAATGCCTCTTCTGGTATGAACGGCCCACCTCTGAGTCATTCCACACCTGCATATTGACACAACCCAGTTCCTAATGTAGATACACACATCTGGGATTTCAGAGCATGACTAGCATGAAGTATCTTGGGTGGATAGCTTTCTGCACTTGATTTTGGGGACAGACAGGATGGTCCAACCAGAGAATAAAGAGTTATGCAAGTTTAAAACAACCATCCAAACCACCTCAATCTGATTCTACTCAATGTCTATTTTGCTGTTTTGTTAAGTGCTTAAAGGGCTGCATTTTTAATCCTTCCCTTCTCTTCCACTTAAATAAATGTCAGTAACAACAATATAATGTCAGCACAGTTGAAAATAAGCATTTGAGTTGAGAGAATTGGGTCTTTGAGGCGTTTACAATTGGATATATTCTGATTTTTTAGTGCTTCTTTGATGTAGTTAGTGTATGTGGTCTATTTTGAGAATCACTGGATGCTGTGGTGGTGTGTACAGTGGTGACTATTTTGTGTGTGTGTGTGTGTGTGTGTGTGTGTGTGTGTGTGTGTGTGTAGGGGGAGGGTCGAACAGACTGGCTTTTCCAGGATCAGAAACAAATAAGCAGCTTGGCTTCAGTCCCTCAGTGGCATAACCAGCTAATGATTGAGAGGACTGCTAAACTCCCAGTTGTCTTCACGACAAGGAAGACTTAAAGTCTGAGACTACCTTTAGTGGGCTAATGAGGTGATAACAAAATCAACAGAAAACATGTAGTTTACAGCAACCTGAAATGTGCCAGAAACATGACTGCCTGCATTTTTTGGCCCTGGGGAGGTGTGGCTGGCCCTGTGTGTGTCCTCCAGGAATGGGAATTGTGCCAGACACTAGCTAGACAAGACCAGCTGCTTCTTTGATGTTCTGTGGACATGATTGGCTGTAGCTTTTGATCAGGACACTGTTCCTAATGAAGTTTGACCAGCATCATGTAGACAGTAATGAATGACAGCTGATGTGCAGAATTTTTCTTGATTGGCAGCAGTTGGAACTAGTAACCACAGGAGGTGGGGGAGAAAAGCCAGTCTGATTGACAAGAGCTTATCTTTATTTAATTTACTTCTGAAGCACTGCAGTTGAAATTGTAGGCAACTGAAAGAAAGGAAGACACAATTGTGAAACATAATTAAAGATTCTTCACATAAACATACCTAAGTCAAAACTGTCTTCGGTAGGAGTCCATGTGTGAGGTTAGCACTGCTCCTCGGGTGTGAGAAACATGGGGATTGTTAAGTTTTAGACAAACTTCAAAATAGTGCTGGGCTTGGATAGTTCTAGCTATAAAAAAGGGCTGATTTTAGTTACCATTTCTTTGACTTGCCAGCCTGCTTGTAAAGGTTTCCTGGGCAGAGGCCAAAAATGAGTATGGTGTATGGAGTGTGGCCTGTGCTGATAACTTCTCATCAAATGGACCCAGGAGGACTCAAATCTTAAGTCTTCATGTGTTTTGGGGAAAGATGAAAAGTAGGACTCATAGGCTTGTTTCCTAAGGACTCGTGTGATTCCCTGAGAGCTAACCTTGTACAGTGCAAAGGACTGTTTTACAATAGCCTTGGGAGATTGGCATCCTGGATTCAAATCCTGGCACCAACATTTCCCCCTTGTTTTTTATTCCACTTACCCCCTTCCACCCCCACTCCACCCTGATGTGTGGTTTTGAAGATAGACACTGTATCCTTTTAGTAGTTACCCTTGAAATGAAACTACATGTACTTTATGTCTAAAATTAATCTGTATTTTTTCACCCTCTTCGACAATGTAAGTGACCAATCTTTAACTCTGATCTAACCCAACTAAGTCTAATAGTTCAGTTTTTCCTTTTTGAAAATATATAAATTAGATATTATTAATCTTTTTACAGGTGATATTTTAGATTTACCTATGCTTACCAGTTTCATTGTTCACAGTAAATTTCCTTTAGTAAGCCTCAGTAGTAAATGCTTTTTCTTTCCATTGATATAAAATGTCTTTATTTGTCCTTCACTGGGTACACAATTCTAGGTGGAAAGTTGTTTCTTCTTCCACCTGGTAGGACTATGATGAAGTTTACCTATTCACACCACACGCACACACACACACACAATATATAGGTTAGGCTGTATACCTGGTAAGATTAATAACATTACCATTTTGCTATCAGTCACTGTTGGTTATGTATCTCCTTGATCTAAAGGGTTCTTCAGAGAATGTAGGGCCAGATAGGTACATTCAGACTCTTAGGCTGTTTACTGTTGTCACCTGTAACTATTTACAGATGTAGCCAATTCCATTGCCCTATTCTGGAGCGGTGAATCTCATCTATGTTATCAGAGCTCAGGTTATGAAATTTGAAATGCACGTTGCCTTCCTTGCACTGTTACATCTACATCAGAGCATTTTAATCAACTTGCTTTCATTGAAGTGTACAATTTTTCTTCTCATTACATCTGCAAGCTCTCAAGTTTACAGACATGATCTCCTTGGCTAGACTAATATTACTTGGTCATTCTTGCATGCAAATTTAAAATTTAATATCTTGCTGCAGGTCTGTTGAGTTTTATGCAAATTCCAATATAGATTATATTTTGGAGCTGTCTGTAAATTAGAAATTACCTTCAGGGGAAGTAATATTTGTGTGGGCTTAGAAAAAGTAATCTTGCTGTTTGCACGGTACATGTCATTTCTTCTGAAGAAATGGGATTTTGAGTATTCTGTGTGGGTTTGGAAGTTGTGTTGCCCAATTGTGTTACTGGTAATAAAAAGACGAAAACAATGCCAGTCCATGCACGAACATTTTAAAAATGGCATTTAGCTGCTTGGGGCAGTCATTGGCATTAACTGGGGTTTTCCATTTATTTATTCATTGAAGATTTGGTTATACATGCTTAATAGGTACCTGGCTCTCCTTTTGGCTTTGCTGACATAACAACAAGCAAAAACAGTTTCTTGCCCTCTTGAAATTTATCTTCTACTTGGGAGGAGCAAGCTACAAGCAGTTAAACAGGTAAATGTTTGGTGTATCTGATGGTGATACATTCTGTGAGGAAAAGTAATTCAGGGTTTGGGAATAAGTATGGGCTAGAATGGAGGTTTAGGGTCATGGAAGGCCTCTCTAAATTGACATTTATGCAAACACTTGACAAGGGAAGGAGATGAGCTGTGCAGAATTTCTTAGAAAAGTACCCATGTACATCTAAGTAAAAGTGCTGTAAGTGGGTACTTATTGCCATATTTGAGGAGCAGCAAGAATGCAGCATGGGAGGCAGAAGAGCAGAGAGAGACAGGAGAAGAATTCAGGGAGAGTTGGTCGCAGGATGGATGGGGAGGTGTCATGGATCATATAGGGGCTTGTCGGTACTGTGAGGACTTTGGCTTTTGCTGAGTGAGATGGGGAACCATACTGGGGGACTTAAATTGACTACTCGGTTAAGAATGGAGTTTATGGGGCAAATATGAATCTTCAGATGATGGAGATGGAACACCAAATTCAGCCATTATAAGTCTGTATCTTAGGAGCTGACTGTAGAGGGATGGTGGCCAAAAAGAAGCTAGAGTTGGGTAGAAGAGGCAGGCATTGTTGGCATTTTCTTTTCAAGCATTCTTACACGTCTTTGCCTATGGACAAAGCCTAAGCATATGTATTGCTTGGGCCCAGCAACCTGCATTTAACAAGTCCTCTAGTGACTCTAGTGCACTTATAAAATCAATGAATGCTGGGCCACATCTTCTGATTCAGGAGGTTAGTGGCAGTGCCTAAGAATTTGTATTTGTTCTATCTTCCTGTTCCAAGGACCAGATTTTGAGAACCATTGCTCTAGGGAATGAAAACTTATATACTGTTGTTATCTGCAAAGTTAACTTTCTGTACTTGTGCCTTACAAAATAGTATGTAAAAGCCTTGGCTCTGCCTGTCAGAATGCTTGGGTTTGAATCCCACTGTGCCATGTTGTGACCTTGGAGAGGGCATTTAGAATGGTGCCTTTATACATAGTAACTTCTCAGTAAAGGATGACTATTATAATATGGCATATAAGTATACTGTGATTGATGGAAACAGAACATGAGTAATTTGTTGAATATAAGCTCTGGGCTCTGGGCATTATAAATGTGATCTTGTTTTGTTTTCAGGATGACCTGCAAGGCATTATTAGTTCTATTCTATACACAGGGAAATGGCTTACTTATGATCAGCTAGGAAGTAGCAAAGATGGATGTCTCAGGCTTCAGTGCCTGAGGTTTACCACTGTGTGTGCTGCCTTCAAGTATTAGGTTGGCTCTCTGAGATAGAGAGATAGATAGATAGATAGATAGATAGATAGAGAGAGAGAGAGAGAGAGAGAGAGATTAATAGAGAGAGAAAGATAATTTGGGTAAGTTTCTAAATCACTGTTAGGCCACATTTCCATACGTAAACTGGGGATGAAGCATGCAGATTCATAGGGTTTCTGCACTAAGTACTGTATTTTTCTGTGTGTAAGTTGATATTTTTTCTAAAATTGTTAGACTGAAAATCGTGGAGCGTCTTATACATGGAAGTCAGCTGAGGAGGGAGCCATGCAGGTGTGAAAGCTGCCCATACCTTGTCAAACAGGCTTCCTCCAATCATGAAGCTTACTGTTACTGACATCAGTTGATGCTATAATTGGAGGTGGAGAGTGTGCAGATTCAGCAAGGACCAGAGCATTCTGAGCTTATAGCAGTAAAGATGTCAAAAAATAAAAAGATAAATACTGGTAAGCACTTGTCTTACTCTGCAAAATTCAAACTGAATGTAATCAGCTATGCAAAAGAGCATGGAAATAAGAGCTGCAGAGAGATAATTTGGACCTCCTCCCACTGAGTGTATGATCAGACAGTGGAGAAAACAGGAAGAACAACTCCTTAAGATGCCAAAAAAAGAATAAGGCCGTAAGAGGAAAATCAGCAAAATGTTTAAAATACTGATTTCTTAATTTTGGGTTGGAAAAGTGGGGGGTGCCTTATACATGGGGGTGTCTTATACATGGAAAAATATGGTAGAATATAGATCAGCTAACATTGTTAGTTGTTTTCTTTCATAATTACAAAGATTTCATAGCCAAATCCAATCTAGGTAGAATGTTTTTAAAAATATTGATTTCAGAGGGAAAAGAAGGGGAAGAGAGATAGAAACATCAGTGATGAGAGAGAATCATTGATTGGCTGCCTCCTGCACACCCCCTACTGGGGATCGAGCCTGCAACCTGGGCATGTGCACTGACTGGAAATCCAACCGTGACCTCCTGGTTTATAAGTCAATGCTCAACCACTGTATATATGGAATTTTTCTTTAAAGTTCCTTATAACAATGGATTTTTCTAATATGAAAGTCTATAGGAATTTTTCTAATACAAAATTACTGATTTTTGTGTGGATAAGATTCTTGTCATCAAGATCTAGCTTATGAGAGAGATCATGTTCCCTTTAAAAATAGCCTTCTCTGCTTGGAGTTTTAGATTCCTTATCTCAGAGGTTCAAACACTATTAAGATAAAGCTCTCTTAGATTAGGCATCTGTACAGAGGAATGAAGTAGGTGGGAAAGTAGGTGTGTGGGGAGACCGCAGCTCTAATTTTTAAAAGGGCTAGTATACTCTCATGCTTTGCAAAAATTAAAAATATTACATAAAAGTCAGATGTAATAGTAATCATTGTTATTGTTGTAAAGTCCTAGTTATCAAATAAATGACAATCTTATCTTTTGAAAACCTGGTTATAAAATTTTAAAAAAAGATTGATTGACAAATAGCTGTGACAAAGCTCTCGATCCTTACTTCTATAGTAACAGTGACTGGTGAAGCTCCCCTTGGTCCCTCCTTATTCAATCTCCTATGTGGGATGGAATGAGAAGTTTTATATTCTGATATACATAGACATTTACAAAAAGCTCTCATTAATTGCAGGAGGAAGAGATACAATAGTTACTAAAATAAAAGTATGGCATTTGGGGCAAACAGGCAGCCCCAACAATCCTGGATGTTCCCAAGAGTGACACTACTCAGGGTCTGGCAAAAGTAGATTTATAGTTGTGAGTACAAGAAACAGAGTTTATTCTTATATTATTATTTATTAACCAGAGGCCCGGTGCATGAAAATTCATGCACTGGAGTGGGGGGGGTTTCCCTCAACCCGGCCTGCCCCCTCTCACAGTCCGGGAGCCCTCAGGGGGGGAAGGCAACCTGGCAATCAGGGGAAGGCGATGTCCCATCACACCTCTGCTGCTGCCACTGCCGACAGTGCAAGCCTCAGCCAGCCCTGGTTACCTGAACCTCGGACTGCATACCTGCTGCCCTGGCGGGGCTGAGGATACTGGGCACCACCATCTTTTGGCTATGGGTGCCACCATCTTTGAGGGCGGGGCAGTAATTAGCATATTCCCTCCTTATTGGCTGTGGGCACCACCATCTTTGCAGTGGTGTGAGGGTCAATTAGCATATTTCCTCCTTATTAGATAGGATTACTGTATTATTTTGCATATGAACAACTGTAAACCTACTTTTGCCCCACCTTGTATATAGAGTCAGATTTATAGAGAAAATTGTGTCTTGAACAAGCTTGTTTTTGGTATCATTTTAAGAGTAGAGACAAATAATGAATGTATCAGAAAGCCCTTGTGACAAGTTTAGTTTCAATAAAATAGTTTGCATACAGATAAGTTTAGTTATTTGGGGGGAAAAAAATCACTAATAGGCATTGTTACTCAGTAGTG
>NW_006295827.1:2656140-2667725 GCF_000327345.1 Myotis davidii | reverse complement strand
GCCTTGGTGAGAGCTACCTGATTTACCTTAGTTGTCTCTGTGCCCCAGATTCCCTACCCATATACTAGTATTGGGAATACTATCTGAAGAGTTGGCTCTCAGGATTAAACAAGATGGCACATGCAGTGCTTAATAACTAGGGGTGAGGCTGGTAGATTTCAGGCATCTAAAGATCAGTGAGGGTGATTCAATAGGCATTTCCTATTCAACAACTCATATTCTTGTGACACCATTGCCCACCTCTCCCCTTTTAAACACCTTTCTGAGAGGAAATTTACATACAACACAGTTCACAAATTTGAAGTGTACAATTATGTAGCTTCTGATATGTTCACAGACATATGTAGCCGTCACCACAATTTTAGAACATCACCTCAAAAAGAAATCGGACCCTTTAGCTTTCACTGTCCTAGTCCTTCATCTTCTTCGCAGGCCTCCCTAGTTCTTGCAGGCCCCACCTTCTTTCCCTTCCCTTATTTTTTTCAGGTGTGGACTATGCCAATTTGCTGTCGTTGGGTCATGTGATTGAAATTCTTTAAATTTCTGTGTAAATAGCCAATTTAGCTTTTCTCCTTATAAAGTATTTGTTTCTTTGGTTGTTCAAGCTGCTGCTGCAGCCAACACAAGGGCTCACCATTTTGCACTATGTGGCTGTTCATATGGCAGCTTTACTCAAAACTGCTCCTTCACTGCTTAAGTTATTTGTTTTTTACAAAAACAGTTCTCCCTGGCTTGAGGCTTCTCTGCTGCCATGTTGACAAATGTTGCTTCTAGTGAAATACACAAAAATAAATAACAGCAAGGGAGAAGGGAGCACAGAGCTAAGTGAATTCATTTTGCTTCTTGAGTGCCATTCTCATTCGTTTTAAAAACCACCCTGGCATTACAGGCAGGAAAGGAGGAGGGCATGGGAATGCAGAGAAAGGGTGGGCCACATTGGAGTCTTTGAATTGGGCTGAAGGGGCTGATGGCACAAGCAAGGTGAGAAGTATCTGGAATGGTGGGCCTGGGAAGGAGGAGGAGTTTACAAGGAATCTGAATACCTTGACTACCTTCAAATTGTGACAATAACCCCCATTTGTGTAGCCTTCAGAGGACATTTGGTGCATTCACTTGTTTTCTCATTCTGTTTTTAAGACTTGCTGACACAGTTGTAAATGATTGCAGTTGGTTTGTGTGTGACATTT
This sequence comes from Myotis davidii, assembly GCF_000327345.1. Lineage (NCBI taxonomy): Eukaryota > Metazoa > Chordata > Mammalia > Chiroptera > Vespertilionidae > Myotis > Myotis davidii. The sequence goes on along the minus strand of NW_006295827.1, from coordinate 2,666,538 downwards.
CGGTAGAGCGCGTGGGGAACTGGAAAATCAAAGGTGTAATGCTGTTGGAGTTGTTGGTGTTCAGACTGAAGTTCTGACCTAAGTGAGGAGGCAGAGGGGATGCTAATAAATATCGGGTGCCTATTATGAACCAGGTCTTCCCCAAGCATCATTTCATTTTGAATAGTCCACAAAGGATGTTGCTCTTATCTCCATTTTACAGGGTTAGGAAGAACAGAGTTTTGAGGAGTTATAGTACTTGTCAAAGGTTATCCAGAAACTAGGGAGTGGAATAAAATGTAAACCCATGCTTCCAGTCTTCAAATCTCTTTCTGTTCCATGGTAATAATAAGCAGTAGAAGGTGTGGAAGGAAAAAAATAAAAGGGGAGGAGCATTGGTAAATAAGAAGCAGGGATAATAGTAGGCAGGATAAGCCAAACCATTTTGTTTAGAAAAATGAGTTGTACATATTTTTTGAGGGTTTTTATTAGATAAAATTCACCGGAAAAACTATCTTTTAAGTACACAGGAAGCTTTTTGGATGGAGGTTGGGTGAGTTAAAAATGACCACTTGACCAATTATTTTTTTTCCTGAGCTTTCATAGATTGTTTTAATATGCATATTGGTGAGGCAGTGGCTGGTAAATAATAGCTCAATTGGCTGCCCAAAGTGCATGGGAGGTTTGTTCAGTCAGAAGTTGGTTTTATTCTTAGTCTTACAGATTGCTTCCTGTCCATTTGTTGAGTGACTTTCAATGGTGTTTATGTCCTAAATACTGTTTCAAGTTTATATGTGTATTTATGACAATGGCTGCCTTCGGGGAGGAGAGGTAGAAAACATTATGATGTGAAAGGGCCTTTTCCTTATATTCTGCATACTTTTTGGGTTCTTTCCATGTATTCTATTTGATGGAAGGGGGACAGAAAGAAGGACAAGAGGCAGAATGAAAGAAGGGAGGGGCAAAGAGGATAAGTTACAAGTCTGAACTTTAGGCCAGTCAATAGTGGTTGAACCTGTAGGATTGTTTTTCAACATATAAACTTCTTCAGCCACACAGCAGTAGACCCCAAACAGGTGTTTGCTTAGTTTATTGCATCTGCAATCGTACCACCAGGTATCCTCATGAGGAAGTATAGTGTTTAGGATTGTAAGAATCTAACCCAGACGTCCTAGGTTTGAATACTGTCTCTACCACTTAGTGGCTAGATGTGAGCTTAGACCTGACCTTCTCTTTCTGTGTCTCAGGTATCTTGTTTTTAAAATGGTGATTATAATAATATTTATTTTACAGAGCTGTGAGGATTCAATGTTAATTTATCTACATGAAGTTTTTGTAACAGTGCCCAGCACATACTGCTCCCTACAAGTTAAATATTCTTGTGACTGTGACCACCACAGGCGCTAATTTATTCGCCTCATTACCTCTGTGTCCGTTTCTTCATTGTGTGTCCCTATTCTGGCTAAGGAGCCATTCTCTGAGTTTCACTGGTTTGGCACTGGAGTGCTATTTCCTAGCAAGAGCGGGATGTTCAAACCACTGGGAGAGTGAGCAGGCTGGGGTGGGCCTTGGCTCTCTGCAGAGGTGTTCAGTCTCCCGGTGGGAGGAAACACAACTTGTCAGAACACAGCTTTGGCTTGCCCAGGTTTCCTGTTGTACAGATGGGGCCTGGAGTCTCTCCGGGGCCCATGTCATGGATCCAAGCCAAGATTGTCGCTTACTGAGCCAAGAATAATACAGGAATTAGTCTTTTTCTTCTTTATACTAAGCACTAATCAATCTACAGCTAACTCTGTATCTAATTTCTGAACCAGATGCCGTGAATAACTGCCTCTGAATGTGTTTGCCAATAAATGGATAAGTTTAAAGCTTTTTAATCAATGCTGCTTGCACTCAGTATTTAAGGTCAGAGTCTTGTGAGACTTATTTGCTGAGAATAATTGTTGAGTTTAAAAAAATGAATGGTTTACGGAATTGTGACACATGGGTGACTATAGTGAATTAATCTTTGAGAGGATGGAAGATCGTCAGTTTTGTAAGAGTTTTCTTACTCTCTGGTCCTTAGGGTCACTTATGGAAGAATATGACTCTCAGGAGGAAAGCATTCTTTATTAATGTGAAGCGATAAGAGACTAATATAAATTTCTAAGGAGTCACTGATGGAGAAGCAGAGAAGAAATTGGAAATGAAGCTGAGAACTTTAGATTTACAGTGAGCTGCAGGGCTAGAGCTATGGCTGCTGTTTGTATTTTACTGAGTAGTAACTTGAAATTATGTGATTCTAGCATACCTTCCTCAAAGGAAGCCATGTTTCCTGGCTAAAGTCTCTGTATTTCCTAGAATAAAGTAAGGAGGTTAGAAATATCTAGGGTTTAGATGTCAGCTTCATTGAATGACCTAGTTCAAGTTAGTTAGGCTCCTTGACCCTTTGTTTTCTAATGAGAAAATCAGGATGGTAATAGCTACCTCACATTTAGAAAAATGCAGTGTGATCACATAACATTGAGATGTGAAATGCAGTGCCTGGCACATAACAAGAGCTGATAGTGAGGTTTCCTTCCCCTTCTTTTGCAGGGATAGGCAATGCCAAACAGGTCGGTATCACATATTTTGTCTGGGGTGCATCGGATAGATGTAGTATGGAAATTTTCTGACTTTATGCCAGTGAGTTGGAAATTGTTCCCGTTAACTTGGTTTTTGTGCTCTGCATGTGAAAGGAATCAGAGAGGACTCATTCAGGAAGCCAGCAAATTCTGGAGTGGCTCAGTGGTAATTCTCTTCCTCCGTTGCTCTCTGGTTGGACAGTTATGCATGTACAAAGGATGTAAAGAACTCAGCTCTGTTCCTTGGCACATGGGGAGGTTACTTAGTCTTTCTAAAGTTGTTTTGTCACTCATAATAATGGAAATGCCAATAACTTGGGATGCTGTGAGGGTTCAGTATGGGTGATGTTTGTGAAAGACCTTTGTAAGTGTCAGGAAATTCCAGAACTGAGTGGTATCTTCATTATCATGAGTTGGTAACAGTGCTTATCCAGAAGTTCTGGTGTTTTGCCAAATTTTAAAGGCTCAGGAAATGTCCTCTAACTCAAGGAAGACCTGTCTCCACTCCACAGAGGAGCTTGTATCCAGAAGGCAAGACAGCTGGGCTCTGGGGATTTCTGGGAGAGCTGGCAGTCTTCCCTGAGCGCAGGCTCTCAGAGCTGCAGGCCAGGTGTGGGGATTTGCAATTAAGCTAGTGATGAGCACTGCTACAGTGTAGGCCTTTGCAGGTCACAGGTTGGTTTCTGCTGTTCACCTGCAGTCAGTCTAACAGTGGCTTGTTCTCCTTGGCATCAGTTGTGACACCCTCTCTCAGTGTGACCTTTAGGAAGACAGAGCTGGATCTGTTCTGCTTCTTGCTGCCTACTGTGCTGTTGTGTTCAGAGTGCTCTTGCTCTCCTTTTCCTCCTCTGGTGACTTCAGAGGTGATTAAACCAGAAGAGGAGGCTGCAGAGGGTCAGATTGCCTCCATGCTTCTTCTACACACCCCAGTGCTGTGTGGAAAGAAGTGCTCATCTGGCAGACTGGATGTGGGGCCAACATCCAATCCAGTACATGCAGAGGTCTTAGGAGATTATGATGAGCATAGAGTGGGGTAGGAAGAGCAGCAAAAGACAGTTTCAGAATTGGGGGTTAAAGTCAGCTAGTGCCTGTTAGTGAAAGGTATTTTCTATCTCTATGAGGCTTTTGACTTTAACTCTGTAGGATTTCCTGGAGGTTGTTCAGTAGCCATACATAGTATGAGAGATGCATTTTCAAAGGTCACACTTGCTCATGGCAAGATGGATGTTAAAGGATGGATGGTGATGAGACTGGAAATAGGAACATAGAAGACTGCTGCAGAGTTTCAGGTGGGAGATCATGTGGAGCTTATCTAGGGCATTTCCAGTGCAGGTGTCAGGGAGAAGTTAGTGCAAGTGGTTTGGTAGGTGCAAAAGAAAGTGACATTTGAGTACCTGCTTTGTGCCAGACACTTTCAGTATCTACATATATTAGTTCATCTGATTCTCACAACAGCAATAAAGTAAGGTGGTATTTTTTTGGTCGTTTTGCCAATAAATAAACCAAGGTTTACAGGATATGTAGTTTGCTTGAGGTCTCTGGCAGCTCATAAGTTCTAGGGTCTTTAAACCTGATTCCATCAAGCTCCAAGTCTTTTCCCACTACACCACATTGTGGCCCTTAGGACATACACCTCGTATAGTGGTTTTGCATTAGCAAATAACTTTGCAAGACCAGTCTATTAATAGTGATCTCTTTCAGTATTCCCATGACATGAGGGAACACAACTAATTGTTCAGCTGAGGGATTAGAGACATGCGGAGGTTAAGTGACTTGACAAGGTCACACATCAAGTGGTTTGGGGGAAGGCAGGCAGAGGTGAGGTTTGGAGCAGACCATTTTGAGTCTGTAGTCTTACAGAAAACAAGAATTTGCCAGCCCCATTTTATAAAATCAATTTTTCCTTTAGTTCATAGGTTAGGAAAACTGTAGTATGAGGGTATGCACAGCAAGTGCCTGAGGCTGAGATGGCACAAAGCATGGTGGTATCTTGGGGTTGCTTTATAATCAAACTCTTTTCTGTTGCATAGTCTTTAATTAAAACAACAATCATCCCCACAAAAAACTAATCATCTATATTAAGCATGGAGATTAGAGTAAGAGTAGGGAAACTTGTCTCTTAAAAAGATGTCAACAATATATTATTTCCTTAGCCATAGGAATTGTATTGCTGAGCTTAATAATTAGAAGAGTTCTTACTTTAACTCAGCTTCTTTTTTCTATTTGATTTTGTGAGTTTGATGTTACTTTTGGTTGCCATGGGTATACTTCTGGTGACACAAAAAGGAACATTATGATGAGAGCCATGGGAAACCCTGTAGTTATACTGCACCTCTATTTCTTGTGTGTCAGATTTTCTTGATTATTATTACTAATTTATTTTTGAGGGATGATAAAGCATTGGGTACAGTGGGCCCTGAGAACAAGTCTAGAGCTTTGTCTTTTATTTGACTGGACACTGTGGGCAGGAGGTATCTTGTGATGGGAGTTGGAGGAACTACATACATTTGGGAAGGGGGAGTAAAGGCCAGGGGTTGGAAAGATGCTAAACTACAAACCTGAATGATTTCATATTTTTTAATGGTTGTCCCTGAATGTCATACACCTTCATGATTTAACATACCCCTGCAAACAGAGACCATACTTTGGCCAATCCCCAGCTGTCTACTGCTTTCTCCCCAGAAGTCTCAGAATAAAAATAAGTTAACATTGGCTTGTGCACATATTGTCCATAATGAGGTGGCCCTATTGAAACCTTGTGTAAAATGCCAATGAAGTGATCTAATTTCTGTAGTCAAGGTGCTGAGTATGGGGGAGAAGGAAGTGACAGTCACAGTGTCATGTTTAGTCTTTTGCAGATGTGCTTACAGTTTTAACAAAGGTGGAGAAGAAATTATAGGGTGGAAAAGAAATGCCTACAAACAGCCTGCTAAAGCCTAGGAAGGAGGAAACTAGTATTTGAGTGTTTTAGGAATGCTTAAGCCCTTGCTTACATATCAACAAGCAAAATATTGGCATTCACTTCTGACTCGAGGAAGGCATCTCTGAAGTTAATAGAAGGAAATGCCTAAACACAGGCCTTACTCAGAAAGAAAGAACCATGGAAATGCTCAGGATTATCTCATAAAAGCCCTTTGTGTATTTGCAGTCTCTAATGAAATCAGCCTTGTTCTTTAGGCCAGACAGCTCCAATTGTTGTTCCTATCTCTCTTCATTGTATCTTTTCTCCTATCTTTTATGCTTTTGACACCTCTTCCTATTTCTTTGTCCTAAAAGATACTGATCAAAATTGAACTTCCTGCCCTTGTAGGGCTGACTTGTTAGTGGCTGCTAGTTTTGATGAGGAAACAGAGTAGATGCGAGTGATGTTCATGGTGAGGATGATGCAATCTTTTCATTGGCCTCGTCTGATTTTTTTGTTTCTTCACCTATGCATAGTGTTGGTGCCTGGAATCTGGAGGGCATAAAAAAGAAACATCTGCTGAATGAGTGAATGGAGATATAACTTATTCTTTGCTTTGAAAGTTGTTTTTGGCCTGGCCGGCATTCATAGCACCCATCTATGAAATCAGAAGGTCATGGCACATGCCCAGGGTTGTGGGCTCGATTGATCCCTGTTGTGGGACATGCAGGAGGCAGTTGATCAATGATTCTCTCTCATCATTGATGTTTCTCTCTCTCCCTCCCTGTCTAAAATCAATAAAAATATATTAAAAATTTTTTAAATTTGTTTTTGCTCGATTAAAAAAACCCAAACCTTTGCTTTGTTTTTCGTTATGAACACCAAAATCATAGGAATAATCGGCTTGAATTGCCACAGCACTCTGCAGCTTCTACAAAGACATAAGATTTTCCCAAAGAAGAAAAATTCTCCCTTTCCTCTTAACCCGGGACTGAAGGGTCGCGGGTTCGATTCCCGGTCAAGGGCACACACCCGTGTTGCAAGCTTAAAAACAAAAACAAAAACAAAAGTGAAATGATAGCCCTAGCTTGTAGGCTCAGTGGATAGAACATCAGCCTGCGGACTGAAGCTTCCCAGGTTTGATTCCGGTCAAGGGCATGTGCATGGGTGGAGGGCTCAATCCCCAGTGAGGGACATGCAGGAGGGGGCCAATCCACGATTCTCTGTCATCAGTGATGTTTCTATCTCTCTTTCTCTCTCCCGTCCTCTCTGAAATCACTCCCTGGACCTTTGCTTCTTCCTTTCCTTCTTCCCTGCCTTCTTCCCTTCCTCTTGCTCAATTATTCAACTTCTGCTATGAGCTGGGCATTATTTTAAGTGCTAGGGATATTATTATAAACAAAATGAAATCTCTGCCTCATGAAGCTTATACTTCAGGGGACTAAGGGACATAAATGACCAGAAGTAATCCCTGCTGGTGACAGTGATTTTAGAGAAGTGAATTTGGTGGTTGTGTAGGTGATAAGAGGTAACTGTTCCTCTTTTGTGAGAGACTTGCTGGCAAGATAGGCTGTGATTTCACTTTCTTTTTTACGTACATAACCATCTAGTCCCTATATATCATTTTATCTGACAAGTAAGATTCCCTTTGGATAGGGTTTTGTCAGTTATCATTTATATATCCTTTCTTGAAATTGGATTAGATCCCTTTGATTTATTTGCAAAAAGAAATGGGTAATGCACGATGTGTTTTTGCTGAATCTATTTTGTTATGATGGTGACACAATAGTGTGTGCCTTATTTTTATTCCAGAGTGTTTTATTTAACATTGCATTATTCAGAGATTGGTGGCTTTTTCCTTACCTTTTTTCTTAGACTGCTTACTTCCAGTTCATTGAAAAAAACAATGGAGTTAATATTCTTAATGGTCCCAACCCCTTTATTCAGTATAGTTTTCAACAATTTTAACACAAAGTATACCTATCAACCCTGTGAATGGACTGAAACCCAAGCCTGTGACGTTCATTCATTCATTCATTCATTCATTCAGCCAATGTACAAAGCAAAAGAAAATGTCTGCTGCTTCTCTACAAATTTCATAGTATAATAGGGCAGGGAAATAAGTTACAATTCTTTGGGGTAAATATACCAACAGAATTTTGAATAAACAGCCTTGAGTGTTCAAGGCACAAGTGACTTGGCCAACCTGCCTTGTCAGAAAAGGCTTCACTGAAGAGGTGATCTTTGATGTGGTTCTTGAAGGGTGAGGACGTGTTTGCCTCCCAGGGCCAGCTGAGAGAAAGCTAGATTTAATTGGTCTTGCTGAAATCACTGAGGCACTGATCCTCAAGGTGACTTTCTCTCCAAGTTCTGGATTTGGGGTTGATGGTGCTATTGCAAATACAGCCTGGGTTTTATTTGTTTGTCTCTGAAGCAGTTAGCATATAAACCAGGTTGACACCAGGACTGCTTCTTTATTTTGTTGCTGCGGCTGTTCATCAATGGGGTTAGATATTGGGTGGACCTTCAGTGTTCATAGTGCTGCATTCCAACATTTCGGGTAGATGACCTTATTGTATCATTAAGTTTCTGACTTGGGCATAATTATTAAGTGAAGCAGGGACTAGCTGTGGGTCACATCCCCACGATCCTTCTCTTCAGGTAATCTGCAGTAAACATAAAAGCTAAATTTCTGTTGTCACCACATTTGATTCCCAACTCAGAACCAGTGGAATAGCCAGGATGCTTTCTAGTTTAGAAAAGCTCATTGACATATTTATGACTTGCTGAAAGCCCCAGTGAATTTTGTAATCCCCTTGTTGTTCTTAAAAATTGCCTTCCAGTTATTAAGGTTGTAGAGCTTCCTGGCTGAGTGGCGTTCCCCCTGTGGGAGTGCACTGACCACCAGGGGACAGCTCCTGTGTTGAGTGTCTGCTCCCCTGGTGGTCAGTGCACATCACAGTGACCGGTCGTTCTGCTACTTGGTCGATTTGCATATTAGCCTGTTATTATATAGGATTATTATATAGGATAGGAAAGTAGGTTTTGAGATTACAAGGCTAATTGTAATTACAAGCTTTTGCTGCCTGGAAATGCCCCTGCACCGATAGTGTCTTGTCCACCCCTGAGAGGGAATGGGCACCAGATCTCAGGTCTTTTAGCCTGGATATACTGAGATGCCCTGTGCTATCCTGGGGTGGTGTGTGTCTGTATCACTGTAACATCTACCAACTGTCAGATAATATGTCTAGCCCAGCTGCTGTGACTGTGATTGGAATGGAAACATACGGCTTGTTATTAGGGCAGTGACTGGCTGTGGGGGACATGGATGTCTGTTGTTTTTCATTCCTTATTGATTTAGTGAGTTAGAATATCTTTCCTTTGGTGCTATCGTTAAATAATTTGGTACTGTTAGTTATTTCGTAAGATTGTCTTCATGGACTTGTATGTATTTCCAGGGTCAGGGACTGAGAGGAAGGGATAGTAGTTTACAAAAAATATGGAGGGACATGGATTTGAGATGGAATAGGAGATTGGGGGGAATGTAGGTTTTCTCTGAATATTGAAGAAGTTCTTTAAACCCCAGATTAACTTTGGAGAGTTCCTTCTTTGCTCTCATAGTAGGGAATTTGGCTAGGTGAGCTAATAACTGGAATCAGGAATTATGGATTAAATTTTTCCCTGGCAAAAACCAATATGTGGGTCTTTGCCTGCTCTTGTCCTGCTTCCTCTAATTGGAACTGTCTTACTAAACATTTTGGCTATGTTTTTGGTCTTTATTTAATGGTGGATGAAATTGTTTTTTATCATTCAGCCTGCTTATCGCATAGTTACTATGTGCCAGATCCTTTTCTTGTTCCTTGGATATAGTGGTATACAGGAGAAATAAAATTCTTAGCCTTTTTATATTCTAGTGAAAGCTTAAATTACTGAGTTCATTATGTCAGAGAACTAAGGTTTAGCTGTTGTTGCTGTGGCATACTGGCATGGGGTGAGAGGAGAGACTAGGATTCAAGTCCTAGTTACTGTCCTGACTTACTGCATTTTTCCAAGCCTCAATTTTTTCATCTGTAAGAGAAGGAAATTGAATATTCCTTATTTATTATCAGTCAACCATATTGAATTGTTAATGTTTTTTTTTCTAGTTGTGTTATTTCTGATACCGCTTTTTCTGAGCTGGGCTACTAGCTAATTTAGTCATAGTGACCAATGTTTGCTTGCATATCCATTAAAAACAAGAGCTGTTAAACTAAGGAAGTAGATGATTGTTTTTGGAGAGTTGATATTTCTACATGCACTTTTTAAAAAATGTGATGAATTTATAGATTTTCCAGAGCATTACTTTAGGACATTTTCATTCTCATCACAGTGAATGTCCAAGACAACATCTTATCTAATAAAAGAGAAACATAGTAATTGGCGTTCAACCACTACCCTTCCCATTAGCTAATCAGGGCGATATGCAAATTAACTGCCAGCCAAGATGGCGGCCAGCAGCCAGGCAGCTTAAACTGAACATGAGGCTTGCTTGCTTCAGTGACGGAGGAAACCAACATTCCCCACCTGCCTTGCCTGCCTCTGAGCCTGCAGTTTGAAACATAGTTACAAATATAGAAGCTAAACAAAACCCCAGAAACCAGCTTTCAGCGAGCTGGGATCTCAGAGCTAGAGTCAGAGCTGGAGTTGATACATTGTTTCGATTATAGAACCGAAACAAACCAGATACCTACTTTCAGCAGCAGAGGCCTAAGAGCTGGAGCCTCAGAGCCAAAGCTGGCCCAGAAAAAAAAAAGAAAGAAAAAAAGGAGCGGTTGGGAGCTTCTGACACCTGCCAGCCTGAAAACAGCCCTCCGCCCCTCACCCAGACTGGCCAGGCACCCCAGTGGGGACCCCCACCCTGAAGGGGGCCACTGG
>NW_006295827.1:2653258-2656062 GCF_000327345.1 Myotis davidii | reverse complement strand
GCGCCCCACCCCCCCCACCACATGGGCCCTGCTCTGTGTGTGACGGGATAGAGCCATAACCTCCCCATTGGTCCTGCCCTGAGTGTGAGAATGGCAGTGCCCCAACCCCCTAATCGGCCCCGCTCTGTGGGTGATAGAGGGCAGTGAATGCCCCACCCCCCCACCTCCCAACGGGCCCTGCTCTGTGTGTGATGGGGTAGAGCCATAACCTGCCCATCGGCCCTGCCCTGAGTGTGACAGTGGCAGCGCCCCAACCCCCTGATGGGCCCTGCTCTGTGTGTTACAGGGGGCGGTGCCCCAACTCCCCTATTGGCCCTGCTCTGTGAGTGACAGTGGGGAGCTCCCCAACCCCCTGATGGGCCCTGCTCTGTGCATGACGGGGGGAGCTCCCCAACCCCCTGATCGACCCTGCTCTGTGCGTGACAGGGGGTAGCGCTGTAGCCTCCCCATCGACCCTGCCTTGAGTGTGATGGGGGCGCTGTGACACTCACTGACCACCAGGGGGCAGATGTTTAATGCAGGAGCTGCCCCCTGGTGGTCATTGCACTCCCACAGCCAAAGCGCCACTCAGCCAGAAGCTGGGCCAGAAGCACAGCTGCAGCACGAGCCTCTCCTGCCTCTGGCAGGCTCAATCTCCATCGAACAGACTGCAGTCCCAATGCCCGGGTATGGGACTGTAGCTGGAATGACCACGGATCAGCCGCTGCCAGCCCCTGGAACTCTCCCTTTGGATCCTGCGGCGGCACCACGCCCCTTACTGATTGCCCTCTGGGTCTTCGGATATGGACTCAAGAAAAACCCACAGGGGTGCTTCAGTCACATACTGCCTGCGCCGGCCCCCATCTTGAGAGCGAGCATTGGTAAAGTCCAGCCCAGTGACCAACACCCACACGTGTCTGCGGGCGAGCCCTTTGCAACTTCCACCTACCACCTGGCCCCATCTCCCGGAAAGGTCGGTGTCCTGGCACCGAATACCCACTCCTGGATCCCTGCAGAGCACTGGTCGGCTCTGGTGGTAGAGGGGCACCAGCAAGTGCTGTCCTGACCTGTTCGGTTCAGGCAGCCCCACACTTGGGCCAGGATTTGTATGGAAAAATCACCTCCTATACCCTGCAGGTACAATCTACTGCGAACAAATGCAGTGAGGAACGTTTGCGTGACCGGGTCGACCTTGATACCTATGCCGGCCCCCTGGAGCTCCCTCTCGTGCATCAGGGCCATGTTCTACCCCTTAGCTATTGCCGTGTTCTTTCGGTTGCAGAACTGAAATACTAAGAATGCTCCTTACCCCAAACCGTGATCGGCTTCTCCCTCCTTCCTTCCTACCACCCCCAGCTGCCACTTCCAAGCTGGGCAGTCCCCACTTCCGGTGAGAGTCCTGAAAAATGTGAGAAAATCTCAATCTCATGAGCAGGTCTCCCATGCATGTCCGAGGCTCAGCCCATTTCTCCCTTCCCAGGCCTGGCTGGCATGTGGGCTCTCATGTTCCCTGAGGATCCCTGGCGGCTCCTGCAGGTGGGTGGGCCCACGGACAGCGGCTCCCAGGGAACAGACACCTGGCAGTGTTGGTCCCGGCCCGGAGGACGCCCACAGCTCAGCCAGAAGCTGCTGTGAGGCACATACCCCATAAACCTACAGATACAATCTCCAGGGAAGGGATGAAGTGTGGACACTCGGAGTAACTGGATGAGCCTGATACGGCCACTGGGCTCCTGGAATTCTTCCTGGGGCATCAAGATCAAATCTCATCCCTTATTGATTGCCTGGGAGCTACAGAGGAAGGCAGCAATATAAAAGTGACCACAAGGTGGTGACTAACAATTGGGGTAAAAGTCAGAGAGATGGATCTGAAGGGTGGGGGCATGGGCGAGAGAGCACCCACGCCCTCCAAGATCCCAAACTTTATATTTAGCTTGGAGCATCTCTTATCTGGCTCCTTGCGTTGGAAGGCATCCATCATGACCCAAGGTGTCCATTGGGGACCTCCAGGCTGGCAAGGCACGACCCTGGCCTCAGAAGGGATATTTGGAAATATTTTTTCAGGAAACTGGGGAGAAGGACAGACTCCCCATGTGACTTCCCAGTGGCTCACTGGGATGTGGAAACTCCCCAGGCACATGGGTGTGGGCTCCCGATTTCCTTTCAATGTGCACGAATACATGCACAAGGCCACTAGTTTGTTTTATAAGGTCTGGTGACACACAGGCTCCTGGCAGTAAACTTAGTGTTGAAGCTGCATTGGTGAGGACCTGGCTTTTGAAATCATGTTAAAAGAATGCCATAGAAAATAAATTTAATAAATCAAATGGAAACTGAATTCCTTCCCTAATGTCAATAGGGAATCTTCATTTCTTCTGGAAGCATATACCTACATGAAGTCTTTGAGTTTCCCTTGTGTCCTGTGAACTGGTTGATTGCAGGTGAGGAGAGTTGCCTGTTTTTACTCACATGTGCCTGAGAAACACCTACCATTGTGTAAGAAATACTTTCTTGTTTTGTATGCAATCATAACATAGAACCCATTTTGCCATGCACCTCCATCATAAAGCTCAGGAATACAAGCCTGTAATCAAGCAGAAATATGGGAAGTGAGAAGTGAAACACACGTTTTATTTTCACACCTCTAAGCAAGTGACTGCAAATGATGAACTTAAAAATATTAATGCGATCGTACACTTGCCTCACACCTTTTAATAAGACGGTTTAAAAATATTTAGGGTGAATCTTCACCAGGATGCTTTAATTGCTTCCGCACAATTGAGTTGTTTAATGGGTGATGCCTCCACTGTGCTGAAGGTCCTAAG
>NW_006295827.1:2651520-2652043 GCF_000327345.1 Myotis davidii | reverse complement strand
GGACTGTTTGATTGCAGGTGAGGAGAGTTGCCTGTTTTTACTCACATGTGCCTGAGAAACACCTACCATTGTGTAAGAAATACTTTCTTGTTTTGTATGCAATCATAACATAGAACCCATTTTGCCATGCACCTCCATCATAAAGCTCAGGAATACAAGCCTGTAATCAAGCAGAAATATGGGAAGTGAGAAGTGAAACACACGTTTTATTTTCACACCTCTAAGCAAGTGACTGCAAATGATGAACTTAAAAATATTAATGCGATCGTACACTTGCCTCACACCTTTTAATAAGACGGTTTAAAAATATTTAGGGTGAATCTTCACCAGGATGCTTTAATTGCTTCCGCACAATTGAGTTGTTTAATGGGTGATGCCTCCTGTGTGCTGAAGGTCCTAAGGCAATGGTTCTCATCCTTCTGGCCCTTTAAATACAGTTCCTCATGTTGTGACCCCAACCATAAAATTATTTTTGTTGCTACTTCATAACTGTAATTTTGCTACTGTTATGAAATAATGTAAA
>NW_006295827.1:2644062-2651503 GCF_000327345.1 Myotis davidii | reverse complement strand
GAAAGATGCCTTGGGGGCTGAGAGGCAGTGTCACTCAGGGATACATTGAGGATGATGGGGTGGAACCCCTTCAAGTCTCGGGATCTCAGTATCCACTCAAATGCATGCTGTGGAGTAAAAGGCCAGTGTGAGTATAATTTACATCTGTTTATCAGTGACTGCTCTTGTAAGAACAGGTACATAAAGCATCCTTGATTTTATCTCCTTATATTTATCATATATAACAGTATAACAATAGCTACTCATCCTTCTAGGTTCATTTCAGATGCCTCCATCTCTGTTACATCCCTAACTGGCCATTATCTCTCTCTATTATATATCAGATTTTTATATTATTATATATTATATATATTTAAATTATATATTAGACTAAGACTCGGGGTTTTTATGCAACTTAGGGGCTGTTTGGTCTTGGGCAGATTACTTTGCTTTTCTGTATCTTTATTTCCTGACCTGTAAAGTAGTGATAATAGGAATACCTTCTTCATAGGTTTTGTTGATTCCTAAATGAGTTAGTGTGTGTGATTTTATCAACATCACTAGAGGCCTAGTACACGGATTCATGCACTGGTGGGGTCCCTCAGTCTGGCCTGCACCCTCTTGCAATCCGGGACCCTTTGGGGGATGTTGGACTGCTGGTTTTGGCCTGATCCCAGCAGGCCAGACCCCACCTTAGGGGATTGGGCTGAAAGCAGCAGTCCAACATCCCCCGAGGGATATAGTAGTGCATGTAGCAGCAGGCATCAGGGAGGAGCCTGAGCCCAGGCTGGGTGCCGCACCGCTCCCACTCATCCCGGCCCGACTGTGCCTGCTGCCACTGCTTGGTAGCACTGCCGTGGAGGTGGGAGAGGTTTGCGCCACCGCATCTGTGCTCGCCAGCCATGAGCCTGGTGTCTGGTGCCTGTTTGGTCAACTGAGTAGCGCTCCTGCTGTGAGAGCACAGTGACCACCAGGGGGCAGCTCCTGCATTGAGTGTCCCCCCTGGTGGTCAGTGTGCATTATAGTGACTGGTCAACTGGTCATTTGATTGGTTGCTTAGGCATGTGTGTGTGGGGGTGTGTGTGTGTGTAATTTTATTTCCCCTTTAGTGCATAGTTCATGTTCTCTTTTGCTATACTTACATATTTATTGTCTTAAATTGTGGGTTCCTCCAAGTCATTTTTTGTTGTTGTTGTTAATCCTCACTAGAGGATATTTTTCCATTGATTTTTTTAAGAGAGAGTGGAAGGGAGAGGGAGAGGCAGAGACAGAGAGAGAAATATCAATGTGAGACACAGCGATTGGTTGCCTTCCACATGTGCCCTAACCAGGGCTGGGGATCAAGCCTGCAAACAAGGTACGTGCCCTTGACCAGAATTGAACCTCAGACCCTTCAGTCCGTAGGCCGATACTCTATCCACTGAGCCAAACCTGTTAGGGCCAACTCAGATTTTTTTAACAACTGATGTGGTGCCTTGGACATGGTAGGTACCCAGTGAGCATTCTGGATTGAGTTTGAACAGAATTTTTTATTAAGAATTCAAAGCAGAGATATTCTCATTCTGCCTTTTCAAGTCTTTGAGTGGATGTGGACTGGTTCTTCTCATTTGTTTCTTAACTACTAAAGCTCTGGCTCCAAGGCCGAACACTCTCTCATGGCCACCCACTTGGTGGCCTGATAAGAAGGCCAGTCACTCAAGGCTATGGATTTCACTCTATTTTTGCTGATATTACTAGCATAAAAGATGGCTTTTGATAATTCTCTGAGCAATTCAGGCCTGGTTAACACTGGCGAGTAATTTCCTAAAGTGCAACTAAGGTGCAGAAATATGATTTATGTAACATGGGCCCTTGCTAGCTGGGATGAGCACTGGAGGCCCAGCTGTGCTTCTGGAATTATGAATGCCTTTCAGCGGAGCTGCTTTTATTCCAGAGAACTCTTTTTTTTTTTTTTTAAACCCTCAAGTGAGTCCCCATTGTGATGAATGGAGAGGTACAGGCAGAACTGGCTGGTTGTGGATCTTTCCTCAGCAGGATTTAGAGACAACAGGGATTGGGGACATTTTTGCTGACTGCCATCTGGTTTGAAAGTACAAAATTAAAATACAAAAGTGATAAATGTGTGGGGAGGAACTTACAAAAAGAAGTGGTACTTGGCATTCCAGCTAGTCTCGTGGTACTTGGCATTCCAGCCATCTTTTCTGAGGTAGGTACTTTGACACATGCAAAATTTGAATGACTTCATGCAAAAGATAGCACTTCACTTATCAACCAAACCCAATTCACTTTAGTGACAGTGTTGGTGAGCATGAGAAGCATGTGATTTGGACATGCTTTAGGGAGAAGCCAGTGTTAGGGAGCTGATGAGTTCTTGACTTTGGGCTCTGGAAGGACAAACAGCCCCGTGCATTTAAGAAGAAGCAGCTTTGGCCCTAAGGCTCTAACTTTAAGGGAGTTTAGTTACATTTGGGCCTGTGGGACCATCCAGGAAAAATGGTGGATTCTTGTCCTCCAAAGCCTTGTAGCCCAGACTCAAAAAGATATCCCTGCTCCTCTTTCCAGGCTGCCCATCTATAATAATAAAAGTGCAATATGTTTATTAGACTGGACGTCCTTCTGGACATCCTTTCGGATGAAGCTGGGCCTGGAGGGAAACCAGTCTAGGTCCCAGGTGCCTGCGGGCAGCCGGAGGGAAGCCAGCCTGGGTCCCGGGTGCCAAAGGGAAGCTGGTGCTGGCAGCCGGGGAAAGGAAGGCAAACTCTTGCAGAATTTCGTGCATTGGGCCTCTAGTCCTATATAATAAAAGCCCAGCGACTGAACGGCAGAACGACCAGTCGACCAGTCTCTATAACATGCACTGACCACCAGGGGCAGATGCTCAATGCAGGAGCTGCCCCCTAGTGGTCAGTGCTCTCCCATAGTGGGAGCACCACTTGCCTGACCAGGATGAGTGGCTGCTCCTGCAGTGGGCCGATCCCCACAGGCCATGCCCCCCACCAGTTTACGAATCCTGTGTACCGGGCATCTAGAGTAAGCATATTAATAATGCCTCTAAGAGATTTAAATAATTTTCCAGAGGAATCTGGAGAGGGTAAGAGGGACCTTCTTGATAGTGTAGGAATGTTAATCTTAGATATTGATTGGTTGCATATTGTTTGGCTTCTGGTTAGGCCAGAATCTTGTTGGTGGTTATGTTTTCTTTCCTTCACACTCCATCTCCCCCCTCACTCCCACCCCATCCCCATAGTCCTCAGTATATGGGAAACACTTTACTTGGGCTTCAGTCGGTTTTGGGTTGAACATGTATACAGCCCTTAATTGTGGTAAAATACACATAACATAATCTATTGCTATCTTATACCATTTTTAAATGTATAGTTCATTAGAGTTAAATACATTCACATTATTGTGCAACCAATCTTCAGAATTTTCATATTGAAAAACTAAAACTATAGTCATTAAACACCAACTCCCCATTTTCCCTTTTCCTAGAAGCCACTGTTCTGCTTTCTAGCTCTATGAATTCTAGGTAACTCATGTAAGTGGAATCATACAACATTTCTCTTTTTGTGACTGAGTTATCTCACTTTGCATAATGTCCTCAGACTTACCTACATTGTAGCATGTGTCGTGATTGCCTTTCTTTTTTAAAATTATTATTTTTATTTCATTGCCTTCCTTTTTAAGGCTGGGTACTATTCCATTGTACATATATACCACATTTTCCGTATCTGTTCATCTATTGATGATACTTGAGTTGCTTTCATCTTTTAGCTGAATAATGTTGCTTTGAACATGGGTGTACAAATACCTCTTTAACATCCCTCTTTTAATTCTTTTGTGTATATATTTAGAAGTGGAATTGTTAAATTTTATGATAAATCTATTTTTAATTTAAAAAATATTTTTCATATGTTTTTATTGATTTCAGAGAGAGGAAGGGAGAGGGAGAGACAAAAACATCAGTGATGACAGAGAATCATCTATCAGCTGCCTCCTTTACACCCCCACTGGGGATCAAGCCCACAGCTAGGCATGTGCCCTGACCAGGAATTGAACCGTGACCTCCTGGTTCATGGGTGGACGCTCAACCACACTGGCCAGGCAATCTTTTTTTTTTTTTTAATTCAAATTATTTATTGTTTAAGGTATTACATATGTCTCCTTTTTCCTCCAGTAACCTCTCTCCGCAGTTCCCACCCCTAGCACATGCCCTCACCCCACTACTATCCATGGGTTATGCTTATGTGCGTGCATACAAGTCCTTTGGTTGATTTCTCCTCCTTACCCCCACCCTCCCCTACTTTCCCTCAGAGGTTTGATGATCTGATCGATGCTTCTCTGTCTCTGGATCTGTTTTTGTTCATCAGTTTATGTTGTTCATTATATTCCACAAATGAGTGAGATTATGTGATATTTATCTTTCTTCGACTTGCTTATTTTGCTTCACATATTGCTCCCCAGGTCCATCCTTCAGGCAATTTTTTGTTTAATTTTTACTTTTTGAGGAGTCACATACTCTTTTCCACAAGCAGCTAGATTTAGATTTTTAAGAAAAGTCATTCAAATTAGTTTTCATGGGTTTTTGCTCTTTAAGCTACTTTGAGTTGTCCCTGGATAGGTGGTTTCTTAATCTTCTGAGCTTTGACCGTGTATGGCTCATGACTCTTTTTTTGTTTTATTTTGTTAATTCTCATCTGAGGATATTTTACCATTGATTTTTTTAGAGAGTGGAAGGGAGTGGGAGAGACACACAGAGAGAGAAACATTAATGTGAGAAAGACACATCAGTTGGTTGCCTCCCTGACCAGGGCTGGGGGATCCAGCCTGCAAGTGAGGTACGGGCCCTTGACTGGAATTGAACCTGGGGCCCTTGAGTCCATGGCCTGACATTCTATCCACTGAGCCAGACTGGCTAGGGCTCACTTTGTAAGTTGGTGCCTCTCATTAGATTAGACCCAGAGGAGAACCTTCTCAGGATCTAGGGCTAAATAGTGGAGGAGCCAGTTGAATCTTGAAAAGCCTGAGCACAGATTTTCGCCTGGTGTTATGCTTCTTGTGCTCAGATAAGTGTTGCAAGTGACGTGTCAATCTCTCACAAAATATAATGGTATAGCTCCAAGTATCTTTCTTGTAAACCTCTCCTCTGCCATTGGAGTGGCATCATTGGAAAAGTATGTGAAGCAATAATCTGCTGTAGCCTCTAGTGCTATATATTTGAGGGACAAGTGAAGCCTAGATCAGGAAGTGAGTTGCCTGTGTGTCATAGTGTGAAACAGTTGTGTGTGTATGTAGGCGATAGGGTGTAAGGGATAGAGGGAGAGGGAATTCATAGATCCATATATACTCCACTGATTGTATTAGTTGGGCTGGGTAGGTTATAGTCATGGGCCCTTCCATACTGAGGCCTCAGACATGCAACACTATCAAGGACCAAAATAAGGGTAATTTGCCATTTTTCTTTCGTCAGTACAGAAATGAACGGGGCCAGGAAGGGATGAGCATTCCATTGTATGTGTAGCATGCCCAACCTTTTTGTCCCGGGCTTATGGACATGATCATTAGCTGACTCTAGCATTCCTTCCAAGACCTTCGCCAGTGAGCTGTTTAGTGAGGTCTGTGATCTACATTGGGGGCTCAAGAGACAACGTTGCCTTGAATAGGAAGGAGGGGAGCTGGGGGAGTATGGGTGCCAGAGGAAGAAATCTGAGGATGAGGTGAATGAGGTGGCTGGAAAAGATAGGTTCCCCTAAGGAGGGGCTTAGGTTTTAGACAGCCTCCAAAGGGGGACAAGAAAGTGTGTCCTGATGGGATTACTCCAGATAAAGGGCCGCCTTTCTGTGTGCACTGAGCTGTGGGCTGTCCAAACCATGAAACATGTGAGGCAGAGTCTGGGCACACATGTTCACTTATGCTCCTTTCCCCATCTTGTGTAGTGAAGCAGTACACGAAGAAAAATTAACAAACATCCCAAGTCTCTTGACACATAGATGAAAACATATTGATGGTATCTTGCAACTCTGATAATTTCATTGAACTGTATGAAGCTTAAAATTGATACATAGGCATCCCCCTGATTAACATTAAGTGCTGCTGTCAGTCTGACATAGCTGGATAAACCAATATTGAATAATCTATTAAATATGTCACACTTGAACAAGGAGTGTAAATCATATTATATTATTTCAGCTGTAATTATGTGGGAGATAAAATCACAAATAGACGGTTTAGCGAATATTTCTTAGTGTGTACACAGCATCACTGGAATTTCTTTGCTTGCTTCGTGGGGAGAAAGAAGTTGACTGCCTTCCAAGTATTGACTGCTGTCCAGGAAGTGGAGGTTGAAGGGTGACTTATGTAATGTTCATAGAGTGGGTTTCATTTATAAATTCAATGAGATTAGCTGCAATCTTCTGGAAGTTAATGGCAATGGAAATGCACCCTTCTACAATTAGCTGGAAATAGCTGGCTCTCCAACTTGGAGACCTAATTGTTCCTCAGGTTATGATATGTTTGTCTTTATATCTGCTATCCCTGTATTCCGTTCCTGGCTGCTGTTTTTATTGCCTGAGATTAATGATGCAGACCAGAGATTGTGGGTGAACAGGGTGGTGTGCACTGCTCAATCCTTTATGCTCCTCTTTCCCAAGCCACAGAGTAAAGGCGATTATTGAGAATAAATGAGGGACATAAACAAGACAAAATGTAAAGACATTACTTTAAGAGGATCCAAATAAACTGTACTGTAGCTAAGAAATGGAGATACGTTTAGTTATTTCTTCACAGGGATGTTATAAAGGGTAAAACATAAGTTGATCTTTCAGGACAGTGCTATCACATAGCAAGTATTTCAGTACTTATGGGTTGCTTTCATCATTATAAGGAAATCAGTTGGTGTTTGCAGCGGATGGTCAGTGTTATACAAATGTGAAAGTCAAGAGCACAAACAGACTGGAATAGTTGGGCCTCCTTCCAAATGGTTGGTTTAGTGAAACAAGTTAGGAAGTGTTAGTTATCATTTGGGGCTGTTAACATGTCACGGCATGTTACAAGCAGTATATACTGGCTATTCTCTTTTATTGAGAGGCTTGTGATTTTGTCAATTGTCTTTTTTTTTTGGTTGGTTTTTTAGATATTAGTTTGATCTATTTCAGGTGATTCTGTTACTGTAGCCAAGCATCTTTTGCACTTGTATTATTATTATTTTAAAATATATATATTTCTTTATTGATTTCAGAGAGGAAGGGAGAGAGAGAGAGAAATAGAAACATCAGTGATGAAAGAGAATCATTGATTAGCTGCCCCCTACACGCCCCACACTGGGGATCGAGCCTGCAACCCGGGCATGTGCCCTTGGCCAGAATGGAACCTGGGACCTTTCAGTTTACAGGTCAGCGCTCTATCCAGAGCCAAACTGGCTAGGGCATAAATTCCATTCTTTAAAGTAGATACCCATAGCTAT
>NW_006295827.1:2597117-2624234 GCF_000327345.1 Myotis davidii | reverse complement strand
CATCCTTTCACTTTGAGTTTATTTTTGTCTTTGCAAATTAGATGTGTCTTCTGAAGGCAGCATATGATTGGATTTTTTAATATGTTTTTATTGATTTTACAAAAAGGGAGAGAGAGAGAGAAATAGAAACATCAGTGATGAAAGAGAATCATTGATTAGCTGCCCCCTACACGCCCCACACTGGGGATCGAGCCTGCAACCCGGGCATGTGCCCTTGGCCAGAATGGAACCTGGGACCTTTCAGTTTACAGGTCAGCGCTCTATGCACTGAGCCAAACCAGCTAGGGCTGCACTTTTATATTATAAGGGAAGACCTTAGAGCTTTGTATGGGTGTTGTAATCATTCATCCAAGTCCTGTAATGTACTAGGTATAAGTATGTGAATATTTTTGTATGAAAGGTTTCCTTGAAGTTTTCTACAGATGTGATGCTACCCTCAGCCTTGAGTTCAAGGGATTTCCAGGAAGGCAGGTGGAGGAGCCCAGTGGGTGCATTCCTGGCTGTCTGAGACATGTTTTGAGGTATCAACCTCTTGGTTCCAACATCATTGGAGCCAGGAGTTCTGTCTTGAGACAACTCGACTATTGAACCTGAACCATATGGCGTGTAGCATTTAGGTTGAGCTTTATGGAATTAGAGGCAGTTGTCCTGCTTCCCTAGATCAAGCTTTGAAGAATGCTACATATAGGACTGTTGTGAATTTCAGAGAGGGTTTGCTTTATGAAGTAAGGATTTCAAGAGACCTGCAAGAGAACAACAGAAGGCTGACATTTTCCTCTCCAGGCCAGTTGCTTGTCTTTGATTACTTTGCAGAATAACTTTCTAACAATTTCATTTTCTTTCTTTT
The DNA here is from genome assembly GCF_000327345.1 of Myotis davidii. Taxonomy (NCBI): domain Eukaryota; kingdom Metazoa; phylum Chordata; class Mammalia; order Chiroptera; family Vespertilionidae; genus Myotis; species Myotis davidii. The sequence continues at coordinate 2,623,387 of NW_006295827.1, read as the reverse complement.
TATTGAGCTCAGTTGCACTTAGAAGGACTTAATGGCATCATTTAAAGTTAGAGGACAAATGTAAAACCAATCTGTTCAAGAATATCAATTAGTTGTACACATAAGGCAGGAATAGGTTACTACTTGAAGGACCTAATGGCCACTTGGTTTTAAAGTAGGTTGCAAAAGGAACTGTTGCTTCACCTGCTGACCCCTTAGTCCTAGGAGATGTGTGTTCTGAGTTAGAGAACTTTTGGGGAGGGCTCAGAACCTTGAAGGTAGTCACCATGATCACAGTGCACTCATGGCTTCTGCATATTAATTGTAAACTCCCCTGCCAACTGAAATCTACTGTAGTACCCAGAGATCTTTCTACATAGGCGTTTATTTAATAACCCCTAGAGGCCTCGTGCATGGCCTGACCTGTGCCCTTTTGCAATCTGGGACCCCTCAGGGGATGTCAGAGAGCTGGTTTTGGCCCGATCCCCACAGGCCAGGTAGAGGGACCCTACTGGTGCACGAATCCATGCACTGAGCCTCTAGTATGCCTATAAGATCTTTGGTTAATCTCTTCCTGCCCTACCCCTTCCCTCTGAGACTCCTCACTCTGTTCCATGTTTCCATGCCTATGTGTTGAGCATCTGCCCCCTGGTCGTCATTGTGCATCATAGCTACCAGCCAGTCGGCCGTCGCTTAGGCTTTTATATAGAGAGATTGTCCACCTAGTGGCTTAGGCCCACTCCCTGAGGGATCGGGCCCAAGCTGTCAGTCAGACATCCCTCTGGCAGCCCGGCAGCCCAGCAGCCCTCAGGGGATGTCCAGTTACCAGCAGGGAGCAGACCTAAGCTGCAGTCAGACATCCTTAATGCTGCAGTGAGGCTCCTGCCACCACCGCTGTGCTGGCAGCCATCAGCCTGGCTTGTGGCTGAGCAGAGCTCCCCCTGTGGGAGCTCACTGACCACCAGGGGGCAGCTGCCCCTTGGTGGTCAGTGTGTGTCATAGTGACCAGTCATTCCCAGTTGTTCTGCTGTTAGGGTCAATTTGCATATTACCCTTTTATTGTATAGGATAGAGGCCTGGTGCACGTGTGGGGCCAGCTGGTTTGCCCTGAAGGGTGTCCTGGATTTGGGTAGGTGTCCCGCTGGGGTTGCCTGGCCAGCCTGGGTGAGGGGCTGATGGCTGTTTTCAGGCTGGCCACACCCCCTGTAGGGTGGGGAGTCCCCACTGGGGTTGCCTGGCCAGTCTGGGTGAGGGGCTGAGGGCCGTTTTCAGGCTGGCCAAGCTCCCCCGGTGACAGAAGCTCCCAGCCTTTCCTTTTTTTCTTACTTTTTTTAAATTCTGAGATATATTTACCTTCTGTAATTAAAACTTTGTAACCTTGAGAGGAGCTCAGAGCCGGCCAGGGTGGGAGGGAAGCTTGGCTTCATCCATTGCCAGGGGCAACCCAAGCCACCTGCTCGCTCCAGCTCCATGGTTGCCAGCAGCCATCTTGGTTGGGCTAATTTGCATATAGTCGCTCTGATTGGCTGGTGGGTGTGGCTTAAGGCATAGCAAAGGTACGGTCAATTTGCATGTTTGTCTTTTATTAGTGTAGATAGACTTGCTTTTCTGTTCTATGATTTGTTTTCAAAAGTAATTTTTCCTGTATCATTAACAGCTACCTGAAAATGGTAATGTGAGTATGTGGATTTGGGGTTCCAAAGGGAAAAGTACTTGGCTTTAAGATACACAGTCAAAATTATGCATTGAGTGCTGCTAGTTCCCAGGCATTTTGCTGAGCACTGGAGATAGGGAAGTGAATAAGCGCAGTTTCTGCTTTCAGGGCGTTCACAGTGTCATGTGGACAACCTTACTTGAGCAGATGGTCTTTGTGCAGCAGTAGGAGGGGCACAAGGTGTGCTGGAAGCACAGCAGCTGGGCAGGGGGTGAAGGTGTCTAGGAGGACTCTTCAGTCTGGATGGGTTTGGAGTAGAGGGCAGTGGAGAGTTTGCAAAATAGACAAGAAGATGGATCCCCAGGGCAGAGGGACAGTGATGTCTTGGTGGGGAATAGAAACTGGAGTCCAATCCAGAGGTTGGGATTTTTGGTTTCAGTTCCACTGCTTACCTATCTGCCACATGACTTAATTTTTTACTGAAAGAAAAAAAAAAGAGAATTGGGGGACCCCATGTCCCCACTCCTTTTTGTTTAGTACAGGAAGCTGGACTGCATCCAAATTTGTGATCTTGTTCACAACGGAGGATCAGTGAGGCTTACAGAGCCTGAGGTGTACACAACTTGTTCAGTCAGATCCAGGTCCAACTCAGACATTCACGTTATTCCTGTGCTGTTTCAGCTGCTCTAGGTCCCAGTTGTTGCTCTGTGGTTTCTCTGCTGTTGGATTCATTCCTTCTCTTATTCATTCCATAAATGTTTACTGAGTTGGTTATAAACAATTGTACAGTTTGACAGAGGTTTATGAGGGTCTTCCTGCCAGGGAACTTATAGTCTTAAGGTGGGAATTAACTTTGAAAATATAGGCTGACATTAGATTATGAAAAGCCAGACTAACAGGTTAGGACTTAATGATTTATACCACCCAATCCAGAGAGGGTGCCAGTGAGCCTATGAATTTATAGCCCAAGGCAAATCCCTTTTGATTCCTGTGTTCTTTGACTTTATCACTGTAGAATAATGCTTTAGTGTGTTTTAAATTTAAAAAATACACACATAAAAGTAGGCTTTATAAGCCTTGCATTGTGAGAGAGAGTAGAGTATGTGAGGTTGTAGGCACTGAGAGCCCAGCAGCCTGATTTTGAATCCTAGCTCACTATATGAGCTGGGTGTCCCCTGACAATTTACTTAAACTCATTGTATCTTCCCTTATATGGAAAATGATGATTAAAGTAATATCCAACTAGAAGTTGTTATAAGGATTAAATGAGCTAATAGAAATAAGATATTTAGTAAGATGCCTGGCACATAGCAAGCTTTAGTAGGTATTAGCTATAATTGGGGATTTGCTTGCTTGAACTCTTCAGTTGGTCTGGTTTTTCTGTGATGCCCTAGTTCTATGTTCTAAGAGTGTGATATTCTGGAATCTGTTGGTTTATCAGAATCATCCAGAGAGAAGACTTGCAGTTCTGCTAATATGGTATAGCCCATTCCTCCTAGGTCTTCCTCTTTACACCAAAGACCTTGGACATGACACAATAAAGAAGCACAGGAACCCTCTGAGAGGCAGTAAAAGGAAAGGCTGCCTATTACTCAGGGACTTGAAGAACAACATTGCATGAGTCCTCTGGGTTTGCTTATTGACTCCCATATATTTTGGACAGGGTGCCGCAAAAACCTCCAACCCAGAATCACCAGGAGGCACCAACCAAAACTTGTAAGAAAAGCCTCTTTCCCCTGGCCAAACGTCAGAGAAAAACCAAACCCAACACCCCCACACTCTTGCTGTGTCTACTGGGCCAAGCTGAAAGTGGATCTCCCACCCTCCCCCTTGGAAGCAGGCAGTGCACTTCAGTTCCCCTGTGGGGTAGTGTCAGAAGAGCTGAGCAGGCTGCTGACCTTCCATTCCCTTCAGAGCAGAGCTAGGCAGTGCTCCTGGGCAGTGTCAACAGGGTCCACAGTTAAGATGAACTTCCCATCCCCATCCTAGCAACAAAGCATTCTGAGTCAGACCTCTGCTTCTCCCTCCCTGCTGGCAGTGGGGCTTAGGTGAATCTGATTTCATACCACTTAGAGGTAATGAGGCAGTGCCCCATTATCCCCTGGGAGGGTGTCACTGGGCCAGGCAGGGAGCTGAACTTCCACCCCACCACCTGCCACAGGCTCAGTGATTCAGTGTTCTACTTTGGCCAGGGTACTGTTGGCAGGCCCAGCAGGAGGCAGAAGCTACATACCCACCCAGGACAGTTGAATAAAGATTTCCAGGATTCAATAAAAAAATCCTAAGAACCCCAAAAGTCACAACACGAATGAAAACAGCCAATAATGGATACTAATACTGAGATGAATCAGATGTTATAATTCTGACAGGAATTTTACAGCAGCCATCATAAAAATGCTTCAACAAGCAATTAATGTCATTATTTTTGAAAGAAATAAAAAGGGAAATACCAACAAAAATCCATGGGTCCAACTTTTTGGGGTGATGGAAATATTATGTATCTTGATTGTCATGTACACATTTGTTAGATTCATCAAACTGTATACTTAGCATACATTTTATTCTAAGTAAATTACACTTCAGTGAAGTTGATTTATAATGGTTTATAGGGCTAGTCTTCATCCTTGGAAATTGTACTCGTGGGTCTAAGATGAAGCCAAGGATTTTTTTTTTTTTTTAATTAATGCCCCTGGAGATTTTGATGTAGCTGGTGGCTCTTAGGAGCTGATCTTTCCAGAGTAGTGTAGGCTAGTTGTGAATTCTTCAGAATATAAATCTGTTAGCAATCCGTGCAAATAGAAACTTGTTCTGATAAATTATGAATTACTAGATAAGTACTTGCAGAATAAACAGAATACATAATTAGAAACCATTAAGCATTTTATCCCCACATGGAAATAATTTTTTGTATGTTTTTGTTGGGTAATGATGTAAAGAATGTTACATGGCCTCCTTGAAGCTATACCTTGTGATGCTACATTGTTAAAACACTGCACTGTGGTGTGTTTTTGCTTTTTCTCCCACTCTGCCACACCTTTCTCTCCATTCCTTTTCAGGACATTATCTTCTTGTTGGCTAATGACAGAGTGGAATCCACATCTGCTTGTGGGAGCTGCTGCTGCCTTTATAGTCATGGTTTTCACCTCCCTGGGGGTGGTGCTTTCTGTCAACATCCTGCTCTCAACAGAGGGGAGGAATGATTTCTAGTCCAGTCACCACAGCTTTTAGGCCTCTCACATTGGCCTCACTTTAATGTAATGGCTATCATATTGACTTCTAGGTTGGGGTTTTAACCCCTCCAAGGAGACTCATGGGTTCTCTCCCACTGATGGGCCACTTCCAAAGCAGGGCCTGCGTGAGTCAGGCCTCCTTATATTTCTTACTCTCCCTCTTGACATCAGCCTAGATGTGTAGCAAAGGGGCTAAGGCTGGAAGTGAGGGGCTGGGGAATTTGTCTTTGGGTCTATTTTCGTCCCAGGTCACAACTTTCAGAGCAACTGGGTTATTTGCCTTGGACCAGAACTAGTTAAATCTGCATTGGAGGTTGGCAGCCTGTGCTTCTTACCTGGGACAGGTCAGCTGCTCCTGCTCTGGCTGCAGGAGGGAAGTCATTTAAAAAATCAGGTACCATATTTAAACTGGGTGTTAGGATGTTATTTTTGATAACTTTTCTGTTTTGACACTGTACCTCTGGAAATACCCAGGATCTGGTTTATTTGCTTTTAAATAATTAGATGGCTGAAATTGGCCCTTGGAAGGACAACCTGTCTCTCTGAGTTCATGGTGGGATTCTCCTGGTCTAGCCAGAGCTGGATCTGGTCCTTGGGTCACTCTCAGGGTCTTCAACCTTCCTAAGTTCTCAGTACTTACTTAGCTAGCTGCTCTTCATTTCTATTGTGTGTTTTTGTATGTCATGGTAACAGTCACCAGATAGATGCCTAATGTCAGAGGAGTCAGACCCAGTTACAGCTTCCAATCCTGTTAATCTTTTGGTAAGGGAAGTATTTGTGTGTGTGCGTGTGTGTGTGTGTGTGTGTGTGTGTGTGTGTGTGTGTGTGTAGGGGTGTGGGGAGAAGAATATACATTAGGAGTCTTTAGTCTGCATTGGGCGGATAACACTTGCAAATGTGTATTTGATAGTCGTCTCCAAATATTTATGTGGATTGTGGTTTCCAAGAGGCATTTGTTTCTTTCTTAGTGTGGAACCAGGGCCAGCAATAGGAAGCAGAGAAACATACTATGGCACCATTAGAGGAAGAGCATCCTGACAAGGCTTTCTAAAATGTGAATAGCAAGTCTCATGTCACTGAAGGTATTCCAGGAAGGTCTTGGGTATGGGAGAGAAAGCGTGCATATCAGGGGAGTTCTAAGAGTGTTTTCAAATTTCATCTCTGATGTTATTTAAAAAGAGATATAAGCCATGAATGCAGCTGTGGAATGATTACTGGCTAAAGGTCTACCTTGCTTGTTCAGTAAACCTGGGAGTTAGTAGGTAGGAGTCTGTTTCCTTGGGCACTTTCCCCTGGATATCACTGCGAGATGGCCAGGCTGTATTTGTGTCTCCCCCTGACTATCCGCTGAATGGTCCTTCCCCACCACTGCTTGTTCTCATCAGGAGTGGCGTGCACAGCCTTTCCCAGCATCTCTGTTGTATGACCTACAGAAGAAAACAGCCAGCCAGATAACTAACTACCATGAAACCTTCTTGGGACTGAGGCAAGCAGCTTCTTCGGGAGTGGGTCCCCCATTCCTATTCATGATGAAGCTTCTTTCCCTGAGGCCAAAAATAAACTGGGAAAGTGGTTGAGTAAGCATTTTAACCTCTCTTGCCTTCTGTGGTTAAAGCAACCCAGCATGTTTGGAGGAATAACAAAGGCACAATCTCTAAGGGGAATGTTAGAGGTGCATGTCTTACTTTAGCTTGCAGCGTTTCTAGATGACTCCAGTGGTGTGGCCAGAGTGATGAGGTGCGGCTGCAGCGTTGTGAACATTTTAGTAAGTGGAGAATCTTCCACCCCATGCCATTTTCTAATTGGTCACTCAGGGGTTTCTAATCCGAAATACTTACGTTTTCTGGTTGTGTTTTGGTGTGTGGTTGTGGTGCTAACAGCCATCTATTGGAATAGCAGTGTTTATTTCAAATGGTATTACATGTCTTGCTAAAAGACTTCTGCACACTTCATGGTTCAGTGAAGATACTTTGATTTGATTGAAGATGTTGCTTCCAGGTCCTAATAGAAGCAGCTAACATTTCTTGAGCAATGCCTATGAACATTTCCTTTTTATTTAGACCTTAAGATAACATTTTCCTGGGGAAGCTGAGTTTAAGAATAAAGCCCTTTAGGCACTACTTGAAGGCCTTTGAGGTTTGATGCCTAAGACATATTTGTATCCTTAATGATTCCCAGCAGATTGCTTTGCATTCAATAGGTGATCAATAAGTGTTGAATTTTGTTGAATATAAATTGCTTTGAAATGATTTTTGTTTCTTTTTCATAAAAAGTAGACTTTGGAGAAAACCTTACATTTCATAATAATTGCTCCCAAGCCTCTTCTTGTAACACTTGAAAAGGGTTTTGGATGATATGGGGAGAGCTGACCAGTGTGGGGTGGGAAGCCATGCACATTCATCAGGTTTCTGGGGACAAATTCATGCCAGTCATATTGGTCCAGGGCTCTCCCCTTTCTCCATGGAGGGTGTGGGTTGTGTTCCATATAGAAGCTCAATGAATGATAAGCCAGTAAGTGTTAAGGAAGCACCTCTTGTGTAAGGCACAGTGCTGGCTACAGAGATAAGTGGAAACGAATAGAAACTAGTTGCTGTCATTGAGAATCTTATTATGTAGTTGAAAGTGCAAGATGTAAATGCATTAAAAGTTAAATTTACAGTAGAGTAATTATTTAGGGTCTCTAGTGTAGTAGTTCTCAAATATTAGTGTGCCTGAGATCACCTGGAGGGCTTGTTAAAATACAGGGTCAGGGGATCCCACCCTCAGATTTTCTGATTCATTAGGCCTAGGGTTAGGCTCCTGGGTCCCAAGAGTTTGCATGTTTAACAAGTTCCCAGATGATGCTAATGCTGCTTGTCTAGAGACCGCACATGGAGAACTACCTTGGCTTTGCATTAGAACCACCAGGGGAGTTTCAAACATCCACACCAGGTCCTTACTCTACCAATTAAATCAGGTTTTCTGTGGCGGGGGACCCGGACATTTTTTTTTTTTAAGCTTCCTCTGTGGTTGTAATGTGCAGTCAGGTTTGGGACGTATTGGTCTAACACATGTTGGGGGTGTAGAACTTTAGGATTCAGAGACAGGTGATGTTACCTTGGGCTGTAGGGGTGTGGACAGACCATAGGGATTTTTTAGCTTGATCTTGAAGAATAATAAGTGAAGGGAAAGGGACAGTTTGTCTTTTATACCAAGAGCTTAGCATGCATTAGAAAGGACAGGGAGAACTTGTTCTTGAGAAGTTTTACGGAAAATGCTACTGCCTTGTATTTCCAAATTGTGTAGGAAATCTTTCATACTTAAAAGTAAAGGAATATAAGTGCAACAAATAAACCTGGAAGTAAATTTAAAAAATGTTTTTAATGATTTTAGAGAGAAAGGAAGGGAGGGGAAGAGAAGGGAAGAGAGAGAGAGAGAGAGAGAGAGAGAGAGAGAGAGAGAGAGAGAAATACACACACAGAGAAACATCTATCTGCTGCCACCTGCATGCCCCCTCTTAGAAATCCAGCTGAAACCCGGCTGTGCCCTGACCTGGAATCAAACCTGAGACCTTTCAGTGCATTGGACTATGCTCAACCAACAGAGCCAAACAGGCTGGGGCAGTACATTGTTTTAATGGGGGCTTGGCACAGCTACCTATGATCTAAAAGCATCTTAACTTCTAAGTTTCAATTGATATTTAGCCACATCAAATTTTAGATCTTATTGCTAAATTTTATTTTTAATTTCATTAAGTTTAATTAAATATGAAGTAACTGGCACTGTAAGAGTAACAAGCCTGTGTTTAATTTCTTGAAACTACTAGAGCTTTTGTTACAATAAATTTCATAGAGCTCAGAAGTTATAAAATTAATACTGGAGATTTGGTGCTTGTTAAAATTTTGACCACATTTATTAAAGCCCATTGGAGTGATGTACAGTGAAATGGCTGTCCTGTGTTGGCGACCGTGCTATTCTCCATCCACAGGTCCTGGGAAGCATGTTTCAACTCTGGTCTAAGGGAATAGTCTGGATTTTTTTTTTTTTTTTTTTTTTTTGCCTAGGGCAGAGGAGGAGGGGCTGGGTATAGAAACCTGATCAGACCATTTGATGCTAATTTCACAGGTGGCTGGTCACTGTGTGCCTGGCTGTTGTTATTTATAGAGCTGTAAGTGGATGTAGCTGTACACAAGAGCCTGAGAGGAAGATTTGCATCAGTATGTCTGGTAAAAGCATGAAAGTAGATTCTCAGGACAAATGGTCATCTGTGAGTGTCAATGATGAAGTTAAATGAGATCATTAGTGGTTGTCAAGATTTCCACCCTCACCTCATTGCTTTCAAAGACTACTTTTGAAAACAAGCAACAAATCAGACTGCAACAACCATGGATAGCCTCTCCCTTACTTTTAATTGGTGTTGATAGGCTTTTAATCAGGATGACTCAGATACTGATTTCAATTGCATTTAAAGGGCTATACACAAAGGTATACATTAATTAGAATTATAATTCCATAATTTAAAAGACTAGATCATTTTTCCCTTATTCTGTTTTCTATTCCCCATCTTATACACTGGGAAATTGAGGTCTAGCAGGGTTACATAACCAGGTTAATTTCATAGTTAGTGGTGAAGCTGAGACTGGAACCTGGATCCCTACTCCACCCAATTTAATTATTGGTATTTCCATTATATTAGTCCTGTTATTAAAGTGCACATTGCTTTCTTTAAATTCAAGACTTTGCCTTCATAGCCCAGATTAAGGTTATTCTTTGTTACAGTATTTTCTCAGAATTACTTTCAGAGTTGAAAGATGGTTCTATGACTTTTATTTCTTAAAATGAAAAATGGTATTAAAAAAAATCTTTCGATAGAGAATATATCTGCCTAATGCCACCGGCTTTAAGAATAATGACAGTGCCTCTTTGGAGAGAGGGGACCTATGTGGGTACGGCACTAGCCAGGAGCACAAGCAGCAACAACAGCAAGCTTGGTTAGCTGTTAGGCATGAGCCGGATGCACCCACAGGTAACACCTGAAGGCAGCAGGGAATGTGAATCTCAGCTTGGCCTTGGCATCAGCCCTGGAGACTAGCTTTCCTAAGGAGAACACTCTTCTCCTGCCCCACCCTCAGTGGCCTTTTGGCAGAGGACTAGAGTAATTGTTTAAAGTTTTACTAGGTAATTATACTGCGCAAAATTGACAGGCATCTCTGTTAGAGTATTTCCAGTCTCTTAGAGGTGCTTTACCATATTACTTGTAATCTAGCCTTAGAGTAGACTGCAATGGCTGATGTGTGTTTGTTTTTCTCTACTTCCCTCTTACTTGTTTCAAAGGCCACACACCAAGCTCTGGAGAGGGAGCTGCCTGTGGCCTGAAAATTGGCTGCCTTACTCTGGAACAAGTGCCTTTGCATCAGCCATTCTCAGGTTACCAAACCCGGGCATGAAGGTCTGCATCTATGTTGGGCACTGTACATGGGCTTTCTAGCAGGAAGACTTGTTAATTCCCCGAGCAGGGAGATTAACTCCGTGTTTCTAACCTGCAGGAGTTTTTTTAAAAATACCAGCGCCTAGATGCTGTCTCTGTGGGTCCAGAACAAGAGGTCTGAAATGGCAGCCAGGTTTTAGAACCTTGCATTGTGTTAATTCATCGGTTGGGTCTCTTCCAATCCTCGTGGTATCTCATGGTCTCCCTACCTGACGAAGATGGTTTTCAGGCCATAGGGAATTTATCTGTAGCTGCATTCTGTTCTCAGTTATGTGCCTTGTAAATATTTTCAATCCCAGCGGCCCTTACTCCAGTGGGTTCCCAGGATATGTCCCCAGGCTCTTTGGTTAGTATGCACCCAGGGACTGCAAGATAATTTTCCTCTTGATTTTACGAAAAGCTAATTAGGAAGGGAAATCTGCCATTAAACAAAGAGGAAGAAGAAGGAAATTCACACCTTATGTTGCCACCAAGTATCAGTAACTCCTGGAGAACATTTTCTGTTGGGAAGGAACATGGTGTTATGTCACCTCACCTTTGGACAGTTGGTTAGGGTCCGCTGTATTTTAGCTTTCATTCTTGGGGCCTTACAAGAGTAATTTCCTTTTCTTAAAGGCTTTTTTGAATTAATAAAAATTATTTACATAAGCTAAATATGTTAGCTTAGTAATAAGATTCCAGTTGTATGGGTTTGCTGTGTATCAGAATTTGCTTAAAGTTGTCTGCCTTTCTGTGGACCTTGCCTCCTACCTATATTCAAATATACTGTCCACATAATAACCTGTTCTCCTCGTGTGCTCAGCTCTGCCACGTGTGCTAGGTAATCCCTTTGACCCTCTTAAGAGGATGCCACTCATCTTTTTTGCTTCACTTATCCCACTTGACATTGCTGAACCTGCTGTTACTTGACGCACTGCTGCTCCGGTGGCTCTGTCCTTCGCCTCATTGAGAATCTGTTTGAGATACATGTCATCCTTTGGAGATTACAGCATTTACTTTAGAGAGAGGAATGATTTTACACTGGGGCTGTTGGAAGTCAGTTCAGGAGAGATGAGACCCATGGTGATAATTAGGATGAGTTTCCACTCTGGTCCTTGTAATTACATGGTTTGTATTGAGCTGGACACTGGCCATTTAAGTAGATGCTTGTTCTAGTTAAGAAGTGGTTCCCAGCTGGGCAGATTTCTCACTGGGATTCAGTTTTCTTGGCCACAGCTGCTGTTGTGCTCGCACTGATTTTTGCTGCATCTTTCCATCTCTCGAGTCTTTTCCAACCAGGGGAGATAGCAGAATGCTTTGCTCTTTCCTTTTTTTTCTCCATTTGGATATTCCATGGCTATTAGGGAAGAACTTCCTGTGAAATAAAATGAGGGCAAAGGAAGGTAGCATGCCTGTGGCATAAAAATGCTGTTAGCAAGCTCGAAGCATAGCCGAGATATTGGTCCTGAGAGTAACATTTATGCTTTTCTGATTTTGGACCTCCACCCCCCCCCCCCCCCCCCCCAGCCTTTGCATGTTTCTAAGGTCTGGGATTAACCTGAATTTAAGAACGGTCTGTTTTTGATCATTTGAATAGGTATCACCATTCAGCAGGGAATACACGTGCACACTGAGATGTCTCTTAAAGCCGATTTCTAGTATATAAGCCTTTTGAAATCATTTCTTTAGTCAGTAATGCCTTTCTACTTCAAATTTCCCATCTGGATTTATGCATTCATCTCCTTCACCAGGTGATTTGCTTTTATTATGCTGCTATGACAGCCCCTTCCCACCTTTAAGTACTATCCCCAGACACTTGAGCATGCTTTCCAGTGTGAATAAGTAGACGTTGAACTACCCAAAAATGACATCAAGTGCCAGCCGCACAAGATTGGAAACAAAGAGAGCCTGGATCCCAATATAATTTCTCTGCCTGCTTTGGTCAAGCTATAGCAGAAAAGATTATGTGGCTCTTTAACATTAGTTTTGGAGAGACTCAGTTAGATGGATGAAAGAAGTCCCAGTGGGAAATCAGTCCTCAGTTGCCAGTTGGAAAAATCTAAAATTTTGGCCTGATCTTTCCTCTGACAACTTGGAGTATGCAGCCAGAGGAGGGCCTCTTTCTCAAGGTCCAGCTAGTTTCTTGAAAAGGAGTGAAGGGTACAGGTGAAACTCTTCAGTTATGCAGGAGGAGGTTAGTTCAGAGGGTTTTACTTCGCCTTGCCCCTTTTGCCTTTTCCTATTTGGGGTTAGCTACTATTTTTCCACTGGGGTGTGAAGGGCTTCTAACGTTGATTGACAGGGTTCCCACTTGAGATAGGCTCTGCAGGGAGACCGTTTTGATTTTACATATCTGTCCTTGAGTTAAGGGGAAATGAGTAGCTGGTTGACCCAGCACAATGCCAAGGGGAGCTGGGGAGTTGTCACTTGTCAGAGGAAGGAAGGAACAGGTACTGGGAGGCAATGCATGACCTGCAGCTAATGCCCTCAGGGAGTAGCAGCTTGTCTTTCTGTGGTTCTCTAATAACCATGGAAGAGGGAGAGGCAGAAGGCCCATAGCTTGTGGGCTTGAACTATAGTGTGGAAGTGAACATTTTACTCATCCAGTTCATTAATTTATTAATTCCACCTATGTCTCTTATGTTCCTACTGTGTGCTAGGCACTGCCCTCGGTGCTGGGGTTACAGTGGTAAACAATTGAACAAACAGAGAAGGTCCTTGCCCTCCTGATACTTAAATTCTAGTGAGAGGATGGTGGTGATAGCAAAACAGAAAATAATACAGGAAAGAAAATGGGGTTGTAAGCTATTTCAGTAAGTGTGGTCATGGAAGGCCTCCTTAAAAGTGAGCATAAAATACTATATAATAAAAGCCTAATATGCCAAGTGTCCAGTCATCCGTTCAACCAACCAAAGTGTACTATGCTAATGATATGCTAAGGCCGCTCAACTGCTTGCTATGATGTGCACTGACCACCAGGGGGCAGACAGTTGACCAGTTGCTATGATGTGCACTGACCACCAGGGGGCAGACGCTCCGACTGGTACATTAGCTTGCTGCTGGGGTCCAGCCTATGGGGACTGAGTGAGACAGGCCGGACATGCCATGGAGCCCTCCCATGGGAGGACCAACCTCCGCGTCCCTCCCTGGCCCCCATTGTGCACTGGTGGGGGTCCCTCGGCCTGGACTGTGCCCTCTCACAATCCAGGACCCCTCGGGAAATGTTGGAGAGCCGGTTTTGGCCCGATCCCACAGGCCAGGCCGAGGGACCCCACTTGTGCATGAATTCATGCAGCGGGCCTCTAGTAAATAAATGAGCATTAAAAAATCGAGTTTTTATTACGTAAAATATTTTAAACTTTAAAAAGTTTAGCTCCAGCTGTTAAACTTAGTATGGATTTTTTCCCCTCTAAGGTCTTGAGAATTTCCCAAGGTTCTGTCTTCCGTTTTTATCTCTAGACTTGCAGCCTTTGTTAGCTGGATTAGAGGTCATCATTGCAGCTGCTTTTAGTGTAGATTGTGTTAATAAGACAGTCTTAGGTTTTAAGGGTGTGCTCTTTATAAAATTGTTCTATGTCATTGAGAGGCTCTCTCCCCATATTGATGTCCAGTAGGGTTTGTTGTTTCATTTCAAACGGTGATAAGTAACTTTTGCGAATCTGAAATGTTCAAGTCCCCTCCACAAAACTAAAATGAATGATAAGGAATCTGTTTTTCAGAGCAGAGTGCCAGCAGCCATAGGTGTAACTCAGTGTCTGTCTGACATCCTAACTCAGTGCAGTGGCTCTGATAAACAGGAGTTATACTTTCGGACACCTCCTCTGAAAGGACAGTATTGTATGAACAGAGAACCCACACTTGTTACAGCCCTACTGTGTGCTGGGCTCTGCAATTGGATCACATCTAAATGCATTTATTCCACAAGACATCTTATCACAGTGGTTTTTTAAAACAGCATTTCTTAACCTATAAATGAGCGACAGCCAGCATCTTTTAATAAAGTGAAATCAAAAGGGTGGTATTAGAATATATCACACTTAGAAAGAATGCGTACTTTTTCAAAATCTTGTTTCAGATGTATATGTGTAGAGATGTGTGTGTGTGCACCAGATCCTGACAATACACAATGTATTTTTATTGTGCTGTACTTTAAAAAGCTTGACAAACATAAGCCTGTCAGATGAGGTTTGGTAACATTTTACAGATGAGGAAACTGAGACAGATGAAGAAATTAAAGACACTGCCTATAATCATAGTAAAATTTGAACTGAGGTCTTTCTGGCTTTCCATATATTTTTGCAGGGCATGGTAATTAAGTTTGTCCTACATAGGACTTTTCCATCTCTGATGATTTTCCAAGATTTTGGAGTTCACAGAGACACTGACCTGCCATGAGTTTTTTTAAAAAAATATATTTTTATTCATTTCAGAGAGAAGGGAGAGGGAGAGAAAGAAATATCAATGATGAGAGAGAATCATTGATTGGCTGCCTCCTACACACCCCCTACTGGGGATTGAGCCTGCAACTTGGGCATGTGCCCTGACTAGGAATTGAACTAGGTTCATAGGTTGATGTTCAACCACTGAGCCACAATGGCTAGATCCTGAATATTGTTTTAAAATCATATTATTTTGACTCTTTCCAAGAATGTGTCTAACAATCTACTTCCAGAGAAGGGGGAAGAAAGGTGAGTCTAGTTACTCTATTAACAAACAAGGAAAATCTAGAAGTTCTTTTTCTTTCACAGAAAGACAACTGAGTTTTATACAAGAGGAGAAGCTAACTGGAACAGGCTCTCTATAGCAACGGTCGCCAACCAGTGGTCCACGGACTACTGGTGGTCCGTGAGGTCCGAAAGGTTGGCGACCACTGGTCTAAAGCATTTAAGAAAACTTTGTCTTGGTGAGAACACTGTTGGCGTGGTGAGTAGTTAGACATAGTTAGAGGAATCTGCCACCTTGTGTACTAGTCTCTAGACATACTTTTGAATAGACTTCACTGCCATTGATTATATTAAGGACTGCTTTAACTTTTGGCACCAGTCTTACCCACTTCCTCAGCCTTCTGGAACAGAGGTGGAACTTTCACCACAGTTTTAGGCAGCTCTTTTGACATCAATGGACAGACTTCTCAGAGGGAGGCTATTTTCCCTGGCATTCCTTCCCTCTTGCCTGTGATCACTCTTGAATGAATTCCTGATTGGTTCAGCTAGACTTGTTCTTTTTTACAGAGAAGAAATTGCTCTTGCTGAAGACACAACCGTGGTAACCTGCTACCTGCTTCCTTATCTTCCTCTCTGTACCACTTTGCTACCACACTGCACCCTAATCCCCAATAAAAAGTGACCTTTTGGCCCAGAGCCTTATCTTGAGTTGTAGAGCTGTCTCTGGTTGACTCCAGGGTTGTTAATGACTTCCTTCTCTATCTCTGAATAATTGCTGGAAAAGACAGCTGTAGAGAGACATTGCCCCCAGCTTGCAGGCTTATTAATCCCAGCCATATGGGAGAGGCTGTGAAGGAAGAAGGTGGAAATTACTTTGCCAAGCAGGTTGGGGGAAACAAAAATAGAGATGGTAGGGGAAGGGCAGCACCACCATGTTGGAGATTAGGCTTGGAATGTGATTTCTGAGCAGACTTCAATCTAAGGAAACGTCATGTATTAAATTCCCAATTCAGGGAAACAAACTAAGACATGATTATTGTGTTCCCAAAGTTCTTACAGTAGAGTTCCTGTATTATTGTCTAAATATAATTTGGCCTATTGGATACTTGGTTTTGTGCACCTCTTCAAGAACAGAACCATTCAAGTGAAGTGAGAAGTCTGGAGAACTAAGAAGGAAGACTCCTAAGAGAGTCCCTAAAAATTAGCCTTCATGGGCTTGATCATTAATCATAAATTTACTTTTGTCTGTTCCCAGTGGCCTGCTTCAGGTTTCAAAAAAGATACCTTGTTCCTTAAAAACAAAAACGAAAACAAAACAAAAACCAAAAAAACACACAAAAGGGAATAGTTAATCAAAACTTGCATAGACAGGAGAATCAAATACAGGTGGAGAACAAATATTCAGTTCAGTTCTAATACTCCTACTACTCAAGGTTCTAAAGAAAACAGGATAGGGTACTTGATATTTTTTCCAGGACAGGAAACATACCAGGTTTCTAAGGATTTGCAAACACTTTCCTAAAACTGAATTATAAAGGAGTTTATGCAAGTCTTTAGAAAAGGAGCATTAATCAAATAAATGTATAATGCCACCAACAAAGATTATCAAGCAGAAGCAGAACTCTTCCTGTGGGCAACTTTTTAGTGTCTAGCATTAAGGCCACTTTCATAAAGTGCAGTTAAGCATTTCAAGTTTGCCTGTGATGCAGCTTTTTACTTGAAAAATAAGAATAAGTGGGTAATTTCCATTAAAGCAGTGGTTCTCAAATTTTGATGCATATCAGATCAAAGGGGTAGTTAACTCCTAGAGCGCAGTATCGTGATTCCTGAGGGAAGGAGGAGTAGGGGGAGGTGGAGGAGGCTATGGGGGAGGGGCGGTAAATGGTGATAGAGACTTGACTTGGGGTGGTGAACACATGATACAGTGTACAGGTGATGTGTTGTGGAATTGTGCATCTGAAACCTGTATAATTTTGTTAACTAGTGTCACCCCAATAAATTCAATAAAAATGGGGAAAAGTCCTATAATGTGATTATTTGATGACATTGGTTAAAAGATGCCCATGTCGTTTTTATTAACATTCCCTTAGGAACATTGAAACTTATATTTATGCTGAGATCCTGGGCCATTACACCTTTCTTGGCCTGTAAGAGTGTTTGAACCAGAATCAAAGTACTTATTGAGAATCAACTTGGGACCAGCCTTAGCTGATTGTGACTGTTGGACTGTCTAAGACCTTAGATAAAGGTAGGGTGGGGGGTAACCTTTTCATAGCTATAGGTATTGTGTGTAAGGATGCATTAAAATTACTCTTGGAGCTCAGAATCCTTCTGGTCCTGGGTGGGCTGTTCTCTTGGGACAATGTCAGCTATCTCTAGTGAGCCAAGGAGATGTTTATGCATGCCCCAATTCCTTTTGAAGTTCAGAACAGCTAGATTTAATATGTGAACTCTCTGACCCTTACAGAGTTAATATGATAGACAGGGGATGCATATTTGTTTAAAAGAATTAATTTTTCTTTTAATTTTTTGAACTTGGAAGAACTGAATATATCTCTAAGGGTTTGACCCTTCAGAGAATCATTGTTTTTATGTAATCTGGGTTTTATCACTGTTCATATTATGACTCTGAATATACTTCTAATTTGTGAGATAATGGAAAGTCTGTGTGTATTTGTGTGTGTGTGAGGGGGGAGGGAGAGATTAAGAAAGAGAGATAATATGAATAAGAATTATCTTGTACTGAACTATAGTGAAAGCATATACTAGGAACCATATAGTAAGAATGTTTTGGTTAAGAGCCACTTCTTATTTTCTTGGCCTTGGGAAAGCCATATCCTGTGCCCTGCCCCTCAGTTTTCTCACCGGAAAAATTATACCTGCCTCCGTGGATTGTTTTGGAGTTTGCATGAGATTGTTACTAAAGCACTTAGAACAGTGCCTAGCACGTAGTACTATTTAAGTGTTTATCGAAGAAGAATATCAACTTGCCCTACTAAGAATCTATGAAAATAAAAGCATTATATGCTAATTAGACCAGGTGTCTTTCTGGATGTCCTTCCAGATGACCTTCCTGATGAAGCTGGGGCTACAAGGGAAGCCCAGGTCCCAGATGCCTGCTGCTGGCCGGAGGGAAGCCCAGGTCCTGGGTGCCAGAGGGAAGCCGGTGCTGGCAGCCATGGGAAGGAAGGCCTACTCTTGCATGAATTTCGTGCATCAGGCCTCTAGTATTCTAAAACGGCCATTAATGGAGATGCTTTAGCATCCCTAAATTACCTTTTCTTTTGTTTGCTTAGGAAGTTCATCTTTTTAACCTAAATTCATCATGCTGTGCTGCTTAGTCCCACCGGGATTGCTTGTACTTTGAGACCCAACTGGGTTCCATCCTCATTTAGCAGAAATGTAGTTATTCCCACTCTGGCTTTTATTCTTATAAGCTTAACTCTCCAGTTGACTTCCTGACTCCACTAATCTGAACCCACCCCAGTTTTTCCATGAGGTTGAGCAGAGATATGCTTGGGGCTGATTATGATGGGAGAATGACCTCATAGTTTTTGAAGCCATCTTCCAATTTATAGAACTCAGCCCTAAGCATGCTTTTTAAAAATAATGGTCCCAAATTGCTGACATGTTGTCATCTGTTCGTACTCCTAAATCTTTTGTGCTCCCTAGACTGAATGGGATCAGCTGGAGCAAGATGCTTTTGTGCAATCCTGCATTTACTGCTCTTGGCAAGTGACCTCCAGTAAAGCTATGTGTTCCTTCCGAGAGACATGGGTGATGATTTTAGTGACAATGCTGCTATTGTGTCCAGAGGTTTGGGGCTGTAATTTCATAATGAAATTGAAAAACATGAGGTTAAAAACCTGACTATAGCACAGTGATTATATTTAAGTATCACATATCATCTCCCTGTATTTAGTTAGGTGTTTGAGATATGGCTTCTCTTTGTGGAGTGCAGTCACGTCGTTTCATACATCTGCAAAAAGGAAGGCTTCTAATTTATGGTTAAAATGTGGGAATTGCTTTCTCTTAATGGGAAGGTGATGAGAATGGTATTGAATTTGAAGGAGCTGGTTTGCTTCACTGACTAGTGTCAAGAAAAGGAGGCTGTGGAACAGCTGCCAAGGTAAAGAAATGTTTGGATCTTTTCATGGTTTAATTCCCAGATACTTAGACATGACTGCAGGCTTTCTCATTAGAAATTAATGGACACAAGCAGGCCTGGGAAATCCTCCAGGCGTTCAATAAGCTGTGCAGTCACAGGGGTATGAACCTTTACCTTACTTAAGGCCAGGTCTCTGGGATAGGTAACTTAACTCCTGTTTGTTTTCCATAGGTAATGCTGGCTGTGCCTGGTTCACTCACTTTCTGAGAACTTGAATGTACCTGTTAGTTTGGCTGAGTCTTGGTGAGGTGGGAGGGTGAGGAAGGTATAGGTAGTGGTGCAGCTGACAGTCATTGCTGGGGAGTGAGAAGTGGGGGGTCAGGCTCAGGACTATACCTTAATATGAAGTTGGAGAGGAAGGTGGTTTAAGACCAATGGTATCTGTATCTATTTGATTTCTAGGAAACATTATGTATAAAATGGTCATAGTAGGAAGTTGTGAAAGGGATGATTTTTATTATGTCTCATTTACTGATTTTCTGCTATGAGCTGAAGACTTTATTGTTACCGTTTTTAAACTTTACAGTAGACACTATTGTAGAGGCATACTGACCCTATCCCACCTCCCATCCCCAAATAATTTCTGGTCGTACAGATGCTACAGATAATCTCTTCTTCCTCAAAGCTTTCTTCCCAGATTCTCTGTGAATCTAGAAAGCTAAGTATCTGGAGTATCTGAACTTCTTTGAGCCACTGTTCATTGATGGAACTGTAGTCCACTATCACTAGCATTGGAATCACCTTGGGGAGCTTGCTGAATCTCTACATTTTCAGGCTTCATCCACACGCCCTACCAAGAAATATTCTGGTTCAATAGGTTTATGTGGTCTAGAAATCTGCATTTTGGACAACCATCCCAGGGATTCTTATGTATAATAAATTATGAGATTTATTGCCTTAGATCCCTATCTCCAAGAGCAGGGCAGTTTCAGTAGATGTTATATTGAAATTTGCTCTGTGGAATCACGGACCTCTTGGCCAGTGTCTTGCTTAAGAGCCCTGTGTCATCAATATTTTGGGTGGAAATGCCTGCTTTGATTGATCCCATTTCCTCTGGATGTAAGGAAGGATGGGCTTTTTTGAAGCTTTACCCACCCTTACAGATAGCAGGGAGGAGGAGGAAGGTCAAATCTGGTGTTTTCACTCAAGACCTTGTAGGGAAGAGAGGGCCTACCTCCAGCAGGAAATTTTAACTAGGACCTATGGTCATTCTTTTTCCATTGGAAAATCACTGAAAATTTTAGCACTATTCATGTTTTTGGCAAAGTATATAAAAATAGCAGTTTAATGGAAATTCTGCAAACATTTATTGAGTAACTGCTGAGGCTCAAGTGTTTTATCAAGGGGGCAACAAAGAGAAGTAAAAACAGTTTCCAGCCTTCATCCAAGAAGTTGTGTTCTAATGATATAGACAGAACTGTGGCAACCTTAGCTGTAACCTGCCACATGATTAAGTCTTCCAAAAAGTGAAGTCAAAACAAAGTGCTGTAGGAATGTCAGGGTGAAAACGGATCATTCTGGTTAGACAGTAGGCTTATTTGGGGAAATGAATGGTCCAGAGCAGCGGTTGCCAACCTGTGGCCCGAAGACCACTGGTGGTCCGTGAGGTCCGAAGGGTTGGCGACCGCTGGTCCAGAGCATTGGTTCACGGGGAATTTTAAAAAATCCTAATATTCAGGTCACCCCATAGCCAGTAGATCAGAATTTCTGGAGTTTGGACAGATACATCAGTATGTTTTAAGGCACCCTATATGATTTTAATGTGCAGCCAAGGCTGACATAGGAGGCTGTTATTGCGTTGGGGGGATAGTCAGAGAAGGAAAGGTATGTTAAGTCTGAACAAAGTCCTATCCTAGAGGCAGCAGAGTGAAAGTTCTAGTTGAAAAATGCCACTTTATGAGGTGTGATTGGAGCGTAGGACTCATGGAGTGCGTGTGGAGGGAGAATTATGCTGGTTAGGTAGGATTGGTTTAAAATGTTGTGCCAAGGAATTGGGAGACATCATGTTTTTTCAGTGTCTTTAGACCCCTCCTTACCTCAGGTCACAGAAGGCAAGCTCCCTTTGCAAGACTCCTTGCCTTAGCTTTCTGCCATATCAAGTTTGTGTCATGCTTAACACTTTCTCTTGGCATCTGTTCTTTGGCATTTATCTTTTGTAAAAGCAAACTGGAGGTAACTTAGGGTCAGAGTGGCAGGAAGGTATTGATGTTAGGTAAACATACGGCAATATTTCTCATCTCTTTTTGCTGTATGATGTGGGAGAATTGCTGGAGATACTGGGGCAGATGTTTGCAAGTAAAAGTGTGTATGTTTCTATGTTTTTGCAGCTGCATCCATTTTGTGCCAGATTCTAATGAGGACTGATACGTTATCTGCTTATTGCTGTTTCTAGGAAGTTAATTTGTAGGTGCTATAAATATACACGGTTCATATACTACATTTATTCTTTTTCCCTTGAAGCCTCTTCTCTTTATTAGGCACTTTTCAATTATCTGTTTGGTGCTTGTATTTTTTTTTTTATGTCACTATTTTGATAGTAACAATAAAGGGAAAGCCACTCCATTATGCAGGACTGCCCATGGGGAAGTCCACGTATCAAAGTTTTGCTTCTGTTGTTACAGGTAGAGTTCAGGAGAAAGTTCATTGTCTTCATTACTAGTGTGGAGACTGCGCATTCACTAACAAACCTTACAATGGTTCATAAAATAGTGCCACCCATGTGTCACCCAACCACTCATCTATTAACCCATTTGTTTATTCATCTACTTTTTCATCCACCTACCTGTTCATTCACTCAGCCATTTGCCTACCCTTTAGAGAAGGAAGTTGAATATAGTAGTTAGTTGAGCATACATACCCTTGAAACAATTTTCTTGAGTTCAAATGATGGCTTCTGCATGTGTTTAATCCCATTTTGTTTCATCCTTAAAAATGGAGATAATCTATAATAATAAAAGCATAGTATGTTAATTAGACCAGATGTCCTTCCGGACGTCCTTCCCGATGGCAACGTCCTTCTGGACGAAGCCAGGGCTGAAGCCATGGGATAGAGGCAGCCGCTGCGGCTGCAAAGGCCTACTCTTGCACGAATTTCATTCATCGGGCCTCTAGTAATAGTAATAATCTCACAGAGTTGTGATAATTAAGAGATTAATGTATATAAAGTACTTAGTAAGTTCCTAGACATAGGAAGTTCTAAGTTTGTTGCTGCTGTTATTACTATGGTTGCTATTATTAATCATTGCAAAGAAAACATATCAACAGATAAATTTGGCCCATTGGCTTCTAGTTTTGTGAACTAAGAATTTGTATGGAGAAAAAAGGTTTGAAAGGGAGGTTAGCCTGGATTATGGAGGGTCCCTTGGTTCCAGATGTCAGGGTCTGTAAGACAGTGAGAAGTCTTGCAGGTGTTGGTCATGCTAAGAGATGTCCATCAGAAAGTTATTCCTGCAGCTTTGTAAAAAATAAATTAGAATTAGAACAATTAGGAGGCCATTTTAATGGTCCAAGACACAATAAAGCAAGGAAATGAATGAAAGTAAGGACAACAGAAAAAGACACTTAGCAGTTGGATACAAAGGCTTCTTTTTATAGGTAGGTTCCACTTGGCTTGAGAAGGGGAGATGGCAAATTAATTTGGAATAAAAAATATTGGTGACTTAGCACTCTCCATCTTAATCCTTGTTATATGTGTATCATTACTAATTCTAAGAGCATGGGGACTAGTGCCAGAACACAAAGCTAGGTTTTCCTGTTCTGTGCTTTTACATGGCTCATTACAAATAGGATCCAATTAGCTCTTGAAGTGTGCCTGCCTGTTCTCCTCTTCACCTAATTACTGTGTAGAGCTTAAATTCATGCTCAGAGTTACTTTGATTACATAATAAATTTATGGAGCTATAAATGTTTGAATACTACTCTGAGAAGGCCCTTCAGATGTTACCATTCAAGGCTTCTGTGGGTGGGCTGAGGACAGCCCTGTGAATGTTTTCCAGATTCTGAAGTGTGACACCTTAAGTTTTCTACTTCTATCACATCTCCTCTTCAACAAGCAGTGGACAATGCAGTGACATGATGTAACCTAACTTAAGATAGATGGGGTGATCAGGTGTTGAAAATAGGCAAGAGATTGCATAGTCCTGTAGTCTTTCCCAGAATCAGACATTTTTGTGGTATGATCTGGAAGAATAAAAACATTTAAAATTGGCCAAACCTCACTAAATTGAACAATTGTGGGGACGGTGCAGACAGATTTGTGGGATAGTTAGAAAGAATTGCAGTTCCATTATTTTTATTCTTATTGATTTCAGAGAGAAGGAGAGAGAGAAACATTAATGATGAGAATCATTGATCGGCTGCCTCCTTCATGCCCCCGTACTGGGGTTTAAGCCTGCAACCTGGGCATGTGCCCTGAATGGAAATGGAACCATGAGCTCCTGGTTCATAGGTAGACGCTCAACCACTAGCCACTCCAGCTGGGCTCCATAATTTTTAGTTGTAGAGGGGTAACTTCAGCAAGGACAATGAAGTATTGCCCAGCAGAACTTTTAGGGGGATTTGTCCTTCAGGTATTATTAGGAATATCAATTATTAAATTAAATACATTGATTTTTTAACTACTTTTAGTGGTGTGATTATGTCTACAAATGAGCTCATTTGTAGTCTCATTTGACCTGATATCAGAATCTTTATGTTTGAGATAAAGCTTGCTTCAACCTAGCTTGAGTCCAGTTGCCCTTAAATTAAGTAGGGTCCGTCTGAATGTGGAGGTTGTGTACTGAGAGGATCCAATGGAATCACATGTGCAAAGTGCCTCGTGCAGTGAATATTAGTTCATTTTCCTCCGTCTTCTCACTTTGAATGAGGGAGTGGCTACGTTTTGAGTTTGGGGATGCTGCTCTCCCACCTCCACCCAGTAATGTAACTTCTTAGGGAAAATATTTTGGGCCTCAGGGATGTTTGAGGGTGGGAGGAGTATTCCCAAGAGCCCAGTTGTGCCTCCAGTCCTTCTTGTCTGGAAAACAAGAAATCAATCCTTCTCAAACTGCCATGTTCCTGAGAACCAGCTGGGTGACTTTTTACAAGTTCAGTCCCCCACTCACCCCTTCAAGGGATGGGGTTAGACTTCATACATCTGAGGAACTGCTCTCAGGCAGAGATTATGTGCAAATCCCAAATCCAGCCCTGGGCTGCTATACTCACTCAGTGTCCCTGGGCTGGTAGGAAAGCAGTGGTTCTCTCAGCAGAGATGAGAAGGTCTTGCCTTTTTTTGTTCTTTTAAATTCACACCAAAGAGCATTTGGATACAGAGCAAAGCAGGAAGGAGACTGACCTTGCCTGTCTCCAGCTTCGCACAGAGATAAAAGGAAGTGCCTGCACTTGGAGGCAGCTGGGGGTTTGTGGTGTTCCAGACCTCAGCTCTCAAATGGGCTCTTGGCAGCCTCACTGATAATCACAGTGTGATCGCTACTGGGCTTCCTCATTTAAGATGCTCTTAAATTTTCTTTTCTAACAGTATAAGGTTATGTCTTTACCAGCTCTTCAGATTTTAAAAAAAGAAACAGAGGAAGGCAAAACAAATCCCAGAACACTTTTTTTCCCCTCTTTCTAAAGGTCACAAACATAAATCATATTTGAGAACAATGAATGGACCTTATTTTTTACCTTCAGAAAGCTGGGCCTCTGGCATCTTAAAAAGCCTCTTTATTTTATAAAGGATGGAAACTGGTGTAGTGAAGGGCTATGCTCTGGGGATTAGCATACTCGACTTGGCCACCAGCTGCCTTGGGCTCCTTGGGCAGAACCAGTCTCTACTTTCAGCCATTTTCCCTGTCTGCAAAATGTAGGGGCCCTGAAGCTATTGTAGCTCTAAAATTTTATGATACTTGTGATAGGCTCAATGCCTGCATGATAGGCATTTTCTAGATTTTGTCACCCTGTTTCAAATTTGTGAGGTATAGTATATACCATCCATCTTTGCTGAACTTGAGGTATCTCTTCATTAGTGTTTCATAAAACTCTGGTATGTTAGTGCTGGATGGATCTTAAAAGAATATGTGGTTCACCCCTTCATTCATTTTATACATGAGACAGATGATACTCCAATTGACTGTCCCTAAAGTTGAGGTATAATTTCATCTTTTCACCTTACTATTTTCCTTTCTATTCAGTGTGTTTTTAAGCATTGTGTTGCCTCCTCACCACACTCTTTTTAGTTTCATATGCTTCCCATTCCTCTTGGGACACTGGAATGTTCAGTTGCAGTTCTGGGCAAAAGTGTTCCTGTGGCTCCCAAAATCTTTTTATTATATACTGCTTCTTGTTAGAAGAATTGATCGTACAATGCCAGTGTATTTATAGACTGTACTGACATATTGTTACCGTATTTGCCGGCGTATAAGACGATTTTTTGGCCCTGAAAAATATGCCTCCAAGTGGGGGGTCGTCTTATACGCCAGGTACACTTCAGATAGACTGCCCATAGTGCTTGCCCCGTGCCATAGTGGCCTCCCGATGCCCGCTCACTTCATTCCACATACCGTTCAGGCATCAGCAGCGCTGCTGGGTGTATGCTCGGCTGTTATGCGATTTTGCTGTTATGCGATTTTACCACACTCGCAAAATCGCACACAGCCGACCATACACCCAGTATGATAGCGCAAAATCACGAATCGCGATACCATACTGGGTGTATGGTTGGCTGTGTGCGATTTTGCGAGTGTGGTAAATTCGGGTTACCGTATATTTCTTTACATATGCATTGAAGATTCGCGATTTTGCGCTATCATGGTGCCTGTTAGAATGTTGAAGAGCTCGCACTTGCGCACTAGTGAGGTCCCAGAGAGATGCTGATGCAAGGGTGGACCAGACTGCTATAGTGACAGGGCGGGCAAACAGGGAGCAGGGACCAATCAAATCAGGCTTTGTATACAGCCAACAGCCAACCACAATACTGCCCCATTGTACAGTACAGCATAGAAAATGTCGACCAGTCAAACCCCTATCATCCCTATCATGGCACCAAGATGTCGTTGATGAACTTTTAATATCAGATGATGAAGAGGAGTTTGAAGGCTTTTAAGGTGAAACTGTCACGCCAGCAAACTTGCTAGGGACTTGCCCAGGAGAG
>NW_006295827.1:2595305-2596891 GCF_000327345.1 Myotis davidii | reverse complement strand
CCAGCCTGACCCCCCCCTAACCACTCCTCTGCCAGCCTGATCTATGCCTAACTGCTCCCCTGCCAGCCCGATTGCCCCCAACTGCCCTTCCCTGCAGGCCTGGCTGGCCCTAACTGCCCTCCCCTGCTGGCCCGGTCACGTCTAACTTCCCTCCCTTGCCGGCCTGGTCATCCCTAACTGCCCTCCCCTGCCAGCCTGGTCCCCCCTAACTGCCCTCCCCTGCTGGCCTAGTCGCCCTAACTGTCCACCCCTGCAGGCTTGGTCGCCCCCATCTTCCCTCCCCTGCAGGCCTGGTTCCCCCCAACGGCCCTCCCCTGCAGGTCTGGTCACCCCAAACTGCCCTTCCCTGCAGGCCTGATTCCCCCCAACTGCCCTCCCCTACAGGGCTGTTCCCCCTCAACTGTCCTCCCCTGCTGACCTGGTTGACCCCAACTGCCCTCCCCTGCCAGCCTGGTCACCCCAAACTGCCCTCCCCTGCAGGCCTGGTTCCCCACAACTGCCCTTCCCTATAGGGCTGGCCCCCCCAACAGTCCTCCCCTGCAGGCCTGATTGCCCACAGCTGCCCTCCCCTGCAGGCCATCTTGTGTCCACATGGGGGCGGCTATCTTGTGTGTTGGAGTGATGGTCAATTTACATATTACCTCTTTATTATATAGGATTAGAAATTATGTAAGTATGGATGAGAAGTACCTATAAATAAAAGATACAATTTTTCTTCTGTATGCCAGTGGATCAATATATATCTTCACTGGAGTGTAACTTGTTTTCAGGACTACTGATTCTGGACTGTGTGGGTTTATAGTTTAGACTTCCAGCCTTAGAATTTCTTGTAGCACTTGTTAAAAATACTAATTGAGGAACCTCAGCGCAGACCCACTGATGGGACACATTCCACTTCTCCTGGTGGTCTTGAGGCCCAGCCAGTTTTGGGGGCCACCTTTCTAGATATTTGTATGTACCTGAGCATGGGGTTGCTTACACTGACATACCAGGATTGTCTCAAGGGCTACTACTAAGTTTGGGGATACGTTTACAGAGATCCAGTTAATGCTTGGAAAAACCAGATTGGGAGGTTTCATGCAAATTACATAGGAAGGACTATAAACTTCATAATTAGACATGGAATTTCTCAAAACTGAAGATTCTCCTAGGTGTTTGTTTGTTTGTTTGTTTTTGATTTCTAACTGCAGATATTTGCTATTGTGCCTTTGACTTTTTTTCTAATTGGAAATCTAAATATTATTGAAACCTAAAGATAATGAAAAATTAGAGAATTAACACTTACCAAAAAGGATTTAAGGGTTATTGTTTTTAATAACGTATCTATAATAATGTATCTATAGCCTTATGTTTGAAAGAATATTTTACTATCCTGTTTATTGAGCATGTACTCTCTGAAATAAGTCAGATCATCATGTAACAGGAAATTTGCTTCTAATTATTCACTCCAGGTCAGTGTACTCCCAGCCTTGTTAGTGTCAGGGTTATCTGTTCCTCTATCAGCTTTAGGAAAGTCCTAATCAAAGCTCTGTGTAGCAAGAGCGCAGACCCTTTGAGAAAATGTGATAATTAAGATTGCACAACTA
>NW_006295827.1:2594647-2595274 GCF_000327345.1 Myotis davidii | reverse complement strand
GGAAAGCAAGGGAAGCAGCTGAGCTGATGGGAATGGGTAAGCCATAATGATATCTGGGATCACCATACATATCCCTGTTGTAGAATTTCAGAGCAGTCCTTCCTTTTGGTATCTTCTCCTGCCCTTAGATTTGGTTGGCCTCCCTTAACACCAGGCACTCCCCTGGGGTGATCTTGTGAAGCTACCCTTGCGCACCTACTTACTCTGACTTGGCATTTTTAAAACATTGTTGTTTACCCACCAGCCTTAGCTCACGGTCTTTCAGTCTCCCTGGCAGTGAGTGTGCCCAAAGTCAGGAATTCTGGCATAGTTTGATTCAGTTCTGCTCTCCTGATAGCAGATGGCACAGGCCTTGGGTCATAGAGACTCTTGACATGAACTGATTCAAATATCCTGATGCAGAAAGCCCCACAGGATGGGGTCCCTGCCCACTCCTCCAGCCACAAACAGATCTTGCAGTTTTCCCTGGCTCCTCCCTGGTCTGTTTTTGTTTCTGAGCCTTCCATTTATTTATATTCCATCTATCTGGAGTTCTTTTCAATACCTCACCTTTTTATTTGGCTTATTCCTATTCATCATCAGATAAATATATAAATGACAATTCTTTCACTCTTTCTATAGGTATTC
>NW_006295827.1:2588257-2594618 GCF_000327345.1 Myotis davidii | reverse complement strand
TTCCTGCTGCAGGTTTTCACAGTTCTCTTACTTCCTTTAGAATTACTTTGATCATAGTTTTTGGCTCTTATTTATTAACCAGAGGCCTGATGCACGAAAATTTGTGCAAGAATGTGTCTTCCTTCCCCTGGCTGCCAGCACCACCTTCACTTTGGCCGGAGCTGCATTTCCACCTTCCCACACTGCCCAGAGGAGCGGAGTGGCTGGGGCAGCACAAAATGCCTGCGTCATCGCCCCCGACCACTCAGTGCCTGCATATGCAAATTAACCCGCCATCTTTGTTGGGTTAATTTGCATACTCCTTATTGGCTGGTGGGCGTCACAAAGGTATGATCAATTTGCATCTGTCTCTTTTATTAGGGTAGACTAGAGGCCCGATGCACGAAATTCATGCAAGAGTAGGCCTTCATTTCCCTGCTGTCGGCACCAGCTTCCCTCTGGCACCCGGGACCCGGGCTTTGCTCCAGCCGCGGCAGGCGCCTGGGATGTAGGCTTTCCTCTGGCCCCGGCTTCATCCAGAAGGATGTCCAGAAGGATGTCCAGTCTAATTAGCATATTACCCTTTTATTATTATAGATTGTTACCACCACAGACTGTTTGCTCTACCAAGATGAGGATTCTAGTTGTATTGTTGATAATTGTCTTTCCTCATTGTTAAGCATAAGGTTTGAAACATTTCTTGAAACAAGGCTTGAAACATATATATCCCATGTTCAAAGGCTGTTAAATCGCATTGTTTACCCATATCTTCAGAAAAAAATCACTTCTACTGTCATGGTAAACAACCTGCTTCCCTACTTATAATGGTCTGGCCCTCTAGCAACTTCAGCGTGAAATTATAGCTAATTTGCCTCCAAATGTCAGGTGGTCATAATAATCTGGCCACTCAGTGTATATGTGTATATAGAGTCTTTAAAAAAGAAATAACAGACAGGTGTCAGCTCACGCATGTATTCATTTATTAATTCACTTAACAGGTTTATTTTTTGTGTATGTGCCAGGCACTGTTTTTAGATTCTCAGGATTCAACAGTGAACAGAGTGTATACAATATCTAATCCAAAGGAACATACATCCTAGTGGTGAAGACGGTCAGTCCAAGAAGGTAAATAAGTATAGTATCTAGATTACTTAGAAGTTAAGTGCTATCGAGAAAAATGAATTAGCAAAGGGACACACATAGGAAGTGCTGTGGTGTTGTGTGTTGGTGGTGATGGTAGCGATGCAATTTTAGATTCAGTGGCCAGAAAATGAGTCACTGAGAAGAGGACTCTTGAGTAATCACTAGGCAGGTATCAGAGAGAAGAGAGGTATGGAGGTCATGAGGTAGGACAGTTTATTAGCTCTTTGGAATGTGCTCAAGAACCTTCATGCTTGTTACATTAACCAGACCAACAGATTGGGATCAAAGTGCTCTGTTTTATCAGAATCGTAAATGTTTTCTGTTGTTGGAAAGCTGCCTTTTCTAAATCTTTAGCCTGAATGTGTGTGTTAAGGCTAATGCATTTATTTCTTCTTACAGAGTTAATTTGATGGAAAAGACCCCAAGAAAGGGTTTCCTTTTCCTTTTTTGTGCTTTGTTATCTGTGCATACCTACCCTCTAAGCTCTAGTCTGTGATGAAACCACCTCTCTCAAACCTTGTATTTCTTAAAGTCAGGGGATATTTCTTGTTTAACTAGTTTATACAAGTCTTATCACTCTGTCCCCTGTATGGGGACCTGATAACTTACTTTGGCTGATAATGGAAGGACTTTTCTGTCTACTTCTGTCCCACTTGATGGCTTCCTTATCTGTTCTTCTGTAGTACTGACTGTGAACTCATTTCATTATTTAATAAAATTTTATCTCATATTTTTGCTTATTTTGTGTAACGCTCTTAACTGTTTAACTAGAGAGGAACTTGTAGTTTCTTAATGAACCTTAGAGTACTGGCTCATAGTGGGTGTGTTATAATCATCACTAATTGCTGTTGATGAAAGTGCTTTTTCTTTTGGGTGAGTGAGCCGAAGTCTTGTTTTCCAGTGTTCTGTTTTTGTGGATTATAGTCTGTATCTTGGTTTCAACTCTGCTTAGGTCTTGGCCTTTGTATGCCACTGGAGGATCCAACTGAATGGTATAATTAGTAAGGTATAAATCCTTTGTGAATTCTTAAATCTTACGGTACATGGATTTTTTTGTACAGAGTACTGGTTTTCTTCAGAGTGACAGTTCTTCATAGAATCATCTGTTGACTGTTCATGACATAAGCATTATGAACTAATTGCCCTTTCAAATTTCATTGACATTTTCTTTCTTACTCGGTAGTCATTTCCTCAGAAATAGTTGCTCACTACAAGACAATAACTGTATGCCTAATAAAAGGGAACGACAAAGCCAGGTTCAGCTGTGGGTACTGGACAGGGCAGTTTCTAGCTCCTCCCATAACAGGCAATAATCAGATCGTTGTCTCAGCAGAATTATAAGTGGCTGCATTTCATGGCTCTCTTTAGGAATTGCTTTGCTTTGAGCACGGTTGTTGAAATTGCTGATGTACTATGCTCTGTTTGCTTGTTGGCAGTCTACTCTGAATGGCACCAATTGGAGATAACTCTTGGAATACATGCTGCCGCTTGTCACGCATGGCACCCTCTGGGGACTGTGCTTCACACTGTGAGGAGGTAACCTGGGAGTCTCTGATGCTCAACAATATGCCACCACTCGCTGTGTTTGCTTCCTTGTAATGACTTTGATTGCTCTTCTGGAAACTTTCCCCATCCTGGTCCATGTCTGTTTCCTCTGCCCACCAAATAAAAGTCCCTGTAGTTCTGAATAAGTTATAGAAAATACAGCCTAAGAAATACCAGTCAAAAAATAAATCCTTGTCTTCCCATGCTCAGTCTGTACCAGCTGTAAGCTAATTAAACAGAATGGTTCACAGGTGTTCCTGGGGAGGACATTAACAAAATAGGACTTTAACATGCTCTTCTCTTGGGCATTCGTTAACATTTTTCAGGGCTCCTTTAAATTTTGTTTTCCAGTGACACCATGTTACACAGGGAACCAGAAGGGAAGGAGGTGGGATGGGTGGAGGCAGAAACCATAACAAAACGCAGGCGCATGTACGCCTGTAGGTTGCTCTATTTGGATTTTCACAAACCACAACTATATTGCATGTGTCCCCATGGGAAGCCAGAGCGTTCAGTCTTCATTGTGTGAAACTTCCCATACCTAGGATGTTGAATTAGAGCTCATTTTTGGCTTCTGTAGCCAATATCAGAGAAATACTGAAGTTGGTTCCTGGTGTGGCTCTGAAATACTGAGTTTATGAGCTTGGATTTGATGTGTCTTTTGTTCCTACTTTCCAAGTCAGTAAGAGTTGCTATGATAATTAATCCTGTAATGCCTTTAATGAGGCATTATGTCAGGAGATCACTCAAGAGAGGTCCATATCTATCTATTAGCCCAGACTTTGTTTTATCATTCTCTTGATCCATTAGTTTTCTTCCCTGTTGAGACCCAAAATGTAGGATCATGGGCTCATACCAACAGGGGCCTGTATTATTGTCAAAAATCGTGTAGATTTTGTCATCCCATTTTTCATGTTTTCATCTCTGGGTTTTACCCCTTTACCACAGAGCAGTGCTTCTCAAAGTGTGGTTCTCCGACCAGCAATATCAGCTTCACCTGAAAACTTGTTTGAAGTGCATATTTTCAAGGTCTCATTTTGACTTCCTAAGTCACCTTTTTGGGGTGGAAGAGGAGGGAAGAAGCCAGTAATCTGTGTCTTAATAAGGCCTCCCTAGATTCTGATGCAGGCACAAGCACAAGTGTAAGAATCATACACAGATAGGAGTTGCTTTCTCTTTAGCCTCTTGAGCTTGCTGCAGTTGACATTTTAACTTTCTTATGAGACAGTTATGTCTTCCTTTAAACTCTTCCTTGGTACCTTTGCTTGTCAGATGTAGAATGCTGATGTGCGGATGTGATATGGCAGTGTCTATAGCCTCAGCCCAGTGACTTGTGAACCTAAATAGCAGTCTTAGTAACAAGTAGAGAAATCCACTGAGATATTGTGAGATTATTTGGCAAGGCTTTCATAACACACCAACTTTACAATTGTGGCAAATGCTCAATGTTGACATTTTTTAAATTAGACTTTACCTCTGCACCCTGCCCAGAAATTTCCTCTTGAGAACGGTATTTACTTTATTAATATTTTTTAATCCTCATCCGAGGATATTTTTCCATTGATTTTTAGAGAGTGGAAGAGAGAGGGAAAGATGGAGAAAAATATCGATGTGAAAAAAACACATCAATTGATTGCCTCCTGCACATACCCTGATCAGGGAGGAGCCTGCAACCCAGGTTACATGCCATTGACTGGAATGGAACCTGGAACCTTCGGTCCGCAGGCCGACACTCTATCCTCTGAGCCAAACCGGCTAGGGCAGAATTGTATTTACTTTAGAGGTACTGCCATGGTGGGGAATAGAACGGGGGTGGGGGATAATATGAGAAGGCAGATTTTCTTAGTAGTTCTTGCTCAGAAAAAAAAAATCCAATGAGGAATGAAAGATGCTTCATATCTTGAGTGAAGCAAATGATCACGGTAGGATGTACAGGGATTGAGTACAACTGTAAGAAAATACCATTGTGAGTACAAGGAAATATGTGGAAAAATAGATGTGAGAAAGACAGAGAAAAATCAAGTTCTTCTGGAAGATTTTTGCAAATCCATGTAAAGGAGAAACAAAGCAACCTAGGTTGCTCACCTCAGCTTGGGAGTCATTCTAAACATTTCAGTAGCAATGAACTCGTTATTCCTGAGACAGATGTGGGAAGTGAGCCACCTTTTATTTCCCTTAGGAAGCGTGGATGTGATGCCCCCTGTGAGCACTGAGTTAATATTTGGGGATAGTATTTAAAAAGCAGAGACGGACAGCTTTCTGACTGAATTCTAACCAAGGTCTTCTTTCAGCAGCTTCAGAACCACAGAAGGAAGACAAAATAAGAATATGAGGACAAAATTCAAGCTTTAACTGCTTCTTAGGATATCCATCCAAAGGCTGAATAGGAGATGATGGTGAACTGGGATATAGAGCATATATTTATTGAGTGCTTCCATGTATGAGGTATTGTTTTAAGGGATTTACCTGTGTTGAACCATTACTCCTTACACAGTCCTATGAGCTAGGTTTATTATCTTTATTTTATAGTGGAGGAAACTGAGGCACAGAGATAGAGGTTGAGCAGTCTGTCCAAGAGCACACAGCTAGTAAATTGGATTTAAATCTAAGCGTTTTCATTCCAGAGCTCTTGCGTTTAGCCATCATACTCAGCTGTACTCGAGGCTCCTCCTTCCTGTGATTCCAAGTTAAAGCATTGCCATAGATTAGCTATTTTCTACAATAAAATTGTTTACTTGTCAGATCCTTTATCATATTTGGTCCCAGGAAAAGAAGTATCTGTTCTTCCTTAGAGAGCTATTCTTTTAGCATTTATAGTCTGCTTAGGAAATATTTATTGTGTAATATTATTACACCACTGAGTGTAAATTTTAGGGGGAAATTAAAAATATTTATAGCAAGTAATGACCAACTTGCTTTTATAATGGTTAGTTAAATGGTGTATTATGAAACTGAAGTCAATCTTAAGTCTGATGAGCTCAAATAAGATTAACACAATCTAATTTTATTTCCAGTTTTTCTTCTTTAAACAAAGAAGTTCACACTAAATTAGAAACCTGGACTCCATCATTATAGTTATTCGATTATTTTTTGTTTTAAATTACCCAAATTGGGATTTAAAATGCTGATTTCTAGGTATATTAGTTATGTATAGTTATGTAAAGTTATGTAACAAATTATTCCAAAGCTTACCAGCTTAAAACAGCAAATACTTAACTATCTCAGTTTCTGTGAGTCAGAAATTCCTGAGTGGTTCTTACTCAAATTTTTTCATGAGCTTGCAGTCAAGACGTTGGCTAGGACTCCTGTCATTTGAATGGTTGGCTGGGGCTGGATTATACACTTCCAAGATGGTACACTCACATGGCTTTTGGCAGAAGGCCTCGGTTTCTCACCACATGGACCTCTCCATAGTGACCTCCTGATCAGAGTGAATGCTTCAGGAGAGAGACAAATAACTCAGTCTTGCAAGTCATAACTGTCACTTCTGCCACATTCTATTAGTCAGAAGCATGTCACTAATTACAGCTTACACTCAACGGGGGAGAATTAAGGCTCCATGTTTTGAAGGGAGGGATATTAAAGAATTTGTAGACATATTTACACTACCACACTAGGTCTGACTTACTACACTCCTACTAAGTCAGACTCTGGGTGTGCTCCCTTGCATTTTTAACCCCCGCCCAAGCCCCCC
>NW_006295827.1:2579268-2588139 GCF_000327345.1 Myotis davidii | reverse complement strand
AAAATAGAGAACCACTGGTGTTCAAGTGCTATTTGTTGAGTGATTTAGTCTGGAAGTAAATGAATACTATAACAGCACTATCCCGGTTTATTTAAGAAGCTAGCACTGTTTTCCACGTATTTAGTGTTTTAAATATTTAAGGTTTATGCTTAGGCACTTAGATGCTAACTAGATAATATAGTAAGATATTTCCTTAGATTTCACTTTATCTGTCTAGGCCAGCCATGGGCAAACTACGGCCCGCGGGCCGGATCCGGCCCATTTGAAATTAATAAAACTATTGAAAGAAAAGACCATACCCTTTTATGTAATGATGTTTACTTTGAAGTTATATTAGTTCACACAAACACTCCATCCATGCTTTTGTTCTGGCCCTCCGGTCTAGTTTAAGAACCCATTGTGGCCCTCGAGTCAAAAAGTTTGCCCACCCCTGGTCTAGGCCTTTGACTTTTCTTCTGTTGCTCAGCCAGCCAGATACCACTAACTTAGCCTGTGGTATCTGAGCAGCTCCCCTCAGTATATATAGCCAAAGTAGAATCTTTACCTCACAGAAAGAAATTAAGTGCATGGCTGTGAAGGGCAAGGCAAAATTGAGTATCCTGAGGAATTTTGTCTCAAGACCCAGGGTAAACCGGGCAAATGTCTGATGGTCCCTTTGGCTCATTGGCTTCAGCAGCTGTATGCTTTCTGTTAGGAGAGGTGAGGGGTACAAAACCAGGAGTTTGCAAATAATAGGTGTTTTCTGGAGCCCTCTAAACCTGGACATCACTACCTTTTGGAGTTAAAGGCTTTTGGTGGGCAATTAGGCCTCTTCCATCATAGCCATCATTTTCTTACCTTTCCATCAATATTACCTTAGTCCTATGACTCCTTGACTATAAATAATGGAAATTATTATTTCAGAGCGGATGATGCACATTCTGGAAATATGTGACTCCTTTTCAAATCTGGTACTAACCAACCCGTCCACTTTCCACTTTGTCGCCAGTGAAAGAACGCAGATGCTCAGAACCTTAGTCTCACATTTCAGCTGAAATCCTTTGATTAGTAGAAGCACACAATTGGAGAATAGAAACCGCAGAGTGGAATTAACTCAATGCTGCTTGTAAAGAGATTCCTTTTCAGCATAAGAGACCGTTGCAGCAGGAGTCTGTGGTCATACACTGGACATGCTCCCATAGGGGCAACAGACTATTCTGCTTGTAACCAATCAATGCCGTAATTAGCAATTATACAGTGGGGCCTTGACTTACGAGTGTCCCAACTAATGAGCTTTTCGAGATACGAGCCGTCTCTTGGCCGATTTTTTGCTTTGAGTTGCGAGCTGAAATTCAGGTTACGAGCCAGCTTCAAATCCCCACTGCTAGTTGGCACAGCGAATGTCACAGTGAACGTCACAACATCAGCCCAGCATTTCAATTCATTGTAATGGTGAAAATTGATTTGACATAGGAGTAATTTGAGTTACGAGCTCCGTAACAGAATGAATTAAACTCGTAAGTCAAGGCCCCACTGTATATTGACCACCTGGGAAGCACCCTGTTGAACATTGCCCTCATCAGTATTTTTTAAGAATACTATAACCCACCCCCCCCAACCCCACTGTCTGCTTTCAGTCTTATCCCTGCTCCAATAAAATCAATTCTGTACATTGAATCCAGAATTGAGTTTCCTAAAATATACATGCTTGACGTGGTCACTGACCTACTTAAAATGTTCTGCCTGATGATTAGCATTCGGAGAAGGCCTGAATTCCCTAGCATGACTTAAAGATAAGTCCTAATCTGACCCCAGCCTGACTCTGCCGCCCCACTGCTGCTTCACACACATTCTGGCCTCCCACATTAAGACACTTCCCACCCTGCATGCCCCCAACATGCCCTCCTTTCTGATACTCATAAGAGTGGCTAAGGGCACTGGCCTCTGTGCTTTGTAGGTTTTGATTCAAACCCCAGCTCCGTGACTTAGCTAATTTTATCATCTTGGTCAAATTATTGGACATTTGTGATCTGTGATTCCTCGTATACAAAAGAAACTACCAGATTCCCATGATTCTTGTGAAGATTAACTGTGATAATATTTAAAACACTTAGCACAGTGCCTGGCCCATAATTAAGACTGAATAAGTATTACTGTTTCTATTATTGATGATGTATGGGAAGCCCCTGGCACACAGTAGCTGTTCAATAAAGCAGAGATCCTTCCTTTACTAGAGAACTGAGTCTCTTCAGAGAGCGCTGATCATGAGAAGCCCGATTTGGCATAGCAGCAGCATTGGTGAAGGTAGAGAAATAAGTAGAGTTTTAAGAGACAGAGAAAAGCTTGGAGGATTAGAGGAGAATAGACTTGAATGTGTGTCCTTGTGATCTTTACTCCATTAGAATATGACTAGTGACATCATTCTTTGGGACAGAGGAAAATTGTGGTGGGCTGGGATTCAGAAGAAAGAGACAACCTGACCTTGGGGAAGTCACTACTTCCTGGACTTCTTAAGTTCACCTATAAAATGGTTTTGTGTTTTTTGGTTTTTAAATGAATGCAGATATTGTGTTATAAGCTTTTTGAGGACTAGAAGGCAGACAGTGAAATAAGGTGATATTATACTCCTAATAGTACGCATGTTTAGAACACTTTTTTGGAAGTAACATTTTAATATTTACATACAGTTGATACTGAAGCATATAACCAACCCCTGGAGTTTGGAGTTTGCTGTGAGGTTAGAGTGGGTCACACATCAGGAAAGTGTCTCTGATCTTTTCTCCTACTGCCTTCTGTATCTGTTGTTAGAGAAGAGCCCAACTTTTGGAGTGGAAGTTTGGCCAAAGCGTTTTCACTCTGCACCACTCTCCACACTGTTGACTGAATTACCTTCATAAAAGAGACTTCTGAAGGGCCTCATGGGAGGAATACTTATTATGGATACACAGAGTCAGGAAGAATTATTTGAAACCTAGAACAGATTAAAACTTGACCCAACATTCAATTTTTCCATCTGTGATCTGGGTTTCCTAATGGCCACCGAGCTGCATCACTATGAGATGTAAGGGGCACATATGGCTATCATCCAGCATGTGTCTGGCATGTAATCAACACGTGACAGTCTTTTTTTTTTTAGTTTAAAATATATTTTACTGATTTTAGAGAGGAGGGGAGAGGGAGAGGGTGATATAAACATCAATGTTGAGAGAGAATCATTGATTGGCTGCCTCCTGCACGCCCCCCACTGGGGATCAAGCCCACAACCAGGCATGTGCCCTTGGCCGGAATAGAACCTGGGACCCTTCAGTCTGTAGGCCCACACTCTATTCATTGAGCCAAACCAGCTAGGGCAGTGGTTGGCAAACTGTGGCCCCTTGAGTGTGGCTCTTCCACAAAATACCACGCCCGGGCACGCACGTACAGTGCGATTGAAACTTCGTGGCCACACTCAAGGGGCCAAAGAGCCGCATGTGGCTCGTGAGCCGCAGTTTGCCGACCACTGAGCTAGGGCATGGCAGTCTTTGCTTACTTAAATACCTGAAATGGGTCCCTGGTGTCTCCTGAATATTTGAATCCAACATCTTCAGTCATCAGTCAAGGAGGAGGCCTTTACAGACTGGCTTTAAGCCCCCCTTTCTGATCTTATTTGTACCTCATTACCTCCAAGCCTCACCCTTTTCCCCACCCAATAAAAATTATCCTCCAGCAGACTCAGAGCCCTTAAGTGATTCTTCAGTTAATCACAGTCTTAGTGTTCCCCTCTCCTATGCCTTTGGCCTTGCAGAATCCACTATCAGTGATGACTTTCCTAGGCCCATGGGACTTGAAGGTCCTGTTCACATCATAGCTTTTCCTCAAACCACCTTCTCCACCAGGTGGAAACAGTTCTGCATTTCCTCTTCTCCCAACACATATTGTTTTACTTCCATTGTATAGCTCTTAGCACAGTCTGCCTTGGAGCATAGTCATTTCTGTGTGTTTCCCTCTGGAGTCAGAGCGCCTGGAGTGCAAAGACTTGTTTTATTTTGTGCTGTATTTTCCTACCACCAGAGCACCCGGTGCAGTAGGGGTTTAGTAAATACCGCTTTAATCAATGCATGAATGAAATTGTTTCTACTAGTCCTGTTTGCAGTGTTGTAATGCAGACCAGGTGAATGTAGAATTTTAGTGGATTTAGTTTAGCATAGGAAGGGAGTTTTCCAAGAAGCAGTAGTGGCTTTGAAAACAGAAATTGCCTTTAATCTTGTGGAAAACACATGCCAGCCCTCTCCATAATAGTCACAATTATAGGAGAGCATCATGTTACTGTAAAAACACAAATAAATAAACCCATGACAATACTGTGTTTGGGAGATAAAAACCACATAAAAGCCACCTTTCCCCAGCTCTCCAGCATGATAATTAGGGTATTTCTGGAAGGGGAAAAAAAAGAGGCCAGCAAAGAACAAGTGATATTATGTTTAAAAACACTTCTTTGAATTGGTAAGGTGGAAGTAAGGGATTACATTTTCCATCCAGCACAATACACGGATTTCTCCCAGCTTCTGCCAGACCTGATGCTGTATGGATTGCATTGCGTGATAAATTTGGGCACTAGGGTTCCCAAATATGGTTGGCCATACCTTTGGGGGGGGGGGGGCAGAGATGATGTCACTCAGAAGGTAAAATTTATCAATCTGCCACACTTTACCTAAACATGTCACAACATTGTAATTGCTGGATCTCCATTGGCTCTCGCATGCCCTCAGTGAGTCCATTGCTGGGCGCTACAACTTTCTACTGCATTTTGTCTACTGATGTCCATTTGAATGTCTGGAACTCTAGAGTTCTGGATCCAGGTTCTTTGGAGGATAGAGTAGGGGTGACTTTGTCAGTCACTGAGGGCTAAAACCAGACTGAGTGAACCCAGTCACTTCTCCCCACCTCCATGGCCATCACTCTGCTGAGCTGTGATCTTTCACCTGGATCACTTCAGTTGTCTGCCAGCTGATCTCTGTTTCTGCCTTGGCCTCCCTGCAGAGTGTTCTTCACTCAGCAGCCAGAGTGGCCCATTTAAAATGTGCTTCAGATCATATCAATCCTCTGTTCAGAATTCTTCAGCTAGGCTTCCATTTCACTACAAATGCAATTTAAAGAGGGTACTTACCCTGGCCTACAAGATAACTGCATGATCTGGAGCCTGTTATCTCCCACCTCATCTCCTGCTATCCCCTCCATTAATCCTATCTGGCCCTTGAGCTTTCCTGCTGTACTTAAACCAAGCCAAGCAGTCCTAGTCTCACAACCTTTGCATTATTGTTCTCTTAGCCTGGAACACTCTGTCTCCAGCCGCACACATGGCTCATGTCCTCACATCGTTCAGTTTCTGTTTACATGTCATGTTACTGAGGACAGGAGGGCTGTCCACACCTGCATCCAGTGCTAAAAAAAATGCCTGGAATATGGCAAGCACTTAGGAAGTCATTTTTGGCTTCCTGTTAGATTCTAGCAGACTTGGAGATAGAGTGTGGTTTATAAGGACGATGGCTCTGGAGTCAGATGTCAGGTCAGACACTGTTGGATTTTCCATCCTCCTCCAATTGATATATGTTCCATCTTGGGAAAATTATTTAACTTCTGTAAACATATGCTTCTCTACTAGATAAATGAGTTCATTGTGAAGAGTAAGGCAGATAGTGTCTGTAAAGTGCCTGGCATTGTGTCTGGTGTACATATTGGAGGCTTCTTAATTATTACTTCTCACACATTCTACTTCTTAGTTGTGGAGTCATGTTATATGGGAAAAGGAGAATGACTAATAATGATTTGCTTCTGGTATGTAATTCTCAAGTACCTCTAAGTAGTTGTGAATATATTTAAAGCACGTAGCCCTGTGCTTAACATATGGTATTCCTTAATAAATGTCTAGGCCTTCCGCTTTTAATCTTCAGACTTAACTTCCCAAACTCTGGGTGTTAGCTGGGGCAGCTCTGTGAGCATGTACGGATTTTAGTAAACAGAAAAAGGGAAAAGTCAGCAGCTGAGTGGGGGGTGAGGGGGGCGGGCAGTTCACAGTCCTGCTTGTGGTTCAACAGGGACTGCATTTATGAAAATGGCAATTGAGACTGGGCTGTGCCAGTAAGTGTGGTATTTCCATTTACATCCTCCGGGTAAGTACAATTTAACCATTATTCCATTGAGGTTCGCCTTGCCAAGAAAAACCCATTGTAAATTTCTGGTTTAAAGATTCTGCAGTTTTAGGGAGACATATTTTTGTTGCTTTAACATTTCTTGGCACCATAGATTTTAGGCCCCACTGGTGTACCTTGTAAATACTATACAAATGTTGTGGAAAGGGTGAACCACGTCATTTGTTTTCCTATGATTCTTGTAGGAAATGGTGATGCTTCTGCCTCTGACCCATACTTCTGGGTTTCTGCTCAGGCTCCTTTACATGAGAGTGACAAGTGAGAAAGAAGACAAATTGTCAGCAAA
Source organism: Myotis davidii (assembly GCF_000327345.1). Taxonomy (NCBI): domain Eukaryota; kingdom Metazoa; phylum Chordata; class Mammalia; order Chiroptera; family Vespertilionidae; genus Myotis; species Myotis davidii. The sequence continues at coordinate 2,581,686 of NW_006295827.1, read as the reverse complement.
AGATGGGAGCTGTAGTCACAGGAGCACTTCGGGGACGGGTTTGAACTAGACAGGAGAGAAAAGTATGTGCTGGCAGGGTGTCTGTGTGACATGGATCATTGTGTGGACCCCTCCTGCTGCAGCGGTGGCTAGCTCCCAGCCCGGCCAGCGGGGTGATGGCCTCTGAAGTGGAGAGCCCTGCACAGTCTGGAGGCTCTGTAACTTGGTGTACTGAATAGGGCTCCAGAGAATAGGAGCCATGTTCCCTTTGTCACCTGTAGTCCTGCTTTCAGCCTGCAGAGTGAATGTGCATTTGGGGGCTCAATTGGCACTTGGAAAAATCTTTAGGAACTTTGTGTGTGCACAGTGTGTGCCCAGTGGCTTGGCGGAGTGGATCATGCACTCTGGAGATGTCTGAGGGCTGGTGCTTGCAGAGGAAGGGCTGCCCTCTTTATGCTACACAGTTTGCCAAGAATGCACACCCTGACAGTGTTGTGGCCAACAGGAAAAGCATTCATGGCATCTTAATGAAAGGCAGCAGTTCCTTCCTTCAAGAATAATAGGCATTCTTTTCTTGAGTTAAGTCCCCTTTTAGAGAGAAGCCAATTATTTTTCAGTTAAATTTTATTTTTTTTTCAATAGTGATACCTCAGTTGTAAATTACTCTGGTTCTGTCATAAAGACATTTACAACTAGTCTTTTGGCATAGTTTTAAGCTGCCATTTTGTAGAATAATCAAATAATATGCCAAAATGTGATAAGGCATCAAGGACTTTCATATCCCGTCTGCATAGATGATTTGCTTTCCTCTGTAGTCAGAAAGTGGATATGCTTTCTGAAAGGGAATGGTTCTGTTTCTCTTTACCCTGCATCTCACACGCAGTTTAACATCCCTTTTTTTATTGAAATTGGGGAGTTTTCTCTATGGACTTGTTAATATTTCCTTAAGGGCGAGTTTGATAAGGGAGAACGTTGTCAAGTTAAAAGCCAATCTAAAAGTCATCTTTGGGATAATAGATCTTTTTTATATCATCAAGAAACAAGAGCAGGGTAAGTAGTTTTTAGTTTGAGGGAGGAAATGCTCTGCTCTGTTTCACATCTTCTCCAGATCTCTTTCCAATTAAAAACCAAAATTCTTAAATGGAACTTAGGATAATGATCTGCACATTTCAGCCGTGCATATGTTCTACATATAAATGGTGCAAAACAACAGAGCCATCCCTATTTTTCACACTGTTTACTCTAAGAGGCCCCTATAGTAAACAGCTTCATGTTGGAAGCAATAATTTGTGTTTGGACTTCGGTGACTGTCAATCTGAACCTAACCAAGGGAGGTCATGCTAGCCTGCTGCACAGTTTCCTAGTGGGAAGACAAGCTAAGCGTTTGCCTTTGAAATCCAAATATTACGGAGGTTAGAAATGATGCCTAGTTCTTCGTTTTGGAGAGGAGTCAGTTTCTGATTAAAGCTGTTAACTGGGAGGCCAAGCTTTTTCCTTGGGAGAGAGGTAATCTGGATCCAACCATTTCTGATGCTTCAAAGCTTTATTTCCTGGTGATCATTAAACGGGATTTTTTTTTTTTTTTGGTCATCCATGTTTTAGTCATGCTTCTGGGTGCTTTAAACATAATAGTAATTTGTTTGAATTCCACTCACTCTAGTGGAATTCAGATCATTACATTAGCTCCTGGAAATTAAAACTACTCACTCACATTCTGCTTTCCCCAGACATATAGCACTTTATGTGTTAAAGTCAGTTATTCTGGCTAAGATCAGGTTTTTGAGTAGGTTTTTGAGTAGGTTGAGTGCTGGAAATGAAGGTCAACTTTAGACTAGTAGCTTTTCCACCTTCTTGGTGTGCTCTTATGTTCTCTGTATGGTATTCCCAGCTGCTATCAGCTGTACCTTCTTGCTCCATCCTGTCTAGTATCAGAAGTCCCATGATACCAGTCAAGGATCTTTATAAAGGGCTCACTTTTCTGACCCAGTTGACTGATAACTATAGAGTGCTTTACAGTTTACCAAGAGCTTTCATTAGTATTTGCTGTTCACATTAACATTACAAGATAGGATTTATCATCACCATATTTTTTTTGTATATAAAGAAAACAAGGGCCACAGAGGTTATGAATCAGCTGTGGTCTTCTATCCAATAAGTGACAGAGCCAAAATTCTAGTGTGGGACATCTTATTCCAAATCCACTGTTTCTTTTTTTAAAAATAAATCTTTATTGTTCAGATTATTACAGTTGTTCCTCTTTTTACCCCCATAGCTCCCCTCCACCTGGTTCCCACCCCCTCCCCTGTCCTTACCCCTTCCCCCTCGTCCTCATCCATAGGTGCCTGATTTTTGTCCAGTCTCTTCCCGCACCCCCTTACTCCCCCTTCCCCCTGAGAATTGTCAGTCCACTCCCTTTCTGTGCCCCTGATTCTGTTCTAC
>NW_006295827.1:2556101-2571152 GCF_000327345.1 Myotis davidii | reverse complement strand
GCTGATCCCTTTCGCCAATTCGGGGTGGGTGCTATTAGTTTCAGCTGCTCACTCCATTTGCTCCGGGACACGACCTGGGACGCGTCTGCCTATATCGCCGCCATCTTCAGATTCCTATATTGTTCTTTATTTCAGTCAGAGTATACTTAATTTCTAATTGGTCCTTTTTTCATATCCTTGAGGGTCTCACTTCTCGGAGGTTTCTAGAAGATTCTTGAGTAACCTTATAACCATGGTTTTGAACTCTATATTCAGTAGTTTGCTTTCCTCCATTTCTTTCATTTGTGACTTGTTTCTTTGTTCTCCACATTTTGGCTGCTTCCCTGTGTTGATAGAGTGGCTTTATGTACTAGGTGTCCTATAGGGCCCAGTGGCTCAGCCTCCCTATATACCTGAGGTGGACACTCTTGGTGCACCCCTTTGTCGGCTGGGTGCACAGTCTTGTTGTAGTTAATCCTTGATTGTTGTTGGTATCAGTGGGAGGAATTCCCACCTCCAGGCCAATTGGCTGTGAGGACCAGTTGTGTCTACAATGGGAGAACTTCTGTGCTAGAAGACACTCTTATGAGGCAGGACTTTCTTTAGTGGGACTATGGCACTCACTGAGTCTGCCTCCTGTGTGTGTCTTATGGATGAGAAGAGTTGTAATCTGGATGGTCTCACTCTGACCACTGGATACACTGGCTCTTGGATCTCCAAGGCGGTGCAAAGTCAGCCACTGCCTAAGGCCACCCAGCAGGAGCTACAGAGAGAGCTGTAGATTCCTCCTCTTTGTTTGGGGTTTGGAGGTGCCCAGATGAGGTGCAGCTGTGAAGCAGTGCAGGCTGCTGATGAGCCTTAGGCCTTCTTTTGGAAGCCTGGGATTCTCTGACCCAGCTTCAGTTTGACAGGTTTTTAGAAGGAGAAAGGCCACGCCATTTGTATGCAAAAGCCTCTGTGCACAGCTTGGTTGGGGTTGTAAATTGGGTGGGCTGGGTTCTCAGGGAATCACCAGGGCAGAGCAAACAGCAATGGCTGCCAGTTTGCTCTGCCTCTGAGCAGTCCTGGGGTCTCGCTGTCCCTCGGCCAGCCTTGTGCAGTAACAATGATCCCTGCAAGCACCTCTGTGAGAAAGCTGCCCTCACGTTCCAGCCCGATGCCAGATAGTCCAGTTTCTCTCCGTATGAGTCTGGGTTCCCAGATTCTCACCCGTAACTGTAGTTCAGAGCAGGCGGGAGCTTGTATCTCCCTCCCAATTGAAAAAGACAATTGCGTACCCAGCTGCCAGCCCCTTTTGCACGTGCCTCTGTACCTCCACACTTCCACACCCCTGCACCTCCTACCGGACTCAATGCGCTTTTCTCTTCTAGTTGTAGAATTTCCACTCAGCCATCTTTCCCATGGTTCTGGATGATATTTGTTTTGTCTTTTTGTTGTAGTTTTAATGTGGTTGTGCACAGAAGCAAGTTCAGGTGTTTACTTATGCTGCCATCTTGGTTGTATCCCACTGTTTCTTTATACTACAGTTGCCTTCTTGCTCGAAGTATGTCATCCATTCATTCGTTTAGGAGCTATTTGGTTGGTTTTGGAGCCAGAAAGCTTTGTGACATTGGGTAACCTCCCAGAGCCTCAGTTCTCTTATCTGTAAAATGATGATAGTCGCTGTTGTGAAGTGCTTAAAACAGGTCATTGTGAAGTGCTTCATACATTGTAAGTACGCAATAAATGTTAACCATTCTTCATCTTCATCAGTACCAGCACTATCATCATTAAAGGCTCACTCTGTGTCACTAGGGAAACAAACTAGGATACAGCTATGCTATTGAGAATCACTGGTTCTAATATGAGAAGCAAATATGAAAATACAAAACCGACATTTGTGTGCATGGCAAGTTGGTAACTAAAGTCTGATCAGGGTTCTGAGGAAGCTTAGATGAAAGAGCATTTGTACTTTTAAACATCAAGAGCCCAGCTCTTCAGCAGCTCATCTTTCCTGCTTCCATCCCCACTCCCCGTTGGTAATATTCCTATCTTACTCATTCCTTGCTGAAGGCAGTATTTAATGTACCAGGTCTTACGGACACATTGTATACACCCTATATGAAGGAGGAAGGAAGCAGAAGTAGAATATGTCTGGTGGTCATTTGGGGAAATAAGACCTGTATTTAACAATTGGAGTGCTCTGATGTGTAGCGTTTCATGTGAGCACTACAGGAAATCTGATGTGAGTGGGTTCCTTGGGTTGGTGAGTAATGTGGACTTTGTAGAGAAAGTAGGCCTTGAGCTGCACCTGGAAAAAACTAGAATTTGGATTAAGAGCCACCACAGGGGAGGAAAGGCTGAGCAGAGGTAGGGTTATGAGACTTTAACCGAAGCCTGGCCTGGCTGGAGGGAGAGTCCTGCCTGGGGATGTGGGTGGTCCACGAGGTGGTGCTACTCCATTCCTGCAGCAGGACCTACCTCTGGATGCATATAGCTCATCCCATCCTCAGTGGAGCCCCGCAATAACATCTTTGTGTTCATCGTGATGTTTCCGGTCATTTGGCAGGAGATAAAACCTAGAGAGAGACCCACAGCATGGACACTAGATCTGGGTCTGTGAGCAGCAACCAACTGCAGCTTCTTTGTTTGTGAGCTGTTTGCCTGCGTTTAAATGCCATTTACATAAGGAGCTGTCAGAGTTGAGTTGGCCCGTGATTATTCCTTGATGTATGATGAAAAAAAAAAAAAAGAAAGAAAAGAAAAGAAAATCCTGGCTAATGAGGAGCTGAGTTTCTTTTCTCCATTGATGACAGCTTCCTTTCTGATCTGATGGTCCGTCAGAAACTAAGGTGGTGTGTGACTGTGGGGTTATGTCCCTGCTGAAGCAGCCTTTCCCTCCAAGTTGTAATTGATGGGGAGACCTGTCACTTGTTATGCTGATGCTGTGCAGATTTGTGTGCAGCTGCCAGCCAAGAGAGTTTTAGGACAGCAGCTGATTGGGTGCAGGTTGTGGCAAAAGCGATAATAAATAGAGAGCTGGTGAGGGTAGGTTTTGATTGACCCGAGATTGTATATTATTAAACTGAGTCTGCATGTACATGTCAGTTTATGAAGAACCAGACCCATAATCCAACTAGGGCTGTGGCAGTTTGGGTTTATTAAATGTGCTTTATATCACTATTAATATTGAGGAACAGAGAGGAATATCTGCAATCTTTTAATCTATGCAATAATGGTTTGGAGGGAGGTTACCAGACACATCGAACTATTGTTTGCCTCTAATTGTATTCAGAACTCTTGGAAGCATTGATTTGTTTCTGGCATACTGATTTGGCTCAAGTCTCATAAAGCTCTTTTATAGTCCTCTTTGCTTTGGATTTTCCCATAATAATTGGAGAATAATAATGTAGCTGGTTATAAAGAAGAGAGCAAGGTTGAAAGCAAATTTCTAGCTGAGTGGATAGCCATAAACATCTTCTGTGCTCATAAACACCTGGGTCTGTGACCTTTGTGTTCATAAGATATTTATCGCCTCCTGGGCTCTCTGCTCGGGGGTTATCACTTCGGGGCCTTGTAAAATTTGATTGTGTTTAGCGAGTAGATTTTGAGGTTTTGCTGAGTAGTGAAAAAGTATCCCTCTCCTTAGTTTTCCTTGGGAACAACCTATCTATCAGCAGGGGCATATCTTACAAAGGATGGAAGCAGAGTGCTTGGTAGTGCCTGAGTTCCAGGGAAACAGTACAGTGGGACCCAGCAAGTGCACCCTTTGTTCTTAATTAAGTGGCTTTTAATGGAAATGACTTGGAAATAGGAGTGAGGCAACACATCCAATAAACCCAAGCTATGGTGATGGGTTTTCCTTTTTAAGGAGAAATGACATTTTTGATCCAAATAAAGGAACCTCTCTCTATTTCTTCCCATTTTTAAAATAGGCCTAAGGAAATAAGTCAGATAAATAGTTTCCAAGTTCAGTTTCACTGATTTTAATAAGAAGGTGTGATTAAGTGCTGCAAAGGCCCAGTTAGTTGCCTTCCATCTTCAGCGGTTCTTTAAACCTTTCTTCAAGAGGTTCTAGGCACTCCGTCAGCCTGTATCTTCCCCTGATGCTGTTGTTTCACTGTTCCTAAAGGGAACAGTCAGATCCCTGTGAACAGAAAGGTATGCTCGACTATTAGTTGCCTGGTTCATGGAAGCTATTAGTTGCCTGGTTTGTGGTACACAAAGTGGGTAGCAGGCATAGGGGGAAGTTGCCAAGAAACAGGCATCTACGGGGAGCTTTCTATAACTACATATGAGCCGGTCTTGAGGTGTATAGGACCCCTATTTATAAAAGGATTCTATTCTACCTAAGACTTAGTTTCTTGTCCCATGAGGTAATTGCTGCTGCATTTCATGGAGTTTATGAGGTGTGTTTCCTCTGCCCTGCTCCAATCAGGTGGTACTGCTTGGAGATTAAATAAAAGCGCAGGATTGGTACAGAGCTGCTTCTACAAGGCACTTCTCAGTGGATGTGAAATAGGTAGAGAGGAGAAGCCCTACCACAGTGGTAGGAGGGAATCAATACTTATCAGACACCTACTTTGTGTCCAGCTTTATGAAAAGCAAAAGCAGTATGAGTTCCAGGCTCCAAAGACAATTGGGGAAAGACAATTTAAGGTCAGTGGTTCTACAGATGGGTCCCCAGATGAGTGAGTAGCATTATCATCCTCTGGGCATTTGTTAGAATTGCAGATTCTCAGGTATCATCCCAGAACAAAAGAATTAGAAACCCTGGCGGTTGGGACCAGCAGTCTGGTTCACAAACTCTGCTGGTGATTCAGATTTATGCTAAACCTTAAGAACCTCTGCTTTAGGTTGAGCACTTCCAGGGGAATAAATCAGTGAACAAGGCACATGGAATTAAGGGCTGCTGACAGAAAAGGAGAGAATACGGTGCTCTACAGCAAGATGCTAAACTGAGCTGTCAGTTCTGTGTGAAAGGGGTTAGAGGAGGGAGGGAGCACTGCATTATCAAGGCCATATTTCCTGGGAGAGGAAGTACTGAGGCAGGTTTTGAGGAATGAATAGGAGAGAAAGAAGGAGAGTAGCCTACATGACTGCAAATGTGATGGTGAGAGTTGTGTTTCTTCAAAGAGCTTATTAAATATAGAGAAAACATGAACTCAATCTTCAGCCAAGAAAAATACATGTAAAATAAAGTACAAGACTTAGGCAGTTTTGTGAAGAAGAAAAATAGGTTCCTCACAATTTGAAGTCTAGTGTGAGTTCATCTCTTTTATCACCCCTGGCAGGGGTGCAGCTAATTGGGGTCAGAGATCTTACACCTGGAGAGGCTTAATGAAACGAGGCTCTCAAGAGCAGGATTTTATTTACCTAAGACTACCACTTTGAAAGTGGGAGGTCCGTGGCACTCATGAAAAATAGGGGAAACTATGGGAAAGAGGATGAATGGCGTTACGTAGGTAAAGTGCCCAGTATATATAAAGTTTTGTATAGAGGGGGCTGGGATCTAACTTGGGGGTAGGGGTGGGTCCAGAGGAGTGTGGGGAATCTGAGTAAATACAGATTTAAGTCTAATAAAATTTGTTTTCCTTGAAAGGCAGAAAGGAGCCACTGAAGGTTATTGCACAGGGAGGAAAGATCAACATTATATATCATGAATCTAATCACAGGGGAACCAGTGACTGGAGGGAAGTAGGTGGGTTAGGAGGCTATTCTGATTGCAATAGTGAAAGTTGAGAAGGGTTTGAACTAGTGCAGTTCTAGGAAAATGGTGTTGTGAGCAGCAATAGGTCCATGGTAGTTGAAATGGAAGGGAAGAATCAAGGGACCAGCCACTGCGTTGATGTTTTCCATGGGCAGTTTGATAAAATCCTTACCACTGTCATTGGTAGATCTTAAATATCTTCATTTTAATGATAGGGAGATTTTTATAGACAGTCTAAAGGCTGTGTAGTGGCAAATTGAAGATTTGACTAAAACCTGCCAGCAAATCCTGTACCCTTTCTGCTCTAGACATTAAACTTAAGCAAATGATGTGATACATTTTGTTTAGAATTAGGCAATTGTTGATCTTGGTAGAAGTCTTGATTCCTAGGAGGTGGTGTTAAGAGAAAAGGAAACAACAGCATAGGACATTAAAGTTTGTTTGGTGGAACTGTATTTGGAAGAGCTTAATAGTTTCAGGATAGGACAGGTGTGGTCTTGCTTCTCCCAAAGGGACACCAGGGCTATGCTATTTTCTTTGTAAACTAGTGATCCATCAATCGTAATTGAGAATAGAGCTCTTGACACAACATCTGCTTAGGGAATCCTTGGTCCTGGTCCCATAGGAACATACCTAGGCTTCCTACAACCTTGTGCTTTGGCTGAAGGTTGCAATTTTAGAACATGGATCTTTTCAATATCCTGTTGATTACTTCAGCCTACTTACTGCAGAGGACCCCACATTCTGCAAAGGTCAAAAATAAGTCCAAAATGAAATACCAGGGGGAAGGGAAGGAGAAAGATTAGAGCTAAGCTGGGGACCTGGAGTTGTTTGGTCTAAGCTATTTATTTGTTTTTTGTCTCCACTTCCTAACAAGCATATTGGTACTTAGCAATGCTAGTAGATGGGCAGAGCCATAAAACCAAGTCGTCATTCTATCTCCACACCTGAATCTCTTTACCATCAACTTTACTCTCCTCCTCCTCTGCCTCTTCCCACACCTCCCGTGTGATGTGCTGCTACATCTGCCTTGCTCCTTTCTACTGAGTAGAAGCTGCAGAGGTATATTATTGGGTGTCGGGTTCCACCTGCAAATGAGACTGTGCAGCACAGTAGCTGGCCAGCAGTGAGGTAAGGCCTATGCCTCATTACGTCTGAAGTCCTTGCAGTGTACACTCTCATGGAGGCATGGGGAATTTGTTTAGGTAAGGAGCCTGCTTGTCGAACTGTTGTTTCAGCACCAGCGATGAAAAGATGCCTAAACACATGTCCCACAGCAGCTAAAGTCCATCAGCATAGTGTATCAGCAAATTAGTACATTTATCCCTGCTGTTAATACAAGTCTTCTCAGGTTACTGGTTTGTGCACTTAACTGTTGACTGCTGTTTTTATTAGGGAACACTAACACATCAAACTAATAATGCAGTGCCAGCTGAGTGATCGACAGGTTTCGCTTACATTGGGGATCACTTCAAGCTCATCCTCAGCTTACCCAAAGCATATCATGACCTTGACTTTTATGTGCACGTAAAAGGAAGTGCTTGTTAAATACTGGAGAAGTTTATGATTGCTAGGTGGAAAAAAGACTGGAAGTTCTCAGTTTCACAGGGAAATACGTTAGTTTTTCATATGAACAGCGACAAAGAGAAATGGGCGTTATGGGGATTGAGGTGGTTTTTATTAGAGGAATTGAGAAAGATGTATTCTGAAGAGACAGCTTGACTTCAGTCCTACCTGTGAGATTTTGACCAAGATCTTACTTATTTGCCTGTTTTTCCATCTGTAAAAATGGATAATAATACCCATCTCAGAGATAGTGTGAGGATTTGATGACACACGTTTTTAGTGCTTAGCTCAGTCACTGCATATAAATACTCAAATCCGTCATAATACTTATGACACATAATTACACCATAAAAATCATTACTATGTTTGTGGGAACTGGTACCTTGTGGTCAATTGTTGTGGCAGAAGTATAAATTCTCTAGGGACAGAAAACAGCAGTAGAGTTTTTTTCTCCTTATCTTGGTTGGGTTGCACTGTCTACTGTTTTCATAAGCTCCACAATACCTCTGTTCTGAGAACCCACCTTGCTGAACAAGCCACTTGAGTATCTCTCTCTTTACTGTGGACATCATCACCTTTTCCTTCATGTTGGGAAGCCCATAGAAAGGGAGCAGATAAGGACCTGAGTGTTTGACACTTCCGAGTGGCCATGGTTCGCACTCTGTCTTGACTTTATAAGTTTGGGGTAGTTACTGGTGAAACTGAGTTTTGCAACTTTGTAAGTATATGTTTATTTCCTGATCTTCTTTGGAGAACAGTTGAAGGTTACACCTACATCTATTTTGGAGATTGTGAAATGACACTTTTAGTGACTATTTTTTTAAAAACGTTTGGTGACGTTGAGCCTTAAGCAGAAAAACTTCCGCTACTCTCTGTGGCTCCTTTTCACGGATGTTTTTGTGTGGAGAGTAATTTAAGTTCAGGACATATGTTTACTGACATGTATTTCCTGGGCCACTGCAGAAAGAAATTCCTTTCTCTACTCAGTAAATATAACTTTATGCTTCAGGCAGTCATTTTTTTTAATATTAATTTTTTGTGATCCATATGAATGAGGCGACATGTCCTTTAACAGTTTTAGACCTCTTCTGTTACATAGATTACTGTCATTTGTCATATAGCAGAAACCTTCCTGAGATAGAAGGAAGTGGTTCTCTACCCTGGGGTCACATTAGGATCACTTTGGGAGCTTTTAAAAAATTTCTGTGCCCAGGTGACAATTCCAGATGTTATTAACAAGTTCTCTAGCATGGGGTCCAGACATTGGTGTTTTTTAAAAAAATTCCTTGGTGATTCCAGTGTATAACCAGGTTAAGGAACCCTAATCTGAAAGGAGTGCCTTTTGATCGAAGAAGCAGTGAATGAGAGCAATGCTAGTTTTCCTTGTCTTTCATTGCAGTGCCCATGTTGGCAATGGAGTGGATAGCAGTTCAGAGGGTAGCAATTATGTCTTCTGTGTCTCTCAATCCTCTTCAGCCAACCTAGCACCTGGCACATACTAGATCAGTGGTTCTCAACCTTCTGGCCCTTTAAATACAGTTCCTCATGTTGTGACCCAACCATAAAATTATTTTCGTTGCTACTTCATAACTGTAATGTTGCTACTGTTATGAATTGTAATGTAAATATCTGATATGCAGGATGGTCTTAGGCCACCCCTGTGAAAGGGTCGTTCGACCGCCAAAGGGGTCGCGACCCACAGGTTGAGAACCGCTGTACTAGATGCTCACTACCACCCCCTACTTCACTTGTTTTAGATGATTATAATAACGGAATCGAACCCAAATTTACCAACTGGTCAATTTTACTTACCCCCAGAGCCTTCTCCCTTTTGTGTCCATGAGGGAGCAGGTCCACAAGCAAATTTGTATTGTTCTTGGAGGGCACCCAGCTTTGAAATGCCTGAGGCATATAGCTGATCTTTGGTTAAGATCAACATTAATTGTCAAGCAAAACGGTAATAAATGTAGTGCCATTTATTACCTCTTTGGGCAACTAGTTCTTACTCGTATTGTGGGTTCTGCAACCCAAATGGAAATGGGTTCTTCATGGTTGTTCTTTACGTTTTTGCTCTTAAACACAAATTACTGTCCTGTCTGGGTGGCTTGGCTGGTTGGCGTATTTTCCCGTACAACAAAGGATGCTGGGTTTGATTTCCTGTCAGGGTACATGCCCAGGTTGTGGGTTCAATCCCCAGGCGGGTGGGTATGGGAAGCAACCAATTGAAGCCTCTCTAAAAATAACCACAACCCCACAATTAATTTTTTGTTCAAGGGATTTAGGACCTCTTTTCATTCTTCACTTCTCTCTCTCTCTCTCTCTCTCTCTCTCTCTCTCTCTCCCCTTTGTGATAGCCAAATTGCATCAGGGCTTGCAGCTGTAGTTATTCATAAAGGAAGAATTCTGTGCACACAGGGGAGCGTGGTCTGGGAGTTTGATAAACTGTTTGTTGTTTTTTGGTTTTGAGATTGAGCAGTACCAAGAATATATTAAATGAGAGTCACCCTTTTCAATCAGATAGTTCTTTATATAGTTTAGTGTTAATTTTCTATGTAGAAAGTTGTTTTAATCTTCTACAAGGTTGTGAAGTAGACGGGCAAGTACTTATTGTCTTCAATTTATGAATAAGGATTTTTAAGGCTCGATGAGGTTGAGTTGACCTGCCTTAGGTGATGGAGCCTGGCTTTGAATCCATGGCTTTTGACAGTAAATCCCTTCAGTACACTGAGCTTTGGGTAGTGCTTTTGCTTGGATTAGGACACCCTATAAATATGACTAATGGCATCTCAAGGTTCTGTTTGTTCTAGCTGTTGCAGTTTGAATATTTTGTTTGCATTTGTGTGCACTTGCCTGTGTGTGTGTGTGTGTGTGTGTGTGTGTGTGTGTGTTTCCATTCCATTAATATTAAGCATCTTGCCTTTTGCCTTTGCAGAATGCAATTATAGGTGGGAATACACCCTTCATATAGTCAAGAGAATGCTATGTTTTATCAACAGTTGTGATTTTGTCTTGCCAAGGAGCCTATTTTTACTTTAAGTCTATTGTTAGTATGAATACTCATGTATACTGTTTTGTTTGTAGGCAAAGTATTTTCTTAAGTCCATGTTTGTAGCTTAGATTGATCATGTTGAAAGATTAATATAGTCTGTTTTAGAAGATGGAAATTTTCTCAGTAGTTTGTGGGTTGTTTTCATTCATCTAATAAATTACTGAGTGCCTACTGTGTGCCATTTGCTGTGTATCTATCCTTTCATCTTCAGCCTAGAGTAAAAATAAAACTGTACATATGTTAAGGGAGAAAGTCAACACCCATTCAGTTTCAGCTTTGTCTTTATCAGGCCAGTTTGGCTATTGAGCTTTACTGATCTTGACTATTGGGAGATAGTTTTTGCCTAAGTCACCTGGTAGGACCACAGTAGAAAATGCTTTCCTTGGTCTCCAGAAATATGTCATGGAGAGGTGCTTGTGGTTGGTGGAGCTGCCTGGATTGCGTGCTGTAATGCCATCCTGCTGACTTCTCTTTTCCCTTTTATCTCCCACCCCTTATAAGGAGAGCTTCTTTATGCTTCCTGGTTTCTATATCCCACAGAGGTAGTTAATTATGCCTGAATAGAAAGAAAGCAGTCAGGGTTGAAGATTTCAAATGCAGGAAAAGTGGGTTTTGTTCTCAAGAGCTGCTTCCCTTATGTGCCAGTTTAGCACATTTATCTCCATCCAGGATGAACTTATCCTATGGAGATGGATCGTGACCATTTAAGAGGAAACAAACAAACAAAAATCCCTGGATTCTGAAGATGGCTGCAGTAGACGCTTCATTACAAATCTGAAGCATAAAGTACATGTTAGAACATCACATAAAGCTCTTCTTACTTAAAACGTGAGGACTTAAAAAGGGGGGATAAAAAGCACTTATTTCCATTTTAAGGGAAGCAAACATTTGATTTGTCATTTTGGTGAAATAAAGCTCATCTTTTTGGTTGGCATGAGAGGGGACTTTTAAAATCTCAAGGGAGGAGAAGTGTTGTTCTGTTGTTTATTTATTATACTTGAGTTATGATACTGAAATCCTTGGTGGAATGTCTCTTAAGTTGCTCAGTCCAAGTTGTCTGTTGCACTGTGGCCATTGTGTATGTGTGTTCTCACTGAGGGAGGCAATGGCATGGCTTCTTTCCTCTTCTGTTACTCTGTTTTGTCTTGTCTCTTTTGTAGACAAGGGCATTCTATAGTAATTCTTCTGTAGAATTGCCTCCTCCCCTCCCCATGCCTCAAATCAAGTCACACAACATAAGTTATGAATAAACATTCCATTGGTTGCCTTCCATATGTGCCCCAATCAGTGATCAACTGAAATCCAGTATGTGCCCTGGCTGGGAATGGAACAGGCAACCTTTCAGGTGCACAGGACAATGCCTAACCAGCTGAGCCACTCTGGCTGGTTGAACAGCTTTTTGATTGGTTTATTCTTACTGCCAGTCATGGTCAGGAAGCATCTACTCTTTCTGGACTGGATTATTGGATCTTCCAGGAGGGTGGGGCAGAGAGTCCAGAAAGACCCAGTTGCTTTTCTTTCTTTTGTTTGTCAGACTAAGCCTTGCTAAGAAGCCATAGCTTATCTTTTCTAAACTAGCGCCCAAATGACTTCTTCGGGTTGTGTGGGCTTTTTTGAGTGATATGACAGTGTTGTGCCTTTGTCTTGGGCATCTTTTAGATCTCAGGTGGCTCAGCTTTAAAGAGAACCTGAATTAAGTGACAGGGAGAAAATAGAGTAATCTATATTGATGTTGAGAGAGTGAGGTATAGAGTTTGAAAGTAAAATTCCTTACTTCACTTTACTCCATAACTGAAAGGTACTTGGCTTTGGCCCTTGATGTAATTTAAATGGTGAAAGATTTAAGTGATGCTTTGTGACTAACTTAATTTTCAGGGTTTTAACTCATTTGCTAAGTTGCTCAGCAGTCCTAAGTAGCATTAGTATTTTGTGTGACATTTTCAAAAGATTGTTTGTGCCAGTGGTAATCCCTAAGGTAGTCATTATGATAAAATTCTGAGGACTTCCAGGTGCCTTAAATACATAGCAATCTTTTTTTTTTTTTTTTTTTTTTTTCCTGAAGGAAATCAGGTTGAGGTTGTGAGATCTGGATCTGGATTTAACTTTTATGGTGTTTAAAAATCTTTCTTTTGTTTCTTCCTTTTTTTGTTAATCATCACCAGGGGATATTTTTCCATTGATTTTTAGGGAGAGTGGAAGAGAGAGAGAAAGACAGAGAGAAGCATCGATGTGAGAGAAGCACATCGATTGGTTGTCTCCTACATGAGTGCTGACCAGGGCCTGGGCCAGGGAGGAGCCTGCAACCAAGGTATGAGCCCTTGACCAGAATCGAACTCGGGACCCTTTGGTCTGTAGGCCTACATTCTGTCCACTGAGCCAAACGGGCTAGGGTTCTCCCATTTTAAATAACTTTTCTTTCGGTTATTTACTGAGAAGTGTAGGTGAAAGTAAGTATCTGTTGAATGGTGGTTTTGAATAGGGAATGGGTTCTCTGGAGCCATGTATGTAGTTGTTGGGACTGGAATATGGTTGGTAGTTTTAGAATGGAGTTGCAGTCACTGGCACATAGGATCTGTCACATGGAAGATCCTGACCTCAGCAGTATGTGCCAAATATCTGATAGCATCAGAGAATAGTGTTGACCCACTAGCCAAAGGCTGGGTATTGTAGACTCTCCTGCCTTTCTCTCACCTGGGTCACCCGGTGTTGGATAGCAGGGAGACTTTAATGCTATGAACCTTTTCACCTACTCAGGTTGCCTCTCATGTTGCTCCTACAGAAGCCTAATGAATTTTTGGTGCCGTAACTCAATATATTGACAACAAGTTAAGAGGAAACTGGTAGAGAGCTACTTAGGAAATCTAGTTCTTCGTTTTACTCAGAGATCCTTGCCAGAAGAGGTACATGCAGCACCTTTTACTCCCAACAACAAAAAAAAGTCATTAACTGTACACTGCTCCCCTTGCCCGAGGATAAAGTAAGTGGTGAGATCAAAGGGGGTTTTGAGGAGAAAGTCTTAATGACAATAAATACTAATTAGTTGGACATGTTGTGAGGTGTTAGCTGAAAGTATCAAAGCTCCAGAGAATATATAATTTCCCATCTCGATGTCCAAAAGGAGCTCCTAGAATACTTTATTAAAAAGTTGGTAATCAGTTATTACTGTGCCTCAGTAATAACTTATCTTGCAACAGAATTACCTGGAGGTCTTATTACAACACAGTATGCTGGATTCTGCCCCTAGCCATTTCATAGGTCTGGAATAGGGCCTGAGAATTTTAATTACTAACAACTTCTGAAATGATGCCCAGGCTCTCATTTAAGGAACCGCCTACTGAGAACCACTGTTTCATCTGATCCTCTCTTTCTGCTCATCTCACTTGCATGCAACTGGTATGAAATTGCAACCACCCCTCCTACACTACCCACAAAGCACTTACCTTCACAGTTGACCTGATTATTGTATAATTATAATTGGATTTGACCTTATAAAAGGTCAATCGTATTTGAGCTTCAAATTAATTGTAAATCTTAGTGAAAGCTCAACCATATTCTGAGTCTTGAAAAATATTGCTTGAACTTGAAACTTGTCCTAGAATGTTTGAAAACTCTAGATCTGGTAAGTGTATTACACTCCATAGTAAGTATACTAAAAAAAATGTATCTATCTCAAAAAATTATATCCACACTCATAATTGATTAATCTGGAAGTTTTAAAAAAAGGTCCTGCTTGATGGAATCTGAATCTCTAGGAGTAAGCACCAAGAAAAGTAAGTACAGTTTTGAAAGTTTTTCAAGGGATTCTAAATGGCAGCTAGGTTGGAAATCAATGCCCTTGGAGAGAGAGTGGAGCAAGAGAGCTTTGATAAGTCCTCTACACTTGCTTTAAACTGCTGCTCTGCCTTCTTCTCACATTTAAACCAATTCCCCTGTCATCATACCCCTTATCACCCTTCTTTTCAGTCTGGCTAGTCTCATCGAATTGTAGGTCATTTTTTTGGGATTTAGGAAAACTGTCCAATAGACTGTTCACCCAAGTGTTTATAATGAAAGGCCTTTATTCTTAGTGTTCAAATGTTGTTAGAATGAGATTGATTAGTTTGGAGTCTAGCCAGTCATCTCTTTTATACTTCAGTTTGAGCTTCTGTTTTAGGTGGAGTTCCCCACTCTTTCTTCCTCACCTGAATAACAGTCTGGCGATATTTCCAAAGCCTTCTGAACCACCCCTTAATGCTGGAGGGAGGTTTAGGAAAGAGCCCGGAGCCTTCCCTCATTGTTAACAGGATGACTGTTGTTAAATCACTTGATCCCTAAAATAATACACAGGAGAAATTTCTGCCCATGGCAACTATCACAAATAGAGCTCAGAATACTGATCTTCTGATTTTTCTTAACCCAATACTCCAGGGAGTGTTGGCCACTAGACTGCTGAATCTCCATCACTGTTAGTGGGAGCTGAGAAGGATTTTTGGCAAGGGGAAAATGCTACAGAATGAAATCCCATCTTTTGAGATAGCTCTTTTGATTCAGTGTTGAAGATTTGTGCCAAGAAATCTCCAAACCATCACAGACATTGAAGTTCCTCTCTTTACTGCCTGCAACCCAGGCATGTGACAAGAGTAAGGTTTCTAGAGGTATCTGTAGAGGAAGAATAAGTTCAAAGAGTTTGGGAAAGCTTGATTTTGAGCTGAGTAGTACACATGTCCTTCCAGAGTTTCAGAGGGGTTGCTTTTTTTTTATTGAGAGGTCAGTGGTTGGAAAAATGCAT
>NW_006295827.1:2509153-2556074 GCF_000327345.1 Myotis davidii | reverse complement strand
ACTTAAGTGTTGAATGCTGTATACAACACATCTTGAAGTGAAGATGCTTATCAATTCAGGTGCACAAGTGGCAGTCTGATTATTGGAAAGAGGGTGAAGAGATTTGACAGTTTCTAAGTATGGGCACATTTGAGCAGCAGCTGCTCATTGTTCTAGAATGAATTGCCTCCTGGCCAAGATTTATCGACATGCCTGCTGGAAGGACTCAGCACAAGCCACTATTTATCTGTTTCTCCAGCTGACCATCTGAAAGCCTTAAATAAGTGTGTGTGTAAGAAATGTGACAGACTTTGAGTTCAGAGGACGTACATTTTTATATACCCACCCCTGGCCTTTCTTTGATTTGAAAGTTTCAGACAAAATTACAATTTTCCTGTATATAGTATAAGCAGATTTCATACTTAAACTAGCTGAGAGGGCGTGCACCATGTCATGTTATAGTTTTGTGGATGGGTGGTAAGTGTGACATCACTGTCAAGTAGTAATCACCTTCTGCTGTTGACTACGTCTCTGAAACATTTGGCTTTGACTGAATTCACAAAGAATATAGTACATGGACATGAAACAAAGTTCAAAATGGTTTTATATGTATGTAGTAGATAAAAATACTGCATTCTAAAAATTGAATTATTTAAAGTGGATTTAGGAACATTCATTATAAAGGTAATCTGTGGTAATTCCTTTAGTGGTAACTTATGTCCCCTCTGTTGCATCTCCATTTGAAAACCTGTAATTTAAAATGTTTGCATGAGCTGGATTCTTATATGCTTAAGTCACTTCAGTTCCTACCTATGGTGGGGTAAGCGAGGAGACTATGCTGCTTAGGGCAATGCCACAGGTGCTCCGGAAACCTGCACTCACTTTCTGCGCACACAAGCTCTGTTTCAGTTAGCCCAAATACCTGCATCCTTAAAAAAAAAAAAAAAAAAAAAAATTAACAGCGAGTGATACTAACATTCACTCATTGCTCAAAAGAAGTATTAAACACTATGGTGTATGTGGCGGTGAAGGTGGACATCAATTTTAGGATGACAGCTACAGTTTTACTTTGAACTCACTAGAGAGGCAGGGGAACAGACAAAAGAGCCAATGGTTAGTGTACAGTGAATGTCAGGTGTCATTGCTCTTGCGTTGAATGATAACTGCTCTAACAGGAGGTGCTGTGAGATGCACCTGTAAGAGACCTTGACTGTGCTTGGGATTGTTAAGGAAGACTTCATGAACTAGAAACAGAACCGTGTCATGTCAGCACCTGGCCTGGGATGATGGCTAAAAGAACTTAACAGGGCTCAGTTTTTTCATCTGAAAATGGGGATAATAATAATAATCAAGTCCACAAAAGTTGTTAGGATTTCATGAGATTAATACATGTAGGTAGTGTGGCAATCCTGGTCATTGAGAAGCCTTCAGTAATGATCGCTGTCCATATCACTTGTCCTTTGTTCCTTTCAGCTCTTGAGGGGAGCACTTTTCTGTATTTTGCAGATGCTCATAGAGGTTAATTTGTCCAAGGTTATCTAGTTAGCACTTGGTAGGGCTAGGCTTTGAATCTAGATGTCTCTCTCCTGGTTACCTTTTGTTCTCCTTTGCTACTCTGGAGGCCAAGATGATTCCAGCTGCTTCCTGCTTCATTATCCCCCTAAGTGCCCCACTGAGAGGTGCCTGCAATTGCTGCCCCTCCTCTCTGCCTCCTGGTCTTGCCATGAATCACTGCTGAGCCATTTGTATCAGAGGGAAATGGGGGCTTGCTTATTGCATGTAGCAATTTGCTGTGTGTTCTTGCTTATTTGCCATGGACACCAGCAGAGAAGTATTCATCAAGATGCATCATGTTTGTTAAAGGACCACATGGTGTATTTTAAAAGCTCTTAGCTCTCTCTGGAATCATCGATTGTGCTTTAGCATAAGAAATAAAGTGACACAGAGTCTTTTATTAATACTACACATCTTTTCCATTTAACTTTGACTGGTTAAATCTGGCATAAAATAGAAACTTGCAAACCAGCCTCCCTGGGATGTGTTGCTTCTCTTATACTATTTATGATGGACTTTTAAAAAAAATATTTTATTGATTTTTTTACAGAGAGGAAGGGAGAGGAATAGATAGTTAGAAACATCGATGAGAGAGAAACGTCGATCAGCTGCCATCTGCACACCCCTCATTGGGGATGTGCCCACAACCAAGGTACATGCCCTTGACTGGAATCGAACCTGGGACCCTTGAGTCCGCAGGTTGATGTTCTATCCACTGAGCCAAACCAGTCAGGGCAATATGGGACTTTTTTTTAACAGGGGGCTCAGATAGTCTCTGACTGCAGCTAGGACTCTGAGCTAAATTTTCTCTTTTCCTTCTCTGTCTTGATGGCATGGACTGTCTTGTTTTATAAAGCTTGTGGACATGGATAGATATTGAAATGGGAGTTGGTATGTGACAACAGGATATATATATAGTGTCCTATTCTGATCCAAGCTTTTGTAATTTGTACATTTGACGAAACTGGGTGGCCAGTATTATAGTTTACATGAATTTTGAGTAATTTGGGATGATTCTTAGAGGTGATGTATTTAGTTTACCAGTGAAGCCACAGGTTTACAGGGATAATAATGATGACGATGATAGAAGTGATAGCACTAACACTTTTCAAGTCAGACAGTGCCTAAGGTACTTTATGTGTTACCTTATTTGGCCCTTAACAGTAACTTCATGAGGCAGGCATTATTATTACCTTCATTTTACTGAAGAAACTGAGGCACGGAGAGGTATAATCATTTGCCCATGTCACACAGTTGGCAAGGGGTAGAACTGGGATTTGTTTGTCACCGCACTGTAGCTTGTGACTTGTGCCTGAGTCACAAAACTGGGAGAAATAGTCCAGGACCAGAATTCCATTCTTTTGATGGCTGAACTATATCAGGAATTTATAAAATTCTTTTAGCTATGGAACTCTACCTTAAATGGAGATATAACTAGATAGTATCCTATATAATAACAGCTTAATATGCTAAGTGTCTGATTGACCAGTCATCCATTCAACCAATCAAAGTATAATATGCTAATGACATGCTAAGGCCCCTCAATTGCTCGCTATGATGTGCACTGATCACCAGGGGGCAGACAGTCAAACGGTTGACCAGTTGCTATGATGTGCACTGACTGCCAGGGGGCAGACAGTCAACCAGTTGACCAGTTTCTATGATGTGCACTGACCACCAGGGGGAAGATGCTCTGACTGGTAGGTGAACTTGCTGCTGGGGTCTGGCCAATTGGGACTGAGAGAGATGGGCCGGGCATGCCCTGGAGCCTTCCCATGGTCCCTCCTGGCTGGCCAACTTCCTGCATCCCTTCCTGGCCCCCATTGTGCACCCGTGGGGGTCCCTCGGCCTGGCTTGCTCCCTCTCACAATCTGGGACTCCTCGGATGATGTCAGAGAGCCGGTTTTGGCCGTATCCCGCAATCCAGGCCCAGGGACTCCACTGGTGCACGAATTCATGCACCGGGCCTCTAGTAATCAAATAAAAAGGCAAAATCCCAGCTGCTGTGGCTGAAGTGGGTTGGGAGGGGCATTAACCATGTGTTTTGTTTAGTTCAGCTTGTCCTGTGGCTTTTGAGAAACCCACATGGGGCATACTTTTAAAACCTGGCTTTAGTTAGGGATATATGCTTGAGATTGATGTCTTTTTTTGGCCACAATTAAAATCAAAACAGGGATTTATGGGCATATCTGTCAGACCTGTCCCATTCTCTAGCAAACTCTGAAGCTTTTGTAGTTGCATTATTGTAGATTTGCTGGGTCACTGGTGGTAGTCAGAATCAGTTGTGTGTTGGAGAAAGACCTTTCTGGGAGTCTGAAGAGGGCATCAATCCCCAGTCTGCTAAAAGTCTCAGCTGTAGTGGGAATTCTGATCTGCTTATCTAGTGGGTAGTGAATTGTTGACCTTCACTGCCTGTCTCTTTGCTTAGACATCATATAGTGCCCCAGGATTATTATTATGAACACTAGAGGCCTGGTGCATGAATTTATGCACTAGAGGGGTGGGGTGTCCCTCAGCCCAGCCTGCACCCTCTCCAATCTGGGACATCCCTCTCAGAATCTGGGACTGCTGGCTCCCAACTGTTTGCCTACCTGTGTGCGTGATTGCCCCTAACTGCTTCTGCCTTCACCCCCAACTGCCGTCCCCAGCCATCCCAGTCACCTCCAACTGCCCTCTCTCCCCTGCAGGCTCAGTTGCCTCTACCTGCCCTCCCCTGCTGGCCTGATCACCCAGAACTGCCCTTCCCTGCTGGCCATCTTGTGGCCACATGGGGGCGGCGATCTTGTGCGAGGGCCAAGATGACAATTTGCATATTACCTCTTTGTTATATAGGGTTACTTGTGTTGTAATTACCTGATGTTGGCTTCATCGCACTGTGACCTTTTCTGCAGTGCTGAGCACTGTTTAGCAGTTGCTCCATAAATGTTGTTTGAATTTTTTGAATCACTTTTTAGGGTTCTAGACCAGCTGTGGGCAAACTATGGCCCGTGGGCCAGATCCGGCCCCTTTGAAATGAATAAAACTAAAAACGAAAAAGACCATACCCTTTTATGTAATGATGTTTACTTTGAATTTATATTAGTTCACACAAACACTCCATCCATGCTTTTGTTCCGGCCCTCCGGTCCAGTTTAAGAACCCATTGTGGCCCTGGAGTCAAAAAGTTTGCCCACCCCTGTTCTAGACTATAGACATAAGTTTAGAGGTTAAACGTGTTGACTATAACTTGCCCCAAGAATGTCTTCTATACCATGAGTTCATTTTTGTCTGTCTCCAAGTAATTAAATAAATCTGGTTTATTGGGATTCTAGTTTGGCAAAAAGAAAAGCGCACATCTCTTTTGAAAGTTATGAAAAACACCAAGATTTTGTTTTTAGGCCCCCTAACTCCCATATTAAACACTTTCATCCTTTGTAAAGATAGTTGGGGGAGAAAAGTAGTATGGGGGTATTCAATAAAAGCAGGCTTCCAGCCGAAACCGGTTTGGCTCAGTGGATAGAGCGTCGGCCTGCGGACGGAGAGGTCCCAGGTTCGATTCCGGTCAGGGGCATGTACCTTGGTTGCGGGCACATCCCAGTGGGGAGTGTGCAGGAGACTCCACTTCCTGAGGTACTGAGCAGCATGCATGTATAGGGAGAGAAGGAATTGATATGTCCATCTTTGGAAACTACCACAAAGAATGGTGGCACAATAATATATATATATATATATATATATATAAAAGCAGGCTTCCAGTCAGTAGAATCACTTCAAGGTCTTGGGCCTATTTCTTACTGGCTTATGAGAAGTCTAGTAGTCACTTTTCTTGTAGGTGAAGGAAGTGAAACATGAGAGAAAGTATATGAGTCCTAGGAACTTGGTGGGCATAGAGGGGAGGAATGGGAGATAAATAGAAGGAGTTGTAAAATTGCAATCAGTCTAGGCCAGTGGTTCTCAGAGTGTAGTCCCTGGACCAACAGCTTCAGCATTAACTGGGAACTAGTTAGAAATGCAAATTTTTAGATTCCCCGCTGCCCCCCCCTCGCTCCCCCCCCCCCCCCCCCCCCCCTTTTCCAGGAACTCTGTGGCTGGGGCCCAGTAATTTTGTTTTTAAAAACCACTACTTTGCTGCCCCCCACCATTTGAATATTTCCAATTTGAAATTATTTATAGGGTTTTTAGTTGACTCCTGTATATACTTTGAATATGTGTCAGTGAGTAGGTTGGTGTCAAAGGAGGACTGTTGAGGAAACATAAAGAAATCTCCTTGTATTCCGAAGGCATTTCCCAGACTTAAATTGTATGCTGTTAGTATCTGTTGCTTTTGTTCAGATTAAGCTCTGAAACAAAATTAAGATTCTCGTCAAACCTTGAGCTTATTAATAGCTGTTTCATTTGTTTAGTACTAATGTAAAATGCCTGATATCTGTAGAGGAAGTGCTTAATAAAAACACACAGTTTAAGTGCTCTGCTAGGAGAAGCATTGTGAAACCCACAGGATGCTAAGATTAAGCAAATAAATGTAGTTTTGTTGAGTTCTCAGTGTAATGAGAGTAGCAGTTCAGAACAGTGTACTTCACAGCTTGATGGGCCTTCCACTGGTCAGATTTCTGACAATTTGAACATGAAAAAGAATGACTACAATTGCATTTAAAACATTGAACAAATCAAATCCATGAATCCGTAAGTGATGAGACAGAGAAAAAGAAACATTTGGCAGCATGTTTGGAAATGACTATTATATGAACTCCTCATTCTAAAAATTGTAAATTAAAGAAAAAGCATTAAGCATTTACTTTTCATTTTAATGAGAAATTGTAGCTCTTTTATGATTGATATTGGAAATCTCTGCTTTACAAAAGGATGCCAGTGGATAAAACAGAGAAGGAAACATAGAATTAAAATAACAGCATTTGCACCCTGCAGTGAAATATTCGAGTTAGGCAAGGTTCATTAATGGAAGGCAAAACCATTAGTTAAAAGGATGTTGGGAACAGAATGATCTTATGGGAAAAGTGTAAATGGGAAAAGTGTATTTTTATAGTAGTGGTTACCACCTTAGCAAATTGACCAAACTCAGCATCATGAATAATAGGACAGATAGCCTGACACTACAAGCCTTCGATGTCATGTAACATGAAGTACACAGCATCATAAAGCAGTAGTGTTGTAAAAAAAATGTTTAACCTGAGTCAATACAGGTTTACAGAAAACGCAGGGGATAGAGAAAAACTAATCCACACTAGGGGAAAACAATCAGACAAAAAGTATGGGACAGCCCTTGACAGTGAGGCTCAGTTGGTTGGAGTGTCGTCCCATACACCAGAAATGGTGGGTTCAGTTCCTAGTCAGGTCACATATCCAGATTGTGGTTTGATTTCTGGTGGGGGAGCATGAATTGGGGGTAACTGATCGATGTTCCTCACATCCATGTTTCTTGCGCTCTCTCCTCTTCCCTTCCTTCCTCTCTCTAAGATAATTTTTTTTTTTTTTAAATATGGGACCTTCTCAAGATAACTGGTCTGTTTGAGAGAACGGACCAGGCACCGATGGACCGGCGCCGCCAGCACAATCCTCACGGTGCCGCTGGCCTCCTGGAAGTTGGCCTCGGGCACTGTGGTTGCTTCCCCTCCCTAGATGCTCCACAAGGAAGAAATGATAGAAAAGCAGCTGCCAGGTGGCTCCCCACAACCAGCACGAACATCAGAGGGACTGATCTGGATCCCGGGCTGGCAAGGGCATCCCTCTGCCTGCCCAGAGGGCCAATTGCATCCCCTCCACCCCATTCCTCTTGGGACAAGTGCCAGATGCAGAGCAGCAGTGCGAGCCTCTCCTGTTCAGGACTGCCTTGGCATAAGCCAGTGGCAGGCACAGTGGGGCCGGGATGAGTGGGAGTGGCAGGCAGTGTGAGACTGCAGGTTTTGGCCCAATCCCTGCAGGCCACACTGAGAGACCTCACCCATGCACGTATTTGTGCACCGGGCCTCTAGTTTAGTATATAAAACACATTGCTGTGGTGTGTAACGTAAATGCCTTACACAGACTAAATGCTCAATAAGTATTACAGTTATTTTGGTAAAGACTATAAAAGTCAGTGCCTCAGTTTAATGTTACTGAATCAGCATAGAGAACAGTGTGATTAGTTCTTAAGTTTTGGATGATAACTTGACTCATGAAAGCTATGGATTCCTAGAAAATTTTACAGATAATTTCTTTTCTGTTGTTTTATTTTTGTTAATCCTCACTGGAGGATATTTTTTCCATTAATTTTTAGAGACAGTAGAAGGGAGGGGGAGAGACACACAGAGAGAAACATCTATGTGAGAGAAGCACATTAATTGATTGCCTACCCTACTTGGCTCAGGTTGGGCCAGGGATCAAGCCTACAGCCAAGGTCTTGACTGGACTCGAACCCAGGACCCTTCAGCCAGAGCTACATGTAATTTCTGAGATTTCTAACACATTTATGCATTCCTGTTTGAGAATGCCTTATCTAGAATTTCTTCTCTAGCAACCATAGTGGTGGTTAAGATTACCTTATCTAGAAATCTGTTGGTATCACAATATTTTGCTTTGATTTGAAGAAAAGTTCAATACATTTACAGAAAAGTTTGCAAAGAAAGAATGAAATTTGGTTACATGTAACCAACATATAATCATATGGACATGTCCTGATTAGTTTGGTTTTCTTCAGAGGAGATATCTTAGAACACTATGTATATATTGAGCCTGCTATTGTTCAGATTATTGTCTTTAAGAATTTTCTTTAGAGCAGTAAAATAAGTCAGTTTTAAGCCCTCATTGGGTGGCTCTGTTGGTGGGAGTATGGTCCTGTTCACCAGGAGGTTGTGGGTTCGGTTTCTGTTCAGAGTGCATACACTAAGTTGTGGGTTCAATCTCCAGTCAGGGCATATACAGGAGCTGGCTGATCAATGTTTATCTCTTACATTGATCCCTCTCCCACTCCCTTCCTCCCTCTCTCTAAAATTAATAGAATGGTATCCTTGGGTGAGGATTTGAAAAGTCAGTTTTTTATGAACCATGCAAGTTTTCTGTAGCTTATTATGATCTTATGAAGTGAATGATTAAAATGAGAAATTCACTGTTGATTACAGAAGTGTGTGACAGGAAGGTGGTGAGATGTTTTTTTGCTCCTCTTTGTGGCCTATAGTGCTGTTGGAAATTTCAAAGGAAGAGTTTCAAAAGTACTTTCGTTTTCTCAAACTCTCCAGCCCCAAAATATTGGTAATACCAATGAGTATCCCTTCTTTTAGCTCTTTGTATGTGTTAGATATCTTTTCACTGGGACTTTACCTTTAGTCAATGACACTAAAGTAAAGTGTTTGAGCTTGTGATCGTGTGGACTTGTTTTGCCTCAAAAGTGCAGTGATGTCATCACCAAATATAGATAAATGACAGTAAATCCCTAATGGCTGGCCCTCTGCAGACTACCCGTTTCAGCTCAGGCATATAAAGCTTCGCTAATAGCTAGGCATAATGGCAAGGTTTACTCAGAGCTGGTCCCTAGGGTGAAGTGGAGGCCTGACTGTAGTGTTGCTCTGTGTGTACGCTTACGATGGAGGATGTGTCCGGTTGGAGCAGGATGGTGTCCAGGTAGAGTCTGGGTAAAGTGTTGCATTTGGTACTCTACACTAAGTGACAGGTGAATCTATGCTGTCTCCGGTAAGATGTTTCATTTATCAGTGAGGGAACTTATGACTTGGTTCAAATTATAATCTGTGCAGCAGAACTGCAAAGTAAACACACGTGTCCATTATAACGATAAGGAAAATGAGATTCAGAGATCTGAAGTAATTTGCGTGTAGGTCTACAACTATGAAAGTCATAAGATTTGAACCTAGGTATCTCAACTCTTGAATGTGATCTTCCTTTCTGCTTCGGCAGTCAGTGCTAGAGACAGTTTGGCTCTGGGAGTGGTTTATTAAATAGTATCGATGCATTATATTAGAGTGGTTAGTTATTAAGAATGATTAAATAAATAGGAAAAACTCACATATTGGCCAATCTCTGTTGCTCTACTTGATCTACCAGTCATAAGGTGGCTGATTGACTAATGAAGATGATAAAATGGAATGGCACAATTTGTGATTAAAAAACACACCCAACAACCTTCCATTCCACATAATGGGCTGCAGTTATTAGAAAGAAATGGAAAACCCAGTTAATCTTAATGCGGGCTACTTATTTAGGAAAGGACATATTTCAGCTTTCCTTTGCATTGTATTCCTGGAGACAGTTTCATTTTGTCCACCTCGTCCATAACTGACTGTTGCTATAAAAAGAAAACAGCAACCAGCCTTACTGATAACTGAATGAAATAAATTAAACAGACACAACAAACAGGCCATCTGAGGAGGATGTGGTCTTCCAGCTTTCAGTCAGTGAGGCATTTGGCAGAGATGAGTTCTGCAGATAAAACTGTCATGGTTTTCAGAAGTCATCCTAAGATAGCAGATAGGAAACACGACAGACACTGGAAAGAGACCCTCTTTCAGATGATGAGCTATATATATTTTATACTCATATTAATATTTCATTGGAGAGAAGGTCAAAATCTACATTTAAATGGAAATATTTAAAAAGCAGAGGCATAATATTTGACCAAGTAAAACACTCAGGATTTTCCAAGAACACAAGTCATACCCCTGGGATCTCAGCCCTCCAGACCTGTTGTTTTTTTAGTGCATGCTGGGGAGTCTAAATTGCTTTAGTCTGTGGGTAGATCTTAGCCCTGGCATTTGGGGATCCTAGGTTCCCCACTCCTCTTCCACCTGACTCTGTGTTGTGTTGCACATTACCTAACATCATGTCTGTGCATATGGCCTCACTCAGGCTTGTAAAGTTGTTTAAATCTTCAAGGAAATAATTTTGCTCATCCTGTGAAATTAATATATTAGGATTGTGAAAATGGACATAGACAGGATGCTTTCAGTTGTACATAATGGGAACCCCAACCAAAGTAGTATCTTGACAAAGAGTCAGGAAAAAGAGGCCTTAGGGTGGAGTTGGAGGCTCAAAGATCCAAGCCCAAAGCTCTGTTCATCCTTCATTTCCCTCTGCTTTTCATAGTGCATTGGAAATTAACCTTAGGCTTGTGATCTTATGATTATATGATGGATACCGTAGTTCCAGGAATAATGTCTTCCCAGCATTCAAAACAAGAAGCAATGATGCAGGAGCACAATAACCTTGCTGGTATGTATATCCCTCTTATTACCAGGAGGAAGATTTTCCTCTAAAGTCTACACAAAGATTTGCCCTTATATCTTATTGGTCAGACGTTGGTCACATGACACCAGCCATCACTCCTAATCTCTAATTACTTGTAAGGAGACTATCAAGATGACCATGACTGGCTAAGAGCAATCTTTATTGATACCCTGAGGCTGGGCACATTGCTCTGCTTAAAGTCAGGACTCTGTTTTTATTACCAAAAAGAAGGGGGAATGGATGTTGTCTGCCACACTGCTAATCTGTGTGAGCTTCTGAGTGTGAAGTAAAGGTGCACATGAGCTTGTTTTCCTTGGGTGTTTAGTGCTTCCTTGGTTTGTAAGTGGACACGCTGACATGAATCAGAAGCAATCTGGAAAAGGCAAGTTGATAATTTTTGACTACAAGAGAAATAACAGCAGGGAGGAATGTTTGCAAACAAAGGGAGGGGCCAGTTCACTAAAGTCATGTTGGTGAACTAGCACCACATTGGGTGGACCAGTGCTGACCTGGACATAACTGGAGGTGAGCAGAGCTCATGCAGAGTTCCCAGGTTCTTTCTTCTGTGTCCCTTCTTTTCCGTTCCCACCAGTCCAGTCAGAGGCAGCCCTTGATGTAGTGGACACAGTACTGTGGTGAAGGAGGCTGGGTTTGTGGTTCTGTTCTGGCACTAACTGTGCACAATTCGATTCTGGTCCTTGGTAAGGAGCTGCACTATACTTGGTCTCTGTTGCCTTTTGACAAAATGAGGGTTTAGATCAAATGACCACTTTCCTCCCTTCTCTCCTGTTTTATTATTTCTTTCAAGTTTGTTTGGAATTAAATTTTTTTTGTCATGGGCTTTCATTAATATGTTCTGCATATGTTTTGCTTTCAGGAATATTGTTATTCACTGAGCTTGCCACTATCAGATGTGGTCTGAGAGTACTCATACTTGAAAACATACTTGACCACTCCACAATTATTCTGGACCATGCGATTCTCTTAATGCAAGCCAAGATCACATTAGCCTTTTTGGCAATCTCTTTACTCTGTGGCTTTCATTGTGTTTTCAGTCAGCTGCAAACTTCTAAGTCAGCTGAAATATCTAAGAGCTGTATTTAGAAGATGACTTTGCAGAGACTTGGGGCACTGGCTTCTCTTGTTATTTTCTTCCTTTGTCAAATCATTCCTTGATTTTTTTTGTACCTGGCAGTGGGTTCAGAATCCATGATGTTGATAATAAATATTAATCTTTATTTAGCTCTTACTGTAAGCATTTTAAAGGTATTGTTTTATTTAATCCCTATAGTGGCTTTCTGATCTAAGCTTTATAAATTCCCATTTTACAGATGAGAAAACAATAGGGAGAAAGGCTAAGTAATTTGAGCAACAACTATAATTAGCTAGTAGTTGAGGCAGGACTAGAAACCAGGCAATTGGGTGACAGAGCTCAATTTCTTAACCTTGGAAGTGAAATTTCTGCATTTTGTATTTCTCTTACTCCCCCTAATTTCTCTCTTCTCCCCCATCTAATACTTATATAGTTGCTTTATAATGTTTGTACCTTTCTTATCATTCAAATTAGTTTATTTTAGAATGTATGAATGCAGACTGGTGCAACCATTATGGAAAACAGTATGGAGTTTCCTCAAAAAATTAAATATAGAACTGCCATTTGACCCAATGATCCCACTTCTAGGATTATATCCTAAGAAACCCAAAGCACCATTCAGAAGGAATTTATGCACCCCTATGTTCATAGCAGCACAATTTACAATAGCTAAGATCTGAAAACAGCCCAAGTTCCCATCAGTGGATGAGTGGATTAAAAAGCTGTGGAACATTTATACTGTGGAATACTATGTAGCAGGAAAAAGAATCTCTTACCCTGTGAGACAGCCTGGAGGGACCTGGAGAGTATCATGCTAAGTGAAATAAGTCAGTCAGAGAGATAAGTGTCACATGATCTCACTCATATGTAGAATCTAAGTAACAAAATAAATCCATGAAAGGAGTGGATCCAGAGACATGGAAGCATGGAACAGAGTGCGGAATTTCAGAAGATAGGTGGGGGAGGGTGGGTGGGTGGGAGGTAATCAACCAAAGACCTTGTATGCATATATGCATAACCCATGGACACAAATGATAGGAAGCTGAAGGCCTGGAGTGGAGGGGGGGGCAGCAGCGGGCTGAAGGGAGGCTTTGGGGGGAAAAGGGGGACATATGTAAAACTTTCAACAATAAAGAATTATTTTAAAAAAGAATGTACTACATAGAGATGAAAAAATTATTGTTGGCGAGCACAAGAGACTTGTTTGGAAAGGTCAAGGAATAATTAGGGGTGCTGCCTTTGACACTCCCCTAAGGCTCCCCTAAGTCGGAATTCCGATAAACAGAGCAGTGGCCTACTCACTTCTGTTTTCTCAGAATGTCCTCCTTACAACTTTTCAACCAAGTCTCTTGTGCTCCCCAACATCTCGCCCTCTTTTGCTTTGCTGAATGTAGAAGACGGAGGGAGGTGGTGAACTTTCTGTTTTGGCATGCCAGGGTCCGTGAAGCATGTTTACTGCTCTAGTTCCGGTTTTAGAGACTATAAGAAAAACAAAAAGAGCAATGGTTAGTTACCTGGAATGCGTAGAGTGTGTGTATGCTCCAACAGTTGCTCATTCTCTGCTGTCAGCTTTATCTTCATTCCCCAGGTTATTCTGGGGGCCCTCTGGGTCTGGGGAAGGCGCTGCGGAGTCCCCAGGCTCAGATTCTTCATTTCTGGAAGAGGATTGGTCCCGTGCCATGCCATGATAGGGTTTAATCCGGCGAGCTGGAACCCACAGCTGCCCTGTGTAGGCAGAAACACATACAAGTTATAAAGTACTAGACTCTTACAACGGGGCTTATTTGTTTATTCCTTGTGTATTCATTTATTCATTCAGTTCATGATTGATTGAGTCCAGAAGGTGTCAGACTCAGTGTTGGGGGTTCAGAAAGGAATAAGACCGACTACTATTCTGCCTTTGAGAAGTTCACAAAGCCATGTGGTAAAAGCTGCGTCCACATCAGGTTTCATCATTCCTTGTAGGCCATGGTGAAGACTGCATTTCATTGTAAAGGTGATGACTTCAGATAGCATCTGCTTGGCTCCACTGTAGCTTCTAAAGCAGTACTCATGTTGGGCCTCGGCACCAGTCCATCTCTGGGGGTCCATTTGGCCTTCTTCATTCTGCCCACTTCAGAGACTTAACCTTTTTCTCTCCTTCAGGTTGTTTTTTCAAAAGGCTGATGCCCCTGCAAATGGGGTCCTGTAAGCTTGCTTTGAATCAAGTGAATAAAAGAGTAGAGTCAGACCTTTGTGAGGCGGGTAAAGGTAGACAGCTGAACAAAGGACACATGAGCGTGAGAGCAAGGACAGAGCCACAGATGAAGGATGGGGACAGAGAAGGGAAGCTGGCGGCTTTGAACTTAACAGAGGCCAGAACTTCATCTCTAGTGTCTGAAAACAGCTCTGACTGTGCCCTGTTTCCACTTAGTATCATGTGATCCTCTTCCCAATTCCATCTCTCAATTTCCTTCAAGTACCTGCCTCCTTCTACTAGATTCATTTTGGAGAGTAGAGTGGGGGAGGGCAAGAAGTTTCTGATACTATCGAGAGAGAAACTGAGGCAGAGGGTAGGGCAGCCATCTGTACCTTGTCCTATGAGCCTTTAGGGACTGTCAGAGTCTTGTCATAGTCCCCATGGTTTTCTGTAAGCCACAGGTGGCCCTGATTGCCTCACAGGCAAGGACTCCTGCCCCCTTCCTTACCATGCATGATTGAACCTTTTTTACCTGAGAATGGCAGCTCCCATTCAAGGGAAATAGCTCCTTCTAACAGAATGGAAGCACTTTGCAGTATGCACTGCATTGCCCCTACCCGTAACCCCATTAAGGGGTTGTAAATAGTACTATAATGATGTCTCAGTCATTTGTTTTGATGTATCCGAGCTTTTAATAAATCAGCCACAGCTTGCTTAATAGGAATATGAGAGCAGAGCGTGTTGCTGCCAGCAGCTGCTAGTAAATTATAAAGCATTCATCTGTTTTACAAGGGAATTAAATGTTTGTTCTCTTTTAAGGGCTTGTGACTAAACAAGGGCGGGTGGTGGTGGTGTAGCCGATTGCCTGATGCCCTTGTCCTCCCAAGTGCAGTAGCAGCCCCAGGTACCTGCGGGAAACACCTGTAAGCAAAGCCATTTGAAATGCAGTGTCCCCTGTCTTTATTGGTTGCTACTTCATGTGTCTCTCCAAAGCAATATTTATTGCATTACATTTTTTTTCCACTTCAAAGGATTCTTTGAAATACGAGTCCCATTCCCCACTCCTTCCTTTTTTCTTAAGACTGTCTAGGGAAGAAGCATTAGGTAAACCATACATCCAGCATGACTGACATTCAATTGTCTGCAAAATTGAGTTAGCCTATTTTATTTGACTTCTATGTTTACATTTCAAGTACGCTTCCCCTCTCCCCCTTTGCAACATCATTGACTTTGTTTGTTGAATCATTTTAAGAGGGGAGGCATCAGAGTCAGTGCTTTTGATAGAGATAAATTTTTGAGAACCAAGTAAACAGGATTCAAGAGCTGTGCACTGCTTATTTTGTGACCTTTGACAAGTTATGTAGGCTGTTTGAATGTTTCCTTATTTTTTGTTATTTTTAAAATTTAAGATAATTATAGATTCCCAGAAAGTTACAAAAATAGTATAGGGAGATCCAGGTACCTTTTACCCAGTACAATGCATGTGTATAGTTTTATGTTCTTTCATATACATGGAGATTTGTGTAACCACCACTACAGTCAAGATGCAGAAATATTCCATCATCACAAAAGATCTGACTAGTGATGCCCCTGGAAAGTAAAACCCATCCTTGCCCCTCCATCCCCCTACAATCTCCTGGCAACTACAAATATGCTTTCCGTCTTCACAATTTTGTTATTTCAGCAATGAAATCATACCGTGTATAACCTTTTGTGATTGCTTTTCTTTTCACTAAGCATAATGCCCTTGAGAACTATCCAAGTTATTCCTTATACTAATAGTTCATTTATTTTTATTGCTAAATAGAATTCCATGGTATGGATGTACCACAGTTTTGTTGTTACCAGTTTGAGGATATTACAAATAAAGCTGCTAAGAATAGTCATTTACAGATTTTTGTGGTGATTAAGTTTTTATTTCTCTGTGATAAATGCCCAGAACTGCAATTGCTGGTTAACATGGTATATTTACTTTTTAAGAAATGCCCAACTTTTCTAGAGTTATTCTCCCATTGTGGATTCTCACCAGCATCGTATGCGAGAATCAGTTCACCAGCGTCCTTGCCAGGATTTAGTATTGTCACTTTTTTTTACCAGTAATCCTCACCTGAGGATATTTTTTCCATTCACTTTCAGAGAGAGTAGAAGCGAGAGGAAGAGACAGAGAGAAACATTGATGTGAGAGACACACATCGATTGGTTGCCTTCCGCATGCCACGGACCAGGGCCCATGTCCCTGACCAGAGCTGGGAGCCTGCAACTGAGGTACGTGCCCTTGACTGGAATCTTATCTGGAACACTTCAGTCTGCAGGTTGACTCTCTATCCACTGAGCCAAACCAGCTAGGGCAAGTATTGTTACTTTTTTATTTGGCTGTTCTAATAGCTGCACAGTGATATTTCATCATGAAATATCATTGTATGTCCCTAATCGCTACTGATGTTGACATCTTTTTATGTGTTTATTTCCCATTTGTATATCCCCTTTGGTGAAATATCTATTCATGTCTTTAGCCTGGGTCTTTGGGTTATTTGTTTTTTGCTACTAAAGCTTTGAGAGTTCTTTGTGTATTCTAGACATTAGTAATTTGTCAGATTTGTGGTTCACAAATATTTTCTCTTAGTTCTAGCCATTCTTTTTATTTCTCCCTTCCAGAATCATCTTAACGCTTGTCATATATAAAATATGTAGGGTTTTTCACTGTACTTGTCAGATGCAATAGGGAAAATAACATCAATTCCATAACAGATAATTTCTGGAAATATATCTTTATTTTTAAATATTGATAGTAATTATTGATATACCTACTTCATAGTGCTGCTTTGATGTTTAAATAAGATAAAAGTGACAGATTAGGCAATTCTGATTAGACATCAATTATTTTGAATTGGAATATGAAAGTCATCTTGCTCTAGAGCAGGAGTTACAAGTTTTGTGAGGTTCCCATAAAGGGATGAAAATTTACACATATTCCCTCGCTTTTTCTCCCTGACAACAACATGTCCAACTTTCACTATCTCACTAACATATTTCATAAAGAGAGTTTACTCAGACTTGTGGTTTGCAGTTGGAATACTCTAAAAACGACTGAAGTACTGAACTATTTATTAAGCACTTTGTCATTGCCAGGCACTGTGCTCACTGCCTATCAGTGATTTTCTAAATTCATTCTATCAGATGCTGTTACCCTATTTTGCAGCTGAGGAAATACATGCTTAGAGTAGTCAAGTAATTTGCCAAGGTTACTTAGCTAATAAGTGGGAGAGCTGGAATTTGAACATAGGTCTTATTAGAGTTTAAAGCAACTCTTACCATGTACATTCTATTTCTTCCCTATATCCTCTCTTGTAGGTCATCAAGTTGAACTCTTGCAGTGGTTCTCAACCTCCCTAATGCCACGACCCTTTAATACAGTTCCTCATGTTGTGGTGACCCCCAACCATAAAATTATTTTCGTTGCTACTTCATAACTGTAATTTTGCTACTGTTATGAATCGTAATGTAAATATCTGATATGCAGGATGTATTTTAATTGTTACAAATTGAACATAATTAAAGCATAGTGATGAATCACAAAAACAATATGTAATTATATATGTGTTTTCCGATGGTCTTAGGCGACCCCTGTGAAAGGGTCGTTCGACCCCCAAAGGGGTTGCGACCCACAGGTTGAGAACCGCTGCTCTAGATGAATGCTTTGCTTCTCAAGTCTATGATTGTTCTAGAGAAGATCTGTAGAAACAAATCACCTAACCCTTAAAGTTGAATGCTGAGAAAAGAAAAGATTTTGTTAGAAACATTACCTAACAATGTGTCTGATATACTTAGTTGGAATAAAATGGAAGAAAATGGCTTTAAAAACTAATCAGAGCCTAAAGTTCACGGGTAAACTAAGTACTGATCTTGCTGTTGTGAAGTTAATATTTCATACTTCAGCACTGTGGAATTGTAGAATTTTATTATTGGAAGGGCCTTTAGAGGGCATTTGCCTAACCCACTCATTCTATAAACAAGGAACCTGAAAGCTGTAGAGGTGAAGTGATTTCTACTGGCTTTTTGCGATAGAGGCAGGACTAGCACTCAGCCTCCTAATTTTAAGTCCTGGGTCCTTTTTATTTTTTTTAAATATATTTTTTATTGATTTTTTACAGAGAGGAAGGAAGAGAGATAGAGAGTTAGAAACATCGATGAGAGAGAAACATCGATAAGCTGCCTCCTGCACATCTCCTGCTGGGGATGTGCCCGCAACCCAGGTACATGCCCTTGACCAGAATCGAACCTGGGACCTTTCAGTCCGCAGACGGATGCTCTATCCACTGAGCCAAACCGGTTTCGGCCCTGGGTCCTTTTATAATATAAACTGGAACACCGTCATATCTTTTGTTGCTATCTGATGTGATAAAAGTAGCAGTATTGATTTTCTTTAATTTTATCAACACATTCTAATCTCATATGTACCCAAGATTCTTCCATCACAAGGTAGTTTTCTCAATTCAGCATTGTAGTTGAACTCTGTAAAGGTTTATGACTTGTTTCATGAATCTATATCACTTTGTTTCTTAGCTCGCTGGACTTCAAATGTTGATCATAATCTATGTAACTGCCACTCTTAGCTTAGAATGAATGCCTTCAAGTAGATACATAATTTTTTGTTTTATTTTTCATTAAAAGGAAACTGAGGGGACTAAGAATTAAGTGTTCTTGCAGTGAGGGGGGTCCTCGTTTAGACTTCCATCCTCTGCATTTTCACTCTCAGGATCTTGTCAACCAGCTTCTGCGTCAGATTTTTAGGGATAGAGAGTCCTGGGGATCCTAGTTTGGTTCATTTCACTGCTGGATGGCTTTCATTTGGAAAAAAATATTCCCTGGATTGAGACACAGCTTGCTTATAGCTTCTCCATGTGGTTCTCCTAAATGGATGGCATAAATCAGATTTCTCTGTTTCCTGCATAGATGTTCTAGGTTGCTGGAGCTATTCCTCACTGCCTTATTTTAGATTATTTACTGGTCTATATGCTCCATTTTCTTGATGTCCCTCCTAATGTGAGCCCCAACACTTAAATGGGCAGATCAGCTATAGTCTAAATCCTAAGGGGCAAGCTGGAGTCATTTGCTCCTGGGATTGACCTCACCAGTGGGAAAGTGATCTCCAAGGCTTGAGGCTTGGGGATGGACTTTCGGAAGGACACTGTAATAATACATTTCTTGTTTCCATGCCTCAGGTTTTTAGCTGCTCACATTCATCCTTATTATTAAAGATTAATACCTTAACTGCTGATGTTTATTTTTTGTAGTTCCTTTCCCTGTATTTCACCTCTTATTGGTCACTCCTTTTTGTATCGTGTAGGAGATCCACCAGACCCTTTGGGTTTCCAGTTTTGATTGGCATTCATCTTCTAGTTACCTCACCTCATTACAGACTGAGTAGGATGCACTAACTATAGTTGTATGGCCTTGGGCAAGTCACTTAACTACTCTCAGCCTGTGTTCTCAATTGGGTAATGGGCCGCATCAAACCTACTCATGTAAGACATTAATGAAATAATGTTTATGAATAAAAAAAAGTCCTTTTTCTATAATATCTCATTGTTTGCTATAGAACATACAGTTGGATCAGCTGAGTGAGTGCTAGCCTGGAATCTTGCAGTTCCCTTGGTGGTTGTTGCCTTTGACTGGTGGTGTATTGGGACATTTATACAGAGTGAACATGGACTAACAAACATTTGAAATGCCTGTATTTTTGTTCTTCAAGGAACTAAAATTTCCCTTTAAAAAGCTAGGACTTCCACAGCTCCCGAGGAAGGGGCACATGAGCTTGCCTTTTTCTTTCTTTCTTTTTTCTTTTCCTGTGAAATCAGTGAGACGCTATGTGCATTGTAATCCTTAAGGCCTTTCCTTTGTTCCTTTGGCCCTAGGCACTTTGGAGTGATGGATTTGTAGAGAGTCAGACATGTGTCATCTATTCAGACGTACACTGACAAGGCTTTTCCTCTCCCCTAAGCTAAGCAGCCCCTTTAGAATGTCTAATGAAATCCATGCCCTTGCACACTGCATTAAAACAAAGCAGGCAGCCCTGGAAATGAGCCCTAAGAGGTATTATTACTATATGTTTGTTTTTATTTGCCCATTTTGACAGTATTGTGCAAATGAGGGCCCTGCTGATGCAGCCAAATCACAGTGAGCTGTCTTTGCTGTCTAACTTAGTCTTCACAGGTTTGTTGTTAGGCCTGCCTGCCAAAGCCAGCGAAAAGACAGAACATTGTCTCTTACTGATAAAAGGACAGGTTATAATTACATTTACTTAGTACTTTGAAGAGAGGAAAGAAGGGTGTTAATGAGTGCTTGAAATTTTGTTGATTTATTGTTCTGGAGATAGAGACCATTAGTTTATTATACAAAAATTCACCTAGCAACATCTGAGATGAAGGTTGTAATAGCTGAACTTGATTTGATTTTTAAGATAGCCATAGAAGTATTCTGTACTATACCAATCATATAAGTAGATATCGTTTCTCAATAGTTAGAATTAAACTTGTAGTTTCAGACTACTGTGTTGAGAACACATTTCTTTTGTGTAATGAATGGCATTGATGTGATAAGGGATTTTTCTCTTTGTCTCTGACTAAGGGGAAATCCAGCTACTAACTGTAGCAAGCTCAAGTGAATTTTTGGCCAACCCAGACCCTATAACAAGTCTGATGGCACTTCGGACATTTGATTGATGACATGAGTGTAGGTATTAGAGATGTGGGGTCCACTGCTCCATGCCCTGTTCTTCA
Organism: Myotis davidii; assembly: GCF_000327345.1. Taxonomy (NCBI): domain Eukaryota; kingdom Metazoa; phylum Chordata; class Mammalia; order Chiroptera; family Vespertilionidae; genus Myotis; species Myotis davidii. Next base: position 2,535,280 of record NW_006295827.1, on the reverse strand, counting down.
TTCATACTGTCCTCCCCAGACTCCCAACTTAACCTTGTCATAGATAGGGCCAAAGCAAGGATCTAGGGTATGGATAGGTCCATACAAATTTATCACCACTTCTGGGGAAATAGCACAGAGTGTTCCTGCTGTGAGGACAATCACTTGAATGTCAGTGCATTGGGGTGAGTTTAACAATATGGTAAATATATACAAGGGTGTCCCAAAAATGTATACATACTTTAACAGCTGATAGCTCAATTGATGTTTTCTTCTTTTCAGATTTAAACCACTGGAATGTTCAAAATGTGTATACTGTTTTGGGGGGACACCTGTATATATGGTTGAAGCTTAAAAGTTGACTTCATTGGTCATGCACTGCTTTTCAAGTTAAGTTGGAGCTGAAACTCCCCTATCCTGGCTATTGAGATAATCACTTCCTCTGGTGGGTCTTCATCAACTGTGAAATGAAGAGATTGCCTTGGTGGCCTTTAAGGTCTCTGCTCTTTGACTTTTTGTTAAACTCCAAGGCAAGTTTTAAATCCTGCCTTAGTCATTAGTTTCAAGAATAGAATTGATGTAGTTGCACCTTCTGTTGTTTCCCTTCCCATGTGGCGGCCAGAAGGCAATGCAGCCTTGGGAAAGAGGAAGAGCAGTAGAGGTACTAAAGAAAGTGAACACCTGGGTTGCAGCCCTTGAATAAAAATAAGGCCTCACGGAGTAGTTACTAGTCCTGTCTTACTCTTTGAGGTCTAGAGGAATTCGTCTTGGTACCTGTGTTGAGCCCTCTTTGGCCAGAGACTGAATCTTAGATTTATTATCTTTGCCCTGAGAGTGCCTAGTTTAGGACTGTACATCACGTAGGTACTAATATTTTCTGCTTTGATCATTGCAGTTGTTAAGTCAACAGGACTATTATATTAACTATAATATAGAAAGGGGTCAAACTTATAGCATCTTCATTATTCCAAATGTTGTTTATTGCAGCAGAGAACTTTGTCAAGACAGTCATTACCAACATTTAAAAAGACTTCAGTGGAAATCTTTTCAAGATGTACTTAAATATTTTTAAAACAGTAGTAGATAAAAAGAAGTTAGTAGAAGTAAAAGGATAGTGGATAGGAGAACTTTTGTTGTGGTCATATTAAGGTTCATTGTTAAGTTAAAATAAAAAAACACTATCTTCCATGTATCTTGTTTTGCATGATAATTCTTTTAATACATCCTGAAAACTGACCTGAGAATTTGATGAAGTGTCAGACCTTAGCAACTGGCAGAGGTCCTTGTGCTTTAGACCCATATTTATCTATTTGTGGCTGTCCATCTTCATCTTTATTCAAAAATAGGTATTAAACCTTAATCTTGTATGGATGCCTGCTTGGCAGATTTAGGAGAACAAGAACATGTAAACATTACTGCTTAGCCAGCTAAAGATTTTCTCACTAGCTACTTGACTTCAGGAGCCAGCCAGCTGGATTGTGCAGGCTAGTTGTTACTAGGTAATTCCACATCAATACATGCTCTAATGTTACTCTATTAAATTCTTCGACTCTGTTAAGCCTGTCAGGGCCAGACTGAAAAAAATCCCTGTGGCGAATCTGAACTTTAAATAATAGAATTTTAGGGTTGGAAATGATTTTGCGGGTGTAAGGCGCAGTTCCCAAATTCACATATTTGCTGGAGTTGGACAGGTAGGTAGCTTAAGTAAATGAATTGGACAGGTATAAGCAGCAGGGAGGTGTGTGTGTGTGTGTGTGTGTGTGTGTGTGTGTGTGTGTGTGTAGGGGCTACGGGAGACTACATTGATGTTTAAATTCAGAAATTTCAGAGGACATTATTTCTGCTTAACAAACAGTTCTAAGGGCTGATTCAGCTGCCTTTTTGGGAACCCAGGACTCTATGTTTCAGGTTATCTCTCTCCTTTTCCAGTACGATGACCTGATTACATATTGGAAAAAGCACTTACCCAAAGACAGACAACTGGTGAGGTCCAGAGCCTGATGCTTGCTCTGGTCTTCCTGCTATACCATGATGGTATCTAAATGGTGAGGCAGGTGCACTCTGATTTAAATTAGGTATTAAAAATAGCTTTTCCTGTATCATTTATTTTTTAGGGAGTAATATATAATACAATGCACTATTCGTAAGGGATATCTTGGTAAAATTTTATGCATATACCGTGTCACTATCACCCAGATCACCCCAAGAGTCCCTCATAGCCCTTTCTACCCTTCCCTCCCCCTCAGCACACTCACTACAATCACAGTTTCCCATGGAACCAAGACACTACTACTTGCAGAGCTGGCCCATCTGTCACTGGCCCTGTTCCTCCTTCCCACTCCCCCTCCTCACTGTCTCCTGCTCTAGATTTCATTGCATAGAGATACAGCAAACACAAGGGTATATGCTGCTTAAATTTTTCTCACACAAACCCAACAGAATGTTGGATTTCTTTAAAGTGAGCCCTCTGTGCCATTACTTCACCAGGAAATAGGTGCCAACTACCATAGGTTGTCCCTTTTCAGAGGGTTCTGAGAGTGCAGCTTCTTGCAATGTCAACTGCTTCATTCAAAAGCATATTTAAGTCACGTGACACCTGGCATGATGTGAATTATTCAGATGCCACTTTTCTTCTGAAAGAATGTCAGAAGTTTTTTATTTCATGGTTTTATTAAATCAGAGGCCCATATTTCATTGTAATGGGCATAACACTCAAAACCCTAGTGATTGACTCACTAAAAATATAACTAAGGCGACACCCCAAACAAAACCCACCTCATAGGCAATGCAGTTTCTTAAAAAAAAAAAAATAGCTGGTTCCCAGGCTGAAGCTGTTAAGCAGATTTTTATGCATGGCTTCAAGTTACTAAAAAAGCAGGATTGAATATGTCCTTCCCTTTGATTTGTAGGAGGCAGTGGGAAGTAATTCAGCTTCTTGCCACTCCCTTCCTCCCCCCTCAGCGTTTTACCATATTCTGAAAGCAATGCTTGAAGGACCTATAAATGGATTTTGGCTGTCTCCTAGAGCAGGGATTAACATAGAATTATAGGAGTGCACTGCATGGTGGTTGGGAAAATAGGGAGGATGCTGTTCCCTTTTTTGGACACAAGTGGTGCTCCTTTCCCTCGTCTGCGGATGTTCCCTATAAAGCAGCCTGTCACTTTGAAAAATGCCCACACTGTACCATCTCACAGTTATAAAGGTTAAGTAAGCATCTTGAGCAGTGCCCCACTGCTTTTGTACTTTCCTTAATGTCAGCCGATAAAGGATTATTGAAAAAAGCTTGCAAGGAGATAAAAGGCTTGCAGGTTGAGGTTGAACAATTGAAATTTTCTGTTCCCAGTGTAGTAAATTACCAATGGCAGATTTAACGTTGGTTAATTATCAGAGCCAAGTGCTAAGGATTGTTTTCTTTTGCCTAATTAATTACCTCATCTGGAGTGGAATGTTAATTCAGATATATGATGATTTCTTAACACCGCTGAGGCTTTCCTTGGAGTCTTCTAGAATTGCTAGTCCTGGGGTCTGGCTTCCTTGCCTTCTGAGGACGTATGTGGGGAAGAGGCTCCCAGGGTTACTCTCCTGGACTGTTCCTGTCTTGGAAGATGGCTGGATAACTTGTTGAGACTTCAGGTGAGAGACTTGGTTTGCTGTGTGCCATGTAGTGGAACATGTATAAGCTTCCTTGCATCATTTGCCTTATGACCAAGTTTTTTTTTTTTTTTTTTTTTACTTAGTTGCTCATGTGGTTCTGAATTTAATAGTGGACACGTTTTTAAAAAGACCTTTGGGAAAACTCATTTTGGGGCTCCTGTCATGAACATTAAAGATGGTGTGCTTTGGAAAGGACACTCTTTTTTTCTTATCCCACTTTTCATCTTCGAGTCATGTTGTCTTCTTATGTTTACTGTTGAAAGAAAAAGAGGGTTCTTTAGAATTCAGAGTCCTAGAGACAGGTGCTCACTCTTTCTTGGGCCAAACTTATGTCATTTCTAATAGTTAAAATAATAATATTCAAAAGGTATAATCTTGACTTTCATACAATATTAATGTATGTATGTTAAAGAATGAATTTAACTTATTAAATGAGGGAATCAGGCATATGTTACTTCAGGTTCAAAGGAGAAGTCAAAGAATCACAAATTTATGTGGAGTACAGGAATTTTGAAAAGAAAGAACATAAAATGGACATAAAACTGACTTTTTCAGGGGAAGGAGAAGGGTTGTTCTTCTTGAGGATAGAAGTTTTTTGCATATACATAAACAGCTTACACAGGTGTAAAATAGTTTTGTCATAGACAGAGTATAAAATGCTTTTAATCCTGTGCACGGCACTCTCCGCAGTGGCTCCTAAAAGGAGGCCCAATGATTCCTTTGCTTATTTCAGGGTCACAAGTTCCCCTTATACAGTGTATGTGAGATTTAAGTCCAGTTCTTTAAAATGGTACTGTCTTTTCAAAACAGATTAGAGATAAATTAAGTGACTTACTCTTTTTTTCTAGAGGACAGCCTAGAGATAACCGGGGAGAAGGACTGGTACATTGGGCCACTGGAGGTGAGCTCCAGTTGCATGTGACCAGTTACTCTGCACTGTCTCCACTCCTGATAGGCACTTACGTTATGAGCACTCTTTTCCTAAAGATGTGAAAAAGACGCATGGTTCTTTCTATGATTATCTGGAGGGCAATGTCTGGAGCCTGGTATTAAATGGATAGTCTTGCTTTCTTCTGGTGTTGCCAAGCTGAACTGTTTAAAAGGATGCCTGGAAAAATGCCTCCTGAGTCAGGAAGCTATCTGAATGATTAGTGAAGGGACCTTTGAGACCGTCTTTTCAGTGACTACCCAGTCCTTCCACACATATTTGCCTGATTCTTCCAAAAATATTAGAGCTCTAGAGGTGTGGTGGTGGTGTGCTTCTAGATGTATTTGTATATGAATACAAATACACACACATATTCATATACAAATATGTGGACACACACATATTCATATACAAATACACACATTCACATACAAATACACACATTCACACACACATACACACATTCCTACACTCACATATATGTATATCAATAACTGTGTGTATTCATATGTTATATAAGCCAGATGTTGACTTTTGGGGGTCTATAAAGTTCAATAACTGTTCATTTTCCTAAGGCTTTGTTGTGTCTATCAGACTTGTATTCTCAGAGTTTTATGATTCCCCAAAAGTTTAAGAGCCATTGACAGAAATTATGCCCTCAGTAATTATTCGGAACCTATATGTTTTCATGTGGATGATTTAGAAAAAGTTTAGATTTAGATGGAGTCTACTGTGGTGGCCACAGCTGGATTGAGTAGTGTGGCAGAGCTGGGAGGCCGTGTGCATGCCCCTCTACACAGCAAGCCTGAGTGCATTGTGAGTACATGGAAATGAAGCCACAGGAAAAGAATGAGGACGATCATACTATTAAGGCTAACAGCCTCCTGGGGAGAGGCTGACGGAAAGACCTTCTGCAGTGTGTTTGGTGCTCAGGAACCTGTGGGTTTTGCAGTCGGTGTTCCTGTGTTTTATTGACCACTGACTTGGTTTGTGGTACTGATGCCAAGTGGTATGGGGGGCAGAAGCCTTAGTCCCTAGCAAAACAAATTACTGCCCCTACTTGGCATTATAGTTTTTAGACCCAAATACACCTTTCTGCCTTCAAAACCAGGATGTAGAGCATGTCAAGTGGATGCCATGTCTCCTAATAATCCATACGTCCTTCCAGCATTGGGTAGATTACTGTGGGATTTTAAATGCAAATACTCCCACGTTTATTTTATTTAATAACTTTAATAAACCAAATTGTTTCCTCTTTTTTTCTTCTCTCACAGTGCAGCCAAGTGAGAGCAAATCAATTCACAGTCCATTTTTTGTTGTTACTGTTTTCCTCTATGCTGGAGAGGAGGTGATGCAGCTCTCCTTCCAGCAGCCCTGTGCTGGGGTGTGGCTCCCTCTCCTCAATTCGTCATCTGAAAGCAATTTTGTTCAATTAAAGATTAGAATTAAATTTCAGTTGTAGGACTCCTGTGCAAAGGAAATGATGCATTAATGAACACACAGATGTCATCTTGCAGCCGTGCTGTTTGCAGAACAGTTTCTTCAGGATTCAAATAATAAAAGGGGCCCCAGCAGCAGGAGCGTTGTTTACTCCTTGGCATACTAAGTGGAAACTCTCGAATTTATTTGCAAACCATTTATCATTCTCTGTACTGAGAGGAAAAACATACTTTATCTAAAATATTTGAAATAATGAGTGCTAAAATCAGATATCAGGAACATTAATGCCAGGTGCCAAACTGTAAATTGCCTGCTGCTTTTGGGTTGACACTGAAACCATGATTTGTGATGATGGTAATGCTCTACCCAAATATAGATGGGAGTTGAGTATAAAGAGAGAATATTCCTGGAAAGAGACAAGGCGACTAGTGAATTGAAAGTGTAGTGGGAAAGGGAAAAATGTGTAGGATCATATTTCATTTATTGGAAGATCCATCTGCTCTTCTGTACACACATTATGTAAGTTTTACTCTCTGTATTACAAACATCCCGCAGGGTGGGTAGGAAGTTCATATATCTGCCTTCAACTGTTTTTTCCACTCATAGTCAGACATGAATGAACAGAAAGATTTATGTCTTGTGTGTGGAATATTATAGGATGCTAAGCTTTTTTTCATTTTAAAGAGAATTTTATATTAAGGCTGTGATACTTTCTGCATTGTTTTGCTTAATGACTGTGTTTTCTAAGAAGGAGAAAGCAGCAAGGGTCGGGGGAGGTGAGAATCTGGGAGATGGAAAGGGTTTCTGTGAGACACCATCAGTTAGTATGGTCTTTGGGCCTGAGCCATGCACATGCTCTTTGGCCCTTTTGGTTTACTTGTATATTTTCAGCTGATGCCCAGACCTTTGTACAGTGTGTCCTGAATCAATGTTAGGCTTTTGATGTTGTAATCTCTGTGCTGTGCAGAATTTCTTAAATGGGTTTCAAATGCAGAGGGCTCTCAGTATCAAGCAGCATCCACCCTGGTCATTGATGTCAATGTGGATGAAATCTCACTTGAGACCTAATCTCCTAGTTCAAGGGCCCTTTCTCATTTCTCTTCCCCTATTACAAAAAGTCTCTGAAATGTTTGACAGGGGTTAATGATTCTCTCCTTGAAATGTTTTCTTTGCTGTGGCTTTTATGAATGACATCACGTTTTTCCTTTTCTTTATCCATGTCTTGTGCCAAGGCCATTTCTCTTCTGGTCTTGTTTCCTTTTCTAACCTCTAACTGTGCGTACTGCCCAGAGTTCTATTTTGCTGACTTATTATTTGGAGACCTCATCAGTCCTTGTCATTTATTATCAAAATGCCCCAATGCCCTAATTTTTATTTTCAGTCACAATTTTCCTTTCAACTGCATATCTCTCTGGATATTTCATTAGAACCTCATTGTGTCTAAGATAAAAATGTTATCTTCTCTTCAACTTTTTTTCATCATTACTTTTTCATAATGGCCCCCACATATTTTATCTTTCCAGTTAAAGTTATTGGTATCTTCAGCCTCCCTTTCTTTGTTTCTTAGGAGTTCTGTTTCTTGTCTCTTGGGATTCCTTTCCTTTTTACTCCCCCCCTCCCCTTACCTGCTTTGTTTAGATCCTCATTACATGTCATCTGCACAGTTTCAGTAATCTGTAATTGGTCTTGTGGTTATGGTATCGCCTTCCTCCAAACGTTGTAGTCCTCTTTGCATCTACTTTTTTCAGTATAATGTTCAAAAGTCTTCCTTGCTCCCTGTTGCTTGACAGATAAAATCCAAACTTCTTAGTCCTGGTGATTAAGCAGCACTTTCTTCGCCTCAGCCACCCAGCCCTATCTTTCACTAACTTTCCCTTTTAGGTGCTTACTCTATATTCTTAATTCTCCCGTATCTTCCTTTCAATATCCTGCTCTTGCTAAAGTCCAGCTCATATGCCTCTTCCAGGAAACCTTACATGATTACCCACGGGAGTGTACTCTCCCTGCTCCCAGAGCGAATGGCCACTATACTTCTATTGGCCACTTGCCACATACTAGGTATTTATTTAAGGATCTTATCTCCCTGCTGGATTATGATCGTTATGATAGCAGGGACCAATCTTATTCTTTTTTGAATTTTCAATAGGGTTTGGTCTGCTAACTTTGAATTCAATGTGTTGTTGGAAGTACTTGTTGGAAGAATAAATTGTGGAGCAAGCCCTTTGTAGATAACAAATGCTAGGACATCTTTATTTTGAGAAAACTAGGTGAGATTGAGGTTTTGGTATCTACTTTTTAGGCCATTTTCAGTCTGTCACATATATATGTCATCTGAGATAGGAGGATTGATTACTGTCTGCCCAGGGGGGTTTCCTAGGGTTGCCTATTATTGTGGTTTGCTCAGCAGTGTCTAAGGAGCACTTAGATCCTGGGTTAGCAGGCTGGGGTTCAGGACCATTAGCCTTTCTTCCAGGTACTTGATGCGAGTGTTAGCCTGGAAAAGAGACTCATGGGCCACTTGGTGGTTCTTCAGCAAATGTGAGCCTGATAAAGAAGTTTAGGGTACAGGGATTCTCCATCAGGTTTACCCTTCAGCGTGTTATGCCTAGTGGTTTGGGGACTACTCTGGTCTGTCTTTAAAAGATAAGGAAGGAGTAGTGGGAGCTGTGTTGACAGCAGCATCTTTTTATCTGCTTTATTGTGGGCCACCTTTAGGTCATCTGAGGATCAGGACACCTTTCTCTGCTATTAAAGGAGAATCCTGATTCCTTGAACTGATTATTGAACTGGATTCAAGGAGGCAGGCAGGTTGGTGGGAGGTTGTGATCTGGAACTGTTACACCTGGGCCTGGCTGGATTAATAAGAAGGTGGATTTTTGAATGGCCATCTTTGCTCACCTTAAATTGAGCCTGAGCCGTCTACATGTAGATGGCTTTAATAAGTAGGTCATATTGAATACCATTTAATATGAGCAGTCCCGGTGACTAACAGGAAGGAGTTGTTTTACTTTAAAAAGAACTGACCACATTCTTGCACTGCAGAAATACCTATTTTTGTTACTCGGTGGATGTGGTTATAGATATTTTCCCCTTTTTGGTTTTTCCTGGGCAGTGATGTTCTGCTTCTTAATTTTGATATAGCATTTCCTCCTTGGCCTCTTGCCCTTGCCTAAAGTCCTTTCTAGTTCACTGACCTGGGACTATGGTTCTAAAACAAGATAAACATTTTCTTACCTTTGTTCATCTCACTTAAGACTGTATGGCAAAAAGCTTTTTTTCCCCCCCTTAACTTCACCAGTTTTTCATGCTTCATGCTCTCCCCTTACCTAACATAATTTTTTCCTAATTAAACCAACCAGAATGACTTGAAAGAAGCAGCATTGCCCAAATTAGCAAATGAAAATACAGGATGTCAATTAAATTTGAATGTATATAAACAAAGAATTATTTTTTTACAAAAAGTATATCCCATGCAACATTTAGGAATACTCATACTAGAAATTTGTATGTAAAATTCAAATTTTGTTTAGCATTCTGTATTTTATCCAGCAACCCTACATAGGCATATATCTGAAATAAAATTTCATACTTACTAAAATGTTATAAAGAAGTGAATCTAAATTTTACTGTTATGTTAAACACCCCTAAAGTTTCCCTTGCTGTGGACAAATTGTAAAACAGCTTATGTGTACAGTTCATAAGTCAGGTAGATACTGTATTGTACACTACTTAACTATATGCTTATGCTGGCCATTGGAATTGTTCATTTATCCTAGGATTAAGCTTCATCATTTTGCTCCTGAGATGATACTGCTTATTTTGGGATGAGAAATTTGGCTCAAGCAGTAGTGATATCATGTGTTTCTACTTGTTGCATATGATAGATCATAAAGCATGTGTCAAAGATGCATGTTAAAGTTCTCCAGAATAAGTTTTCTTACTTTAAATTATAACCAGTTCTCATATTTAGCACAATTTCTTCCTTTATGAAGATCCGTAACACAATCATGTAGATGATGAAGATGATTCTGGATTGACTGAGGCTAGGTTCCTCAGTCATCCAGCTCAGGAATATAAGCTAATTATGAAGCTAAGTCCTCCTAAGTCATATTAATACTACTCCAGAACTTAATGATACAGCCACATTTGTTCCTCGCTTTGCTTTTTTCACATTCTGATTTGATTCTCGTGATAACCTGTGAGGAAGCAGTAATGATCTGTCTCTCTATTTTACACAGAGAAATGGGAATTTCTGGTAGGTGAAATGCTTGTATAAGATCAAGCAGGACTTAAATCTTGATCTTAGGTCTTCTGGGCCATTGCTCTTTCCACTACCTGTATTAACTTTTAAGTGTAAGTGATATGGGGATTAGGCAGTTTAGGAGTAATTGCACCAGTGTTCCCCTCTGCTAGCTTGGAAAATGAAGAGCTGTTCCCATTCCTGTGCATTGTGCTGGAAGAGGTATTTGCCTTTGGTTCAGTGCATGCCTATAATACACCTCAGTTCTTGTGAGCAATAGTCATCACCACTGTGCAACTGCTGCTTCTGAATGAAGTAGATCAGCCACAATTGACATGTGAGTTTGCAGCAATGTGCTGATAATCCTTGGACAGGTGTTGTTGGAAAATGTGGTTTGATCTGGAATTATGCAAGCAAAGGACTCTGGGGAAAAAACATTCTGTACAATGATAGGGGAAATTATGGCAAGAGAGACAATTCCACCAGCTTTTAATGAGCATCTATAATGTGTTTTTGGATGTAATAAATAATGTAGGTGTCAAAAGGTCTATTGAGATTTATTCAAGAACTAGAGGCCTGGTGCATGAAATTCATGCATGGGCGGGGGAAGGGGGAGTGTGTGTCCCTCAGCCCAGCCTGCACCCTCTCCAATCTGGGACTCCTCGAGGGATGTCCAACTGCTGTTTAGGCCCAATCCTGGTGGGATCGGGCTTAAACGAGCAGCTGGACAACCCTCTCACAATCCAGGACTGCTGGCTCCCAACCGCTCGCCTGCCTGCCTGCCTGCCTAATTGACCCTAACTGCTTTTGCCTGCCAGCCTGATCACCCCCTAACCACTCACCTGCCAGCCTGATTGATGCTTAACTGCTCCCCTGCCAGTCCCATTGCCCCCAACTCCCCTCCCCTGCAGGCCTTGTCCCACCTAACCTGCCCTCCCCTGCAGGCCTGGTCCCCCCCAACTGCCCTTCTCTGCAGGCCTGGTCGCTCTCAAATGCCCTCCCCTCCAGGCCTGGTCCCCCCCATTTGACCTCCCCTGCAGTCCTGGTCCCCCTGACCTGCCCTCCCCTCCAAGCCTGGTCACTCTTAACTGCCCTCCCCTGCAGGCCTGGTCCCTCCTACTTGACCTCCCCTGCAGGCCTGGTCACACCCAACTGCCCTCCCCTGCAGGCCTGATTGCCCACAACTGCCCTCCTCTGCTGGCCATCTTATGTCCACATGGGGGCGGCCATCTTGTATGTTGTAGTGATGGTCAATTTGCATATTACCTCTTTATTATATAGGATTATTATATAGGATCCTTTCCACCTTCATTTTTTTCTAGTCTTCTTTCCACCTTTAAACAATTTTAATTGCTATCTCATTTTTTGATATATTGTACTTCTGACTTAAAACATTGCTTTATTTTGTAAAATTTCCCATTTGTATATATTTTTCTCCAAAACAAGTATGAACTCTTTGAGGTTAGAGTTCTTAGGACATCATTGTTTCCTTTCCTTGTTTTAAGCAAAATTCTATTAAAAGGGACAATATAGCCTCCAGGACTGTCAGTGTCTCCTCTTACTCCATCATAGATGTAATACCCTTACCCTGTACTCTGAGTCTTACAAAACTCTCACTTAATGGAATTCTGTGTTCATGGGGCATCGTGAATGCCATGGGCAAATGAGGCAGCCGAGAATGGCAGATGTGCCTGTTACATAAATTTACTCTACTAATGCACGTGCTCCATTCTCTCATCAGACTTCACTTAGAAAGTACAAGCTCAAAGATAAAATTATAGAGTATTAAACTAATAGCCAAGCCCTCCTGAGTACAGGGCCCTGGGTGATCGCACAGTTTGCACCCCAGGAAGCTGGCCCTGAATTTAACAGATAAGAATGGCAGTGACATATATGCCAGTGCTGATGTCTTCTTGTTTTCACATTGAGGAAGTCATGGATAATTTCTCATTTTCTTTCTTTGTTTGAAACTCAGGCTTTAGGAGTAGGAAAGATTAGAACATCAATCTATTGTGCCTTTTGCCCCTTTATCTATAAATTGCTTAAATGTTTTCTTTTGTCTCCTTCATTTCTTGTCATGTTGGGTATGTCCTTAATAAATCAGTGTCACATATTATGTAATGTGAACCTGAATTCTTTTCTAAGCACTGAAATTAAAACAAAATGCTTTTATGTTTGGTTTCTAATACATTTGTAATACAGGAGTATCTAAACCATTGTTTTAAGATAGGCTTTTAAAATTTTAGCCCCTCCCACCTCAATTGAAAAACTCATTTTGTTCTTCTCACCTCTTATTTCCAATGAAAATTCTGGGCTTTTAGTGCCTCTGAGAAAATAGGTTCTCTTTTATTAAATGATGCTATGCTAACATCCATGGTCTATTGTAGCCCCCCCAGTGTCTGGTAGGAAGTAGAAATATGGATTCAGTTAGGAGAATTACTATTAAATTAATAGAACCCTCTTTGCTGCCTCAGATGAGAACGATGAAGCTGACCTTACACATTCTGGGTGGCACTTGTTATAATCTATATTCTAAAAAGACCCTCCTTTTACTAATCAAGAGGCTCTCACCTGCTCATACTTTGAAGGCACAGAATAAATGTTCCATGACTTACAAGTTCAGACAGAAAGCTTAACAGAATGTAGTGCTTTAACAGATTTGTCTCGCTCTGGAATCAGACTGAATTCATGTTATCTGCAGCATAGAAACTATAGAGTTTTAGAAACAGCACCTTGTGGTTCTCAACCCTGAAGACACATTTAAGGAACTCTTTAAAAAATACCCCAGAGGTTGGGATTTAGTTGCTTTTGGGTGGAATTCAGGCATTCTATATTTTTAAAAGCTTCCTAGAGCCAGGATTGAGAATCACTGCTTTGACATCTCTTAATCTGTTTCCTTATTTCTATGGTAGGAGAAGTTGCATTCGTAATGCATGGGGTGTAGTGAGGGAGGACTAGGTAAATGAGCACAGCACCTGGCTAGTGGTAAGTACATAGTAAATGTGAGCTGCCATTATTATTGCTACTCTTACTGATTCTTTGCTGAGATTGGAAGCTAAATTGTTGTATATTTCTTCAGCTTAAACTATGTGTTGATTTGTTAGAAATGCTGCAGGGAATAGAAGTGGTGCCTATCGCCTAAGGCGGCACACTGCGGCTCACAAGCTACACGCGGCTCTTTGGCCCCTTGAGTGTGGCTCTTCCTAAGCCTTAGGAGTACCCTAATTAAGTTAATAACAGTGTACCTACCTATATAGTTTAAGTTTAAAAAATTTGGCTCTCAAAAGAAATTTCAATCGTTGTACTGTTGATATTTGGCTCTGTTGACTAATGAGTTTGCCGACCACTGGTAGGGGATGATTTGGATCTGATTAGAATTCTATACCATACATAACTTATTGCATCCTGCCTCCCAGGGAGAGTGTGTGTGTGAGAGAGTGGCTAGAACCACCTACTTTATGTACCAGGGTTGTTCCTGGAGTAGAGGAAAATGTTATTTATTCATTCACCTAATGTTTATTGACAATACCTATCAGTCCCTCTGTGAGATGCTGGAGATGTGATAGCAAACAAGGCTCTGACCCTGGCCTCTGACCATAGACTGGAAAAGGGATGGAAAAGTAAATGGAGACTATAATCTAAAAGGAATGAATGCTCTGTTAAGGAAAATGGAGACCTTAAAGCTAAATATGAGATAATCATGCTGAGGGGTTTAGTGGGCCAGGGGGGAATATTATTTGTGGCAGAGAAAATTATAGTTTTAAAGAGATTTGAGTTAAGAGACACTTGGCACAATTGGGGAACTTACAGTGTGTTAGTATGTGTGGAGTGTTAGTGTGGAGTGGGGAGATGGTGATAAGAAATGAGGTTAGAATCATAAGCAGGGCTTAGGTCATGGACTGCCTTGTGGACCCAGGACAAAGAGATTGGAATTGCTCAATGGATGGCCATAGAAGGTTTCAAACAAGGGAGCGACATGCTTAGACTTGGACTTTAGAGAAGTCATGCATCCTGTAACAGGGTGAAAGCCTGGAGACATGGACTCCAATGAGGATGTTGATATTAGAAGTTCAGAAGAGAAGGCCAGATTTAAGGTACTGACAGTGGAGTAACAGTAAGGTGCCAGAGATTTAAGAAAGTGGAATCTATAGGAGTCACCCCCAAGTCTTGCATATATTTGATGGTGAGAGTTCAGGGTGGACATACTATATGTCTACTCTCAATTTGTGATATCCCTCACCCCTTAAAACTTTCAGTGGCTCTCTTTTGACTATAATCTTCCCAAATTATTTTCAAAATTTATATATATATATACATATATATATATATTAAAATATATTTTCATTGATTTCAGAGAAGAAGGAAGAGGGAGAGAGAGATCTAGAGAGAATCTTGATGCTCAGTCAAAGGCATCTTTGTGTATACATAATTAGCTTCTTTCCTATTCATCTAAATGGTACTGGTTGGGTACTTGACTGAACATAGTAGTCACTTGAGTAATTTTTTTTTGTTCTGTGGTTTAGGATAGAAATTGTTTCTTGCTCTTGTCCCAGCTAATTTGCAGACTTAATACTAAGGTTTATGGCATTAATATGATTATTATTATCCTTTCTAAATTAACTATAATTGCCCTCATCAAATTATCAACATGAAACCCAAGGGGCTAAAAATATTTTTTGTGCCCAGTCTTGATTTTGCTTTTGTGTAGAGCTTGGGGAGTGAAAATGGTTCACAACTCCGTGTGTGACCCAAATATCTTGGTAGATACCTTATGGTTTATGTGTAGAAAATATTTGGAGACTTCCGGACTATTGTATTAAATATTGAATTCTAGTCTTCTTAAATATTGAATTTTAAGTTTTAAAAATATTTTTCCTGTGTTTATGCAACAAATGTCTGTTGAGTGGCTATCAAGGCCCAGACATGGTGTTGTGGGAGATTAGATATGATGTGACAATCCTCTACAGAGATTCATAGCCCAGAACTAGCAGTGATGTAAATGCAAATGCTGCCTGAGTGATCTGGAATTGCGTGAAACTTTTACTGCAGGGATTGAAATAGTCCCTGTGCAATAAACTTCTGTCCGGTATCTATGAGGACGTTGCAACTTCGAGCTTCCCTAATGAAATGGCAGGTCACAGAGACCTATCTGACTATGAGGAAGTTGGGATTTATTTTGTCTCCTGAGGAAAAGCATGTATTGGTGAGCAAGTATTATCACCTCTTCTCTTGATTTTCTGTCTCAATATAGTATCCTATTCAGATAGACAAATCCCTGATGTTTTGTTAAAAGAAATCTTTGGGCCAGACACATAATACTGGTGTGTTTGATGGCCGCCCGCTAATTACCTTGGGACTTGTTCCCTGGAGGTCTCATACCTCTCTGAAGTTCTCATTGCATTGCTAATACCAAAAGATGATCCCCTGACACTTGTTCTAAATGTGATTTTTTTTCTTGCAGCATGATGGTTTATTTATTTGCCCAATGCTGGGATTTAGTTTCACAGATCACCATTTTCTAAACCTCCCTGGATGTGTAGGCTGTGATTTGTAATGTCTAGTTAACTATATCAATAAATCACGTAGTGACATGTTGAGTGTTAAGAGCTTTGAGTGTTCAGAGAAGTATAGGTAAAGGTTTTGTTACCAAGGTGCTTGCCTGCCTCTCCTTAGTCTAAACCAGAAGCCTTCATACTTTTTTGACTGTATACCCCTATTGGTAAAAAACACTTAGAGTAAACACACCCCTGTTATATAATTTTATTCATTTTAGTTTTATATATGTACTCATACAGCATATACAAAATTAGAAGCCATTAAATAATGAGATGGAAACCACATATAAATAAACATTTTAATGTAGTTTTACCTCATCCCAGTGGGACCTCTTTCAGACATCAGTGTAGATAGAACATGGGAAGGGTGCTTAGAAGGGAGAAGTTACCCTTAAGACAGATGAATGCAGAGGGAGTTGTGTGTGAACCAGTAAGGCATGGCCGGACCCTGGGGAAGATAGAGTTGATCCCATCAGTTCGGTGTGAGCAATAGGGAGCCATGGGCTTCTGATAGGGAGTCATGAGATAGAAGTGCACCTGCCGAAGATGACAGGCAGCATTTTGGACTGAGTTAGAGGATGGGTGTGTATTTGTGTGTGTAGAAACTGTGAGGAGACAGGTTAGGATCCTGTTCCCTCAGAGAAACTGGGGTGAGAAAGGCAAACGGCAGGGTGGTGGCAGGTAGGGTGAAGAGCTAGTGAATGTTTGGGGACTTCTATGTGGCCAGCAACTCTGTTTTACTAAGGAGGAAGTGGGTCTTGACTGCTGGAAAACAGCCGTTTGTAGTTGGGGATACTTAAGATGGGCAAGGCATGGGGAGAACCGGCCACGTCCCAAAGCCTTTTGCCCAGTTCCACTTCAGCTTTTTCAGAAATCTCTTATTTCCTCCCACCCCCTCTTCTTTTAGACTAAAGTACAGGAACAAGGCCCACATCTAGGCCAAAGCTCTTCTTTTTCAGGACGTGGGAAATACTTTCCCTGTCCTGTTATTTATGTTCAAATTTTCTCCCCTTTCACTCTCCTGTTGGGGAGATGGATGTGGAGCTACTACCTGAGCAGGCCCTGTGCGAGTGATGGATCTGGAGGCTTCCTCAGATCAGTCTGACACAGGAGTAAAGCAGCAGCCACATGGCTCTCTCCGAGAGACCGAATTTCTTCCCTTGGACGGGATAGAACTTTAATTGAATCCAAATCACATCTGCTCCTATGAATGCTGCAGAGCAGTACATTTTTAACTAGGAAGAGCATCAATTATTTATTAGCCCATGATATTAATTCACCCTGAGTGTATGTCTTAGCGCTAGCTGTTCATTCCTGTGCGGCCACTGATGTACTAGTAATGCCATCATGTCTCTGTACTCAACCAAGAGCCCTGAAGATTTTCCAGCCTTGTGTTTTCCTAAAGCTATTATTTTTTTAATGTGTGCTCAAATATTTACTCACAGATATCCTATTGCATAATTACTGAAAAGAGGAGGGGGTTGGGATTCCTGTTGCCAAGGGATTCTCTCTCTCCTCTCTCCTCTCTCTCTCTCTCTCTCTCTAATAATTCTTTATTGTTTAAAGTATTACATATCGTATTACATATGTTTCCTTTTCCCCCCATTGACCTCTCACTGGCCACCCCCACCTCCCAGCACATGCCCTCAACCACCTAGTGTCTGTGTCCATTGGTTATGCTTATATGCATGCATACAAGTCATTTGGTTGATCTCTTACCCCCTCTCTACCTCTCCCCTGCCTTGCCTCTGAAGTTTGAAGCTCTGTTTGATGCTTCTCTGTCTCTGGATCTGTTTTTGTTCATCAGTTTATGTTGTTCATTATATTCCACAAGAGTGAGATCATGTGATATTTATCTTTCTCCGACTGGCTTATTTTGCTTAGCATAATGCTCTCCCTGTCCATCTAAGCCAGCAGTTCTCAACCTGTGGGTTGCGACCCGGTTGGCAGCCGAACGACTCTTTCACAATGTCCTTTCTGATTGTTGTTTCTGATTTCTTGGGATATATTCCTAGAAGTGGGATCACTGGGTCAAATGGGAATTCCATTTTTAACTTTTGGATGAAACTCCATTTTGTTGTCCACAGTGGCTGCACCAGTTGTGTTCTCACCAGCAGTGCACAAGGATTCCTTTTTTTCCACACCCTCTCCAGCACTTGCTGTTTGTTGATTTGTTGCTGATAGCCATTCTGACAGGTGTGAGATGTATCTCATTGTCATTTTGATTTGCATCTCTTGGATGATTAGTGACTTTGAGCATGTTTAAATATGTCTCTTGGCCTTCTGTATGTCTTCTTTCGAAAACTGTCTATTTAAGTCCTTTGGCCATTTTTCGATTGGATTGTTTATCTTCCTTTTGATTGTGCTGCCTGCGGATTCTTCTAAGATTTTCATGGTTTCCCGTCCTATGTTTAAGTCCTTTATCCATTTTGCGTTTATTTTTGTGTATGGTGTAAGTTGGTGGTCTGGTTTCCTTTTTTCCATGTATCTGTCCAATTTTCCCAACACCATTTATTGAAGAGATGTCTTGACTCCAGTGTATGCTCTTGCCTCCTTTGTCAAATATTAATTGAGCATATTGGTTCGGGCCGATTTCTGGGCCTTTTTGCTCTTACACCTGAGGATCTTTCGGCATACCCCGTCTGGGAGTGCCGTTCACTCAGTGTTGTGCTTTGGGGAGTAGGGTGGGACTTGCCTATTGCACTTCGATGCTATTGCTTTATCTGTTATTAGCTACTGTTGTGTTTCAGGATAACTCTCCGGAACTCCCAAGTATAGATGTTTGAGATTTTGAATGTTTGCCTCTAGAAATATGGAAATATTGGCAGGTTTTGGTGTGCTTACAGTGCTCCCCCCACCCTTGCCCACCACCAGTATATTTATATTCTACCTATTTCTAGAATAGTAATTGTATTGATGGCCCATGTGGACTAACCATTGCTTAGGTCCTGACACACATATTTTAAGCACTTTATGTGTATTAACTTATTTAACTCTCACAACATTCCTATGAGCTAAATATTGTTATTATCCCTATGTTATAGACATGGAAAACCTTACATAAGTAACTTGCCTGGGGAGTTTAGTACAGGCTCTGGAGTGAAAATTTGAACTGAAACACCTGTCTTGCCACCTACTAATCATGACCCTCAGTCTCATCTGAAATGACTTGTCAGTAGTTCCTGCTCATAGGATTATGGTGGGTATGTGATCCTGGCATGTGGTAAGCTTAGTGAGTATCAGCCACCACCACCATGATCACCATCAGCACAAAATTACTGCTATCACCACCACCCTCATCTGTATGAGCATCATAATCATCTGTCCATCATACCAGATGCTTCAAACCCCTGACTAAGGCAGTCTCAAGGGCTAGTTTGCTTTAGATGCTGAAGAATTGTTGAATTAAATGAATTTCCTTTCCTTGAGAATATTACGGCAGGAAAAGAAGAAATATTGAAAACAGGCTTTTTCCAAGCTAGAAGTCAGGTAGGATATTTTCAGATAGAAAGGTAATTTTTCCTGTTGGGCTTTTCTTACCACCCTCTCACCCCTAACTTCCTCCAGGGGTCAGGGCTGATGGTAGATGGAATGGCAGAGAGGGTGGTGAGAATGGTGGTAAAAGAAAAATGAACCACCAGGCATGTGCAGAGCACTACTCTAGCATTTAACTGAGGCCTGTAGCCCTTTGTCAGCCAGAACTCTTCTCATGGTGAGAGAGGCAGAGGGCCTTGTCACTATCTCTAGAATTATTTGTATAATTCAGCAGCTGTTTCCTTCAGATGCTTACCACACGGGGTTGGGCTATAAAGACATACAAGTAGAATTGCTGAGGTTCAGGCACTTGTGTTCACTCTTCAGCTGAGAGCCACTTAGGCTGTTCTTGTACAAATGCATTACATTATGGTTAAGCAGCTTATGGACATAAAAACACATTAGAACTTTACAGCACTCTATAAATTATAGTTTTGCAGCATTCACAGCCACAATGCTAGGTAATTACATTCATTAATCTACTACTAAGAGCACATAAAGTTGCCTCCCAATCGGTACTGTATGTGTCAGTGCTCAGCTGGGAAGGAGAGCTTTTCCCCTCCTTCTTTTTTCCATCTCCCCCTGTTCCATTAAGCCTGTGCAGGAAGGTTTGGGGTGGTACATTGAGGGATTCCTAATTGAGTCCAAGAAACCCCTTTCTTTCAAGATTAGGCTCTGGTGGGAAGCCTTGTAAGCCATCTTTTCATGTTGAACTGTATCTAGTAATGATTTTGTGTGCATTTATTTACCTACTTTTGAAAATGGACAGATGTCTCATTTGGAAAACCAGCAGGGGTAAAGCAGTTGAAAGAAATTTATGATAGAATCAGTGGCAAATGCTTTTTCAGGCGATCTTTTTGCTTGTCTCTAAGAATGGTTTACATGGTGGTCTTTTTAATGGGGATGTATCACGGATACAAAAGACTAAACTTTCCTGAAGGTTTCTACCTTTCCATTCTGGGCAGTGATGAGAAATATATTTCTTTCTTTCTTTTTCAGATAACTTTTTCTTATTTGTGCTTCTTATAAATTACAGAAGGCAGATTTGGGGGGAAAATAATGGAAACTTATATAGTGTTATTCCAAACAGCAAATTATTTTTTCTTTGTATTATTTGACAGGTTAAATAGATCAAGTGATGTGCTTATTTAAAAAAAAAAAGGAATAGAGAAGTGTAGAGAGATGGAATCCCAAACCACATTATAAATCTTGGTCAGTGCTTGGCCACATCCTGGCTTTTGCATTCAGTTCAAAGGTGTTGTGATGGCGTGAGCTCTGCAGCCACATAGATCTGCGTGGAATCCTGGCGCTGTCTCCAAGCTCTGTGACTTTGGTCAAGACTATTCATAGTAATAAGATAACTAAACCTAATATATTTCAGAAATTGTATTAACTTATTTAATTATAATGGTTGCTTTGTAAGTTAGGTGCCATAAATAGCCCTCGTTTGATAGAAATGACAAAACGGAAGCTTTACATGGCGCTGCAGTAATTAAAGTAGGTGTTATAAATGTTGAGTACATCTCATGGTATACTAAAAGACATTTAGCAAACACAGTCCTGAAACACTGGAGAATAGATCCCACCATTAATCCTCTAATGCCAAATATAACCGTTCCTAGTGATGAACAGTTTCCCTTTGTAATGACTGATAATGTGATTGCATTAGTCAGGAAGAAGAATTTGTCACCTGTCATTTATATATCATCTACTCTTTTGCTAAGAAACACTTTCCATAGAGTTCATTAAACCTCCTAACCCTACCCCTGTATTCCAGGATACAAGTGGAGGTTTTAACAGGCTGGGAGATTTGCTTAAGTTCACAAAGCCACAAAGTGGCACAGCAATCCTTAAACCCAGATCTAACTGCCACCAGAGCACCTGCCTGTGTCAGGACTAGATTGAGCTAAGACACAGAGAAGGAAATGGGAAATGAATAAAAACCATGGATAGCAGTGAAGTGCTGTCATTTTCTTGGAATGAAGTTTCTATAGTGGGCAATAATCTAAGATCTCTATCAATAAAGGAGTTCTGACATAAGAAGCTTTAGCTCTGTGTACCTCAGCCCTAGCTTTTCCAATGGGGTGCAGAGTCCCTTTCTTCTGCAGGCCAGATGGCCTTCTTGTTCCCTGAGGAATTGAGAGATACTGGGAACTACCTATAGCCCTGAATGGTGGTGTAAGGTTAGCTAACTCCTGAGAAGAAAAGTGGTTGCTCTGGTGTAAATCAGTATGCTGACGAGGGGATGATAGAATTGCAGCGTGGTATCAGCCTCAGCATCTTGTTTCCAACCCAGCTCTTCCCTTCTTGACAAAACAGCTGCCATATGGATTACTACTGAAATCACTGGAGCCTGCTGGCCATCAGGACGGGGCTGATACCATTTGTGGGATGAAGTGTACTAGCAGCAATATGATAGCAAATAGAGAAAAAAGAAAGTCTCTCTCACATGCTGTCATCCAAGGGATAGTTTAAAACCACAGGCTCAATTTTTGCCTCATAACTGATTTCTCTACCAGCCCATCTGCTCTTGCCCACACCCTCCCAGTCCCCACAGCAGGCCTGGCCTTTATCCTTTTAGGTCCTGCAGAGCTTTTCTCTCTCGCTGTGGTACTGATGTCAGTTCTAACAGCTGTCATGTATATCGACTGCTTTACTGACTAAGAGTGTGTGTGTTGCCCGTTTGTTTAGCCAGTGGTAACCTTTCAGAGGCTGTGACGGCGAGTTCACCTTTATGAATATAATTTGCTGAGCTTGTGGTGGCATCAATAAATCCTCCCAGGATGTGAAAGGGTTGATTTTCTTACAACCAGATAACATTTTCTAGCCCCCTAGACATGGGACCAAAGGCCAGTGTCACACACCTCATGCATCTGTGTGAGAGAAGAGAAGGAATTGTTAACGTATGTAATTTATAGACACAGTTTTGGAGATAAATGCCTGTGACGATGTGTAGGGCCTGTGTTAGGGATGGTGAGAATGGGGTATGGTTCTCCGTGGCTTATGGTTTTATATGACAGTCATTTTCTCAAATCAGACAACCCTATTGCCTATTAGGTAAACACAGAAAGCATGGATTATGAGTTAACAGTATTGACAGCATTTCAAGTGCTATCAGAGAACATTTAATTCAGTTTAATTTTGTGGTAAATCTTGTGTTTAATCCTTTGGTTACTCTGTAATCATGTCTCTATTGATCTTTTCTGAATGACTGCCTGCAGTTTAATAAACTTTGCCATTAACCCACAGCTTCTAAAGGGAGAGATTGATTTCATTATCGAATCTGATAGGCCAATAAGTACCTAAACATCACTAAATCTATCTATAGGCAGCTTTGGAATACAGACAAGCCCGTGGCTTGTTCAAGAAATTGGGTAAAAATCTGGACATCTTTGCATGACATAATTACCACAGGATTAGCATCTGATTTCCTTCTGTAAACTGACACAGCCTTTTATCTTTCAAAGCAATGTAGTAGCCAATGGAAAGGACAGTTCTTTTTCCTTCCTCAACTATAATTGTAGTGTCTAATTTACTCTCACTGCTGAAATAGCTTGAGGAGTTTATTTGGTCAGTGTTTCAGGCCAGTGGGTACCTCTTCAACCCTTTTCTATGTTCTTGTTTAAACCTGCAGGATGGATATATATTCTTACACATATGATGATAAAGAAAATTCTTCTGGATAAAACCTGAGATAGGAGACTGGGGATGACAGGAAAGAGAAGAAGGGAGTATGCAGAGTCATAAGATAGAGCTGTGTGAAGAAGCTCCAAGATTTGGAAAACTTTTCATGAAACCATATAAGTGTCTCATTCAGTGATAGAGCATTCGCAATATGGAACAGGAATTTCTACCTCTTGCACATGTGGGTATTTATAGCCCCTGTCATTATTCATCAATATTTATTGACCCACATGAGCAGAACATGTGAAATTCGGGGTCTGGAGCATTTATATAGCTTTTTTTTTTTTAATGTTAGAAAGGTGTTATTTCAGGCCACTTTTCAGCTCTGAAATAAAATGGTGAAGATTGTCAGTTTTAAAGGAAAGCCAAAGCTTTTATATCTGTCTAGATTTTTATTTCTTATTTAAATCCTTCAGAAGGATTTCAGATATTTGACATAAGAGGTATTGCCTTTCCCTAACTATGCTTTGGAGGGCAAATGGAGGTGAACAGAAGGATCTTATAATGAGAATACTAAACCGTAATTTAAAATTTTTTTCCAGCAAAAGGTCATAATCCTGACACTTAAAATAAGTCTATAATGACCTGGTGTTAGGGAGTGAGAGCAGAATTAGAGCCATGGGGCCCCAAGTATGCCAGTTGCTGATTGTCTGACTTTGGGAAGTTACTTGTTTACCAAGCCTCAGTTTCCTCACTTAGAAAATGAAAAGGCTGGTGCCTGCTGTATAGGGTTATTAGGAAATCAGATGAGATGATGATTTTAAAAGGTATTGTAAATGCTCAACTCTTAAGTGGCCATACAAATATTAATGGTTATTAAAAATCATAGTCTTTGTTTTATATTCAGAAATGGTCTGACTTTTCAGCAAATCATGACTAGTTGTCTAATCAAAACTGAGTTGGTACAAAGAACTTAAATAATGCTTAGATAAAAGAGAAATCTCACAGACATATTTAAAGGTCTGGGAAGTGTTATAGAGA
Source organism: Myotis davidii (assembly GCF_000327345.1). Lineage (NCBI taxonomy): Eukaryota > Metazoa > Chordata > Mammalia > Chiroptera > Vespertilionidae > Myotis > Myotis davidii. Next base: position 2,511,284 of record NW_006295827.1, on the reverse strand, counting down.
AGAAAACTTCTGCTGAATTAATGAATTCTAAGCTACATTTGTCGAGCATTTTGTTTACGCTAAAAAGCCTGTCAGGACAGTAACACTGAAGAAGTTGAAGAAACTGAAGAGTTCATCCTCTGGAGCAGCGGTTGCCAACCTTTCGGACCTCTTGGATCACCAGTGGTCCATGGACCACCAGTTGGCGACTGCTGCTCCAAAGGTTTCCTTAAACCAGCAGTTGCCAACCTCTCGGACCTCATAGACCACCAGTGGTCTGCAGACCACCGGTTGGTGACCGCTGCACTGGAGGACCCTCAATTACAGCCATTGAAATAGATTGTTGTTTGTCCTTGAGAAACCAATTGAAATCAGTTTGAGAAGGGGTGTAACAATTATGTGTGTGCGGTGTGAGGATGTGTACGTGTACATGGGTATGTCGGGTCTCTGCATCACTGCTCTGTAAACACAAGAATGCCTACTTGTCTCCAGTGGGAGGTTGACTACAGTTTCTAGGAAGTTGGGAGAAAGTTATAGAATTATTACTAAAGTAATAATTATTTCATAGTTCTCAAGAAACATATCTGAACTACTTGGAAAACGTGAGCCATAAGGGAACTGACACTAATCCATATATCCTTTCCAGTGTGCTGTATAAAAATGTATTTATATTTAGAGTCACATAATTTGAATTTTGCGAGAAGTTTCTTTTCCTGTCACTGAATAGTTCTAAACATTAAATTACCTTCCATAAAGTTATTTCCAGTCTGCTGAGAGGACAGAATGTGCCTTCTTTTTATGGGGTGTGTGTGTGTGTGTGTGTGTGTGTGTGTGTGTGTGTGTGTGATTGTACTTTCTTAAATGGGGCTCTCTAAGAAGTAGTCCCTCACTCCCAGCTTCTATGACAGCATAGTCAGCCCTGACTAAAGTCAACATCAAGGTACTCTCTGCTGCCCATTAAAGCAGAACGATGAGTGGTCTTACTTTGTGCACCCCCTTTGTAAGATTCCGAAATTACATCAGTATCCCCCCTCTCTTTTGGTGAAGATTAAGGGAAAGAATAAGGATCAGAACTGGTATAGCATGGCAGAGAGGAATGGAGGACTCTTCCAGGGCTCAGAATCCTAATCTTTATCTCCTGTGGATAATTTAATTTCACTCTGTTAGAAAAGTGAAATGAATGAATGCACTGTTATCTTTTCTCAAGTAAATTAAAGATTCACTTAGGGCCAGATATCCATATTATTGTCTGGATTCCTGGTGCATACATCATCTTATATAGTGTTACCCTATAAACCCGATGCACGCCCAGAGTAGGCCACCATTTCCAAATGAAAGCTGGAGTACCCGTCTCTTCCAGGACCTCACAGGGAAGTAACCATTTAGCACATACCACTACAGAAACTGCAACAGTATTGGGAGGTAATTGCTGGACACTCTTAGAGACATTGATCATTTAAAATGAAGATGTGGTAATATGTGGGTACCTGGGGAAGAGTAGAAGTTGGGAAAATTTTAAGGGAAGAAATCATTTTACGCCTTTTACTAATCTGGATATGAAGAGGTTTTTTTCTGGCCAATCAGGATCCTTGTCTAGAATACGTGTATAATAGTATCATCCATTCTTGATTTTTTTTTTTTTTATGAATAGGGACATACTAAGACCCAGTTAAATGGTAATTTGGCATTGATACCAAGTCACAAAAATGACAGAAATACCCAACATTTTCCCAGTCAGTCCTTCTTTGTTTTTTCTTCTCTTGGACTTAATAAAGTGATTTATGACATCACCTGAAGCATCTGTTCTCTTCCTCTTTCGTATTTAGAGGAATAGTAATGGTTTTGCCAGGGTGACTGAGGCATTGTAACTAGATAAGTTAGAAAGCTCTTCACAGAAATGAAGAGAGAGATGGAGTAGTCTGATTCATAACACGGTGGAACATCCTCTAGACTGAGAGAAACATTCATGGCATTCTCATTTCTCTAATCTATTTGTTCAAAAGCAGCTTAGTGTGTACCTCATACAATGTTCTCTGCTAGGAATTCAGGGATGGTGATGAATTCATAGCCATATCCCTGGGGAGTAGTATATGGGGGAAGATCCAACTAGTCATTATTTTGTTAGAGTGTAATAAGTATACTGTCTTTCCCC
>NW_006295827.1:2474872-2509131 GCF_000327345.1 Myotis davidii | reverse complement strand
TTCCCCATCTTTTGCATGGAATGCCTAGTGAAAAATTAATAATGACTAAGTAAAAGGGGCTATTATTAGAATTATGCATCCTCAAATGCACGTGTGACCTTAGTGTATTCGATTTGTATGGACGAGAAAACAATAGAAATGTGTGCGCTCTGCTTGCCTCTCTTTAGGTAGCAACCCACGTCCCTGCCTGCCCTCTGAAAGGTCTGAGAGTTTGTTGGTGCTCACTTTCTCTTCTGGCTTCCATTGTGCTCTCCTCTGTTGTGTGGGTATCTTTCACTTTTTCCACTCACCTTTGTGTATGTTGCTGCCCTTGAGCCCTTGCTGATGAGATTTTCTGCCTCAGTCATGCTTTGCTCAGCTCTTGGAATGTTGCTGTTATGCAGTTAATTTCTTTTTCAGGTTTCCTTTTCGTCATGCTGTATTTCTCAGATTATCTGGAGGGACTGTAATCCAATTTTAGGAATCCTTCAGGGCTAAGAGCCTAAACTGTTTTAAGCAATAGCATCTGGTTGCCAGGGACTCAGCCACTTTGAGCGTGTTAAAGTCTAACAGCAGCCAACTCTCCATTATCTATGGGAATGGGAGACTGCTGGGTCGTTTTCAATTCACAGAGTGTGCAGAAATTTCACTTAAACTGACACTTGTGATCTCATCCCATAGCAGAATTTAGGAGGGCTTCTCAGCATCCGGTTTCGTGTTCCTTTTGTGTTTTTGCTCCTCCTTTCTGACAGTCACACTGTACCTTTGACAGAAGTTTCTAGATACATAATATATCTGTACTTGATTTCAATATCTCTCTTTAATCTGTTGTCTTCTCCCCGTTGGATTCCTTTATGTCCTATGGATCAGGTATTAAGTATATTTCATTAATGCGCTTCAATTTTTTAAGTTGAGGGCAGTAAAAAATTACTTGTTTTGTCCCTTTGCTTTTTGATTAAAGTGTTCATGGAAGAGGTTGTGATCAAACAGTAACCAGAGTACTTGAAAGAATGATAGGAAAACTTTATGAAAGGTTAGCTTCTGTATAACTGAGCACTGACTGCCAGAAGTGAGGAAAATAGGCACCGATATGAGCTCGTCGCTGAAAATGCTGTGAAGACGACATGCACCACTCCTCAGTCTGACCGAAAGATTAATGTTCATAGCCGAGTTTTCTCCAGGGGAAACTGCATGGCCACATTATGGGCTAAGGCCAGAGTGTGGTCATCCTTTTGTTTCAGGAATCTGAAAAGCGAGTCTCTTTTGTTATTGGTAATAGTAACATGCAGTTTTGCATTATAGCAAGGGTTGCCATTTTAAAAAATAGCTCTGTTGATGCATAATTGATATAGTAGTAAACCATATGAATTAAAAGTATAAGATTTGATGTTTTGACATGTGTATACACCCATGAAACCATTGCTGCAGTCAAGACAATGAATATGTACTTCACCCCAAAAGGTTTCTCATATCCCTCTGTAATCTCTTCCTGTCTCTACCAAGGAACCACTAATCTGCTGTTACTGTTGATTATTTTCCATTTCCTAGAGGTTTATATAAATAGAATCATACAGAATGTAATATTTTGTTAGTCTGATTTCTTTTACTCAGCATAATTATTTTGAGATTTATTTATGTTATAGTCTATATTGCCGAGTAATACTGAATTGAGTTATATGACTGTTTATTCATCTGTTGATGTGCATTTGAGTTGTTCCCTGTTTTAGGCTATCTATGTATATAAAAGCCTAAGTGACCGAACGACCAGTCGACCGGTCGACTGGTTGCTATGATGCGCTCTGATCACCAATGGGCAAATGCTCAGCACAGGGGCTGCCCTCTGGTGGTCAATGCACTTCCAGAGCCAACCTCCTTCTGTCCCTCCCCCTGGCCAACCAACCTTCCGCAGTCCCTCCCTCAGCCAGCAGGCCAACCTCCTGTGGTCCCTCTCCTCAGCCAGCCAGCCAACACCCCCCTGCCACCCCTTCACCATCGGCCCCGATCGCCAGCCAGGCCGAGGGACCCCACCTGTGCACAAATTCATGCACCAGGCCTCTAGTAATAAGTAAAGCTGACATGAATATTCATCTTTATGTGGACATGTGCTTTTATTTCTTTGCAGAACTACATGCAAATCAAAACCACAATGAGATATCACTACTTACAGATTAGTATAGCTAAAGTGAAAAAGAATGACCATACCAAGTGTGGGCAAGGATGTGTAGGAACGTTCATATACTACAGGTAGGAATGTAAAAGTACAGCCACCTTGAAAAACAGTTTGGCCATTGTTTTAAAGCAGGAGAATGGTTGGGTCATATGGTAGGCAAACTTTGAATATTTTTATTTATTTATCTTTCTGGTTGAAAATATTACTGATGTCCTCCTTTCCCCTACATTGTCCCCCTTCACCCTTGCCCTCTTCAGATCTCCCTTGCACTGTTGTCTGTGGGCTATGCATATATGCATATAAGCTGAACTTAGAACTTTTAAAACAATGGCCAAACTGTTTTTCAAGGTGGCTGTACTTTTACATTCCTACCTGTAGTATATGAACATTCCTACACATCCTTGCCCACACTTGGTATGGTCATTCTTTTTCACTTTAGCTATACTAATCTGTATGTAGTGATATCTCATTGTGGTTTTGATTTGCATTTTCCTAAGGACTACTGATGTTAAACACCTTTTCGTGTGTTTATTCGCCATCTGTATGTCTCTTTCAGTTAAATGTCTATTCAGATAAAAATTTTGCCCATTTAAAAATCAGTTTGCTTTCTTTTATCTACTCTCGATAATTTAAAAAAATATATTCTGGATACAGTTTTTTTAGATAGACACTTTACAAGATTTTTCAGTTAAATGGTGTATCTCTTCATTTTCTTAACAGTGTATTTTGAAGAGTAGAAATTTTAATTTTTGATAAAGTGTAATTTATCAATTTGCTCTTTTATGGATTGTGCTTTTGGTACAATATCTAAGACATCAACACAAGGTTACAAAAGTTTTCTCCCATATTCTCATCTACAAGTTTCATAGTTTTAGGTTTTACATTTAGATTTTTGATATATTTGAGTTAATTTTTTAATTAGATTGAGATATAGATAAAATCAAGTTTTTACATGTGGATATCTACTTGTTTCATCAACATTTGTTAAAAAGATTATCATTTCTCCCCGGAATTGCTTTTGCATTTTTGCTGAAAAACAGTTGTGTGTGTGTGTGTGTGTGTGTGTGTGTGTGTGTGTGGTCTATTTCTAGACTTTCTGTTTTGTTGGATTGGTTGATTTTTCTATCTTTATGTCAATACAGGGTTGCGATTTTAATGCAGTGGAAGGTAGCAGTAGAGAACACCTTGTTTACTCCTCACCTAACCCACTTTAGTATTAAAATATCTCACTGATTTGCTTGTTACCGTCATTAAGCAGTCCAAGTTCAGTGGTGCTTTCTTAGAATATTTCTAACAGGTGACAAAGTATCTGGCACATAGTTGCTAAGTTGATGTTTACTTTTTAAAAATGTGTTTACTTTTGAATGCCATACTCGTTATTTCGTTTGTAATGTAGTCTCCTCTACTTACTGAAAACTTTAGGTCCTGAAAGCCTGTCAATAAGTCCGTATGTTCAAAAGCCTGAAGTGGGGGACCAATGTGAATATATCTATGCAATTTTTAAGTTTTAAAAAGAGCTGTTTCTTTGTTTGTTTGTTTCTTTGTGAGTTTTTCACTTCGTATGATCATTATAAACCCTTTCACTTCCTTTGCATTTGGGAGAAGTACGGAATCAGTGGTTGTAGAAGCATTCAAAGCAGTACAAATGTAATGCAATAAATCAACAAAAGATTTGATAGACTGAAATGACAGCACACACACAACCAGTAGAGCCTTTTGATGGTGATAGGCACAGCACTCCCCCCACTTTGTCTTCTTTGTTATTTTCTATACAAGTTCCTAAGATCAGATAACTAATAGAAGTGGTTCTATATAAATTGCACCCCTCTTTCACAGTATGAGTACACATGGGCACATGCAGGCATACATACCACAGATGCTCTGTAACTGAGGGGCTGCCCTTAGATTAGTTAGGTTGGAAAGTTAGATGGAGACTTTTCTTCTAAAACCCATTTCATACAAGGCAGACAAATCATACCCTCGTTTTCTCTTGTCTCTGGCTTCATCTGTAATCAGCAAATGGAGCCCTGCAAGCCCACATAGTGTTTCATTGGCAAATTGTGTTTGCACAGCACTGAACCATCTCATTTTAAAGTTCAGGAGTGGCAGAGGAAACCAGCAGATGATTGGAATTTGGGATAAGGGAAGTCAAGAGCAAGATCACTTACTTTGGTCTGTTGGTCTCTGAGACTCTCAGCATATGCACTGCTATGACCCTGCCCACCATCACCAGTGACCGAAATATCACTTAATATCCACTCTTCAAGAAACTTATTCCCATCTGTTGTGCATGGCTTATATATTTACCCCGTCTAAATCTTTTGACCTCACTGCCAGCCTTCTGTTACTGGCTCTCTGGCTTTCTTGCTTGCTTGCTTCTACTGTGATTGTCAAGTGAATGCCTTAAAGCATTTTTCCTAATCTCTCTCTTATCCCTCTGCCCTCCTTTACATTCCCTCCCAGTGCTTGTTTGATAAATGCTTTCCTTGATGAGTATGGGGTATAGTCCTCTTATTTTCAAAGAGCAATGAAGGTAATTCTGAAGGATATTAATTTTCATTGAGAATCACTAGCCTAGGTCATGGTAGACTAATAAATCATTAGGCCTTTAAAAATCTTTTATTGATTCTACAAGATTATTTTACAAACTAGACAGGTTTACTCCACATATTGTATGTAGCATTATTTTATAGACTGCCTACGTTTCTTTAAGGAAATTCTTAAATTAGTTGCTAATAGTTTGTTGGTGGTGGGTTTGTGGATGTGTGTGTGTGTGTGTGTGTGTGTGTGTACCAGCAATTTTCAACCAGTGTGCCGTAAAACATGTGATATCTGCCTATTTAGTCAGGGGCACTGACCTCTTTTCCCTTAGATTGCCACATAAAAATGACAACAGCCAAAACAACAGTAGCCATCTGGTGTGAATGAATCAAAATTATACCTATTTTTTATTTCATATGTTTTGCTGTGCTGCGGGATTTTAGTAATTAGTTTATATGTGCCACAAGAAGAAAAAGATTGAAAATTGTTTATATGTTTACGTATACACGTGTATGTAATCAGGTGCACAGCTCTTTAGACTATTAAAGGCTGGTTGCCTTTATAATAAATCTATTTGTCTTTTATTCTCATTGTTTATAGTGAAAAGTTTTTGTCGCCGAAACCGGTTTGGCTCAGTGGATAGAGCGTCGGCCTGCGGACTGGGGGGTCCCAGGTTCGATTCCGGTCAAGGGCATGTACCGTGGTTGTGGGCACATCCCCAGTGGGGGGTGTGCAGGAGGCAGCTGATCGATGTTTCTAACTCTCTATCTCTCTCCCTTCCTCTCTGTAAAAAATCAATAAAATATATTTAAAAAAAAAGTTTTTGTCATTTTTTTGCCCCAAGACAGTCAATGAAAATTAAACGATTATTTTAATATATGCATAATAAGCAGTCAGTAAATGTTTATAGAGGGAAAAAAGAAATAATGGCCTGTTTTATTCAGGAATTATACTAAAGGGCCTATATAGTAATTTATAAATAATAACTATTCCTTTGAAAGAATAAAGATCATCTCTAGTCTTTGAAAATATAAACTTCTTATCTAATAAAAACCTTTAAAACACTGTTCATTTCTTCTTTAGCTGTTAAGCCTCTACACACACTTTGTTCTGGTCTCTCTTCCCCTTCCCTCCCCAAACCCTCCAGAGTTGAAAATCTCAATGTTAATTGGAGCTAAGATGATTGTACTGCTGCTGCTAAGACTTCAGCAGGTCTCTTACAAGCTAATGTCACAGCATGGGGTCTATTTGTTCTGTGTAGCTGTTCTGCAGTACAGTGAGAATGCCTTGATTAATAAGCTACATGAGAATAAAATGAATTTGGAAAAAATTATACATACTCTCATAAATATTAATTCACATTTGTATGGAATTGCACATAATTTTCAATATACTTTGGAGCACCTTTGGTATGAAAGATTTGGTCTCTAAAGAGAGAGACATAATTTTTTTAAAAGCCCAGTTGATACATTATTAAATATCATTTGTTTATTAATCTGATACTCCATATGCATGTGATGCAGGGCAATAGGTGGGTTTTATCACAAAGAAAGGAGGGGTGTGTGTGTGTGTGTGTGTGTTTTACCCTGTGTGGAGTTTATATATTATTCTTAGAAGTGGTACAATTTAATCATATTATATAGAAGCAGTCCATGATGGAACACACCTGGCTGCTTCTGCTAGCATTGTCACTATACCTGAGTGTCTTTTCATGATAGCTGACTATCATGATTACATGTGAGACTAAGCACTGAATAGTTGGAGCTGAACGGATGTCTGACATAGCTGGCTGGTAGTGGACACTGGGCAAAGGAATAAATATAGCAGTCTTTTATTGAACATTTAACAGGAGTTAGTCACAGTGTACAAGGTTCTGAGACTGTGGAGTCAATGGCTGTGAGCACTTGCTTTGATCTCAACTCCTCCCCTGAACACCCCTCACCACATCCTCACTGCATCAGGAGGCCTGCCTCTTCAGTGGCAGAGGGTAAATCATCGGCAGTGATGTTAGACCAGAGGTGCTCATTTGCCTTATGAGACTGTTATCGTTGATATCTTTTTGTTCCAAGGACAAGGCTTTTATTTTTTTCTGGGGCTTCTTGCTATTTTCTGTGATCCTTCTTGTGTGCCATCAGTGCCTGCTAGGTTTCTTGATGTTCTGCTTTAATCAACTTTTCTAGGTTGCTGTACTCTGTGTTAGAGGCAGCCTGGGATATTATTAAATCACTAGAGGCCTGGTGCATGAATTCGTGCATGGGTGGGGTCCCTCATCCTGGTTGTCAATCGGGGCCATCTTGCCCAGCCCCAATCAGGGCTGATAGGGGCCGGCCAGCCGGGGGAGAGACCGCGGGAGGTTGGCAGTGGGAGCACACTGACCACCAGGGAGCAGCTTCTGCATTGATCGTCAGCCCCCTAGTAGTCAGTGTGCATCATAGTGACTAGTCGACCCATTTGGTCAATTGGTCATAATGGTCGCTTAGGCTTTTATATGTATAGATTGTTGTGGTTTGTAGGTTTGGATATTTTGACTAGTTATCTTATTTATTTATTTATTTATTTAGCTATTTAGCACTTATAAATATATGTACCACCTATTCTTTGCCTGACTCCGTATGTGAAGCTCTGGGGTTACTGAGATAAACAATACTTACTCCCTGCCCTTGTCCTTTCAAGGATTTGTGCACCAGCTGCCTCTGGGCCTTTGTATAAACTTTTCTCTCTGCTCAGACTTTCAAATCTCGATCAAATGGCACTCATGTTTTCAGCCACAACCCCCTCCTCTGGACTGGACTATTTCCCCCAACTTTAGTACCCTTTACCTTTTCTTTAGAGCAGTTAGTTCAGTTGACAATTACACATTTGTGTGATTTGATTAGTATTTGTCTCCTAAATTTTAAACTCCATGAGGTGAAGATTTTCCCCCTACAAAATTGTTTTCTTAGCACTGTAGGGCACTGATGAGCTTGTACTTGGTATATACTAGTACTAGGTGCCCAAAATATATTTGTTAAATGAGTGAAAGCTTGATAAGATTGCTTTTGTATTATTTAAAGGTCTCCCTGAAGAGGCAGCATTACAAAAAGTCCTTGAACTAGAAAAGAGAGAGCTAGGGAAGGGAGGTCTTTTGAGGCCAAGGCAAAGTAGTCATAAAAGTCCGAGGTCCCAAACAATTGTTGTGTCGCTTATCTGGGAAAAGTTATTGAGGAGGTCTGTGTAAGTCAAGTGGGGAGTGTTGGGATATAATAGTAGAAGCAGTACAGTAGATAATTACTTCAAGAATATTGGCTATCATAGAAACCCTCACCTGAAACCTATCTGATTATGTTGCCCAATGTAACCCCAATAAATTTAATAATATAAAAAAATTAACAGTGACAGAGAGAAAAGGGGAATTTTGAGAAGGAAATTTTTGCTCTTGTTTTATATTATTTTTAAATGTGCATTTAGGATTATGGACACAGAGAAATTAGGTGGAGGTGAGGAGTTTCATATCCAATTATTTACAAATGATACAGTACCTTTGTGTGTGTATGTGTGTGTGTGTGTGTGTGTGTGTGTGTGTGTGTGTGTGTGTGTGAATCCTCACCCAAGGATGTGTTTCTATTGATTTTTTAGAGAGAGTAGAAGGGAGGGGTTGAGAGGGTAGAGAGAGAAACAGAGAGAGACAGAGACAGAGAGATAAAGGCATTGATTGATTGTCTCCAGCATGCACCCCAACCTGGGCAGGGGATTGAACCTGCAACCCAGGTACATGCCCTTGACTGGGAATTGAATTTGTGACTCTTTGGTGCAGGGGCTAATGCTTTAACTGTGACATCAGTCAGGGCAGCGCCAAATATTTTTTATTTTAGTTTTTCATGTGACAACATTTCTCAGGGATTAAAAGACATTCACATGTATGGAATCAAGTCATCACTGAGCCCATTTTACATATGGGCTCATAATTGCAGTGACTTACTCCACGTCTCATAATGTATAGTGTGTCAGGGCTCAAACCCAGGTCCTTTTGGATCTCAGTATATCCTGAGCTGCCTGCAGACACATAACTTACTAGGTTGTGTGGCCTCAAATTCTTGCCTGTAGTTTCTACAGATGCTACTTTTTATTCCAGAACATCCATTACCCTTCTATTACCCTTTCCTCCACCCCCAGCCACACATAGGAATAAATGAAAAGTTGCTTTTGATCTTGGTGATAATATTGTTACATTTTGCAATGAAGATGTGAATTACGGATGCTCAGAGGAACTTGTGGTGAAAATATAATGCATTAAGGAAACATCTTAATCGTATGAATTGACAGTTTCCTTCTTGCTGGCTCACATCCACCTGGCCCTGGTATGTTCAGTCTTATGCTGCTGTTTTTGAATAGTGCATGCACTTAGTACTCTTTTTTTCAAAACATAATTGATGTACCATCTTGGGAAGTGAGTGTATTAAGCCTCCTTGGGGAATATTGTGTGCTGGACCCAGCACAGAATCAAATAGAAAGCCATTGTCCCGGGAGCAGTGAAATCACATTTAATGGACAGGTACTCTGTGCTTAGTTGAATTTTTTTTTGCCCAATAGGAATAGAAAGGATATATTTATGGTGGCATTAGGAGCTAAGAAAAATTAAGAGCCAAGTTTCTTAGTTTTCAGTATTCTCATATCCCACTTTCCTGTCCTTCCCACCCTCCCTTTTAGTAAACTCATTTAATCTGTATTTTGAGTGTGACCCTAGATACCTATATAACCACCACTTCCCTTTCCTTCTCTTCTCTTCTACAGAAAGATGTAGCACTTAAGCCTCAGGAACGTGTGGAGAAACGCCAGACCCCTCTGACAAAGAAGAAACGAGAAGCACTTACCAACGGCTTGTCCTTTCATTCCAAGAAGAGCCGCCTCAGCCACCCACATCACTACAGCTCAGATCGAGAAAATGACCGCAATCTCTGCCAGCACCTCGGGAAGAGAAAGAAGATGCCAAAGGGACTCAGACAGGTGAGGAAGCGTGGCTTTGTTCTTTTCTATGGCTGAAAAATCCCCTGCTTAGGTACCTGTTCCTTAGTGCTTCTTCCTAACAGGTGGAGAAGATATCCCTGTGGGATGCTGGAAGGCTGCCCTGCAGAGCTTTGTGCGTGCTTCTGAAAAGTATACCAAACCAAGCTCAGTGTTTTTTGTTATGATTTGAAACTTCAGCATGGTACCCTTTTAGTCAGATGTGCTCTGTGTAGCAAAGCTCGATGCTGCTGCGATTGGCATTCAGGGAAGGCAGACCAACTGAAGTCTTGATGGTAGTCAAGGTAGCCCAGCTGGTAGGGGAGAGGTCCTCATAGTGAGGACAAACAGAACAGGCCCATTCGATCACATACGCCGTGTATCTAAAGGTTCTCAGGTGCGAAAAATGGTTATCTACATGCAAGCAGTGCCTTGCAAAGGTTTAGATCTTCCTGGGAAGCTCGGGTATTGTGGCATGTGGGAGAGCAGCAGCGAAGAAATGAATTTGCCTTTTGGATCCTTAGTTGCTCTCTGTAGCCCATAATTCAAGACTGTCTTTCTGATCTTCTGACTTTATGAAAGTCTGGTTGTGAGGCTTACTGGTCTGTTAATAATTAGGTTTCAATGATCCACAAGAAAACATAGCTCTTGGCACTTGGAGAGCCTTTCTGCCTGTGGAAATCCCCACATGAGATACATTAATAATGAAAAACAAAGCTGCTTATAGCAGTTTTTCTGCACAAATCCAGAGGCTTTAGTGCTTGCTGAGTTACCTGTGTCCTGGGTGTGTTTTGTTTGTTTTTGGCGGGACTACTGGGTGGGGTTGACTACCACTTGAAGGAAACAGAGCAGGTGCTCTAATTAGAAGCTAAACAGGTAATTTCTAGTTTGCACATGTTTCTCTGCAGAGGTGGAAGATTTGGGATCATAGAAAGCAGTGATTCCAAAACCCGCAGGTCATTAGAATCATATCATAAGCCTTTTTGAAATACAAATCCCTGGCCCCTCCCTAGGACCTAATGAATTAATCTCTAGGGGAAGAGGCACACAAATTTCTAGTCTTAGAAAGTTCCTGTTTGGTAGTGGTAAGTTCAGTTTGGAAGTAATTCCTATAAAGCATCAAGAATATATTTTTGATGAAAATTTTTAGTTAAAAGATTGGAAGGACCGAAGGCTTCAATAAATTCTAGTGGACATTTTGGGATTAGAGTTTAACCTGATGGGTAATAAAGGATATACTCCTGAGAAGACATCTAAAGTGATAGATTTCAACATAGACTCTAAAGAATCTCAGGGAGAGTTTCCAAACATGATGTACAAGGCAGTTTTTCTAAAGGAATATGTGTCCTGGTATAAAATGCCAATTTGCAGTTATATTAATAAATAGAGGCCTGGTGCACAGATTCGTGCACCAGTGGGGTCCCTTGGCCTGGTCTGCAGGGATTGGGCCAGAACTGACTCTCGGACATCACCCGAGGGGTCCCCGATTGTGAGAGGGCACAGGCCAGGCTGAGAGACCCCACCGGTGCACATTTGGGGCCAGGGAGGGTTTGCGGGAGGGCTTCAGGGTATGTCTGGCCCATCTCGCGGGGCCAATTGGGACCCCGGACGGACCATGGGAGTGCTCCAGAGCGTATCTGGCCCGTCTTGCCCAGTCCTAATTGCCCGCACCCCAGCAGCAAGCTAACCTACCAGTCAGAGCGTCTGCCCCCTGGTGGTCAGTGCACATCATAGTGAGCGGTCAAAAGGTCAAACGGTCGGACACTTAGCATATTAGGCTTTTATTATATAGGATTATTAACATTTATCTACTGCATGCCATGTTATAGTCATTGGATAAGAGAGTTTGTGTGATATAATCTGTAATTCTCACAATATTCATAGCTAGTAGGTAATATGATTACTGTACAGATGGGAAAGCTGGGGCCCAAAGAGATAAAGTGGCTTGTTTCAGGCCACTTAGCAGTGAGGGATCGAACTGAGCCAGGGTTTATACCCAGATTTCTTTGGCTTGCTTATTATCTCTGTATGTTCTGCCTTTCTTGACTGAGAAGAGGATTACACATGAAGGGGAAGAGAACTCCAGGTCATTGAATTTAGGGGACCTATAATGTAGGGGTTCTACTTGAGTAGTTGGTCAGAGGCAGTGATTTTGGTCATAGAAATGGCCTATGAAGGCACAAGAAGAAACTGAATAAAATACCAAGTTCAGAGAACAGAGAAAGGTGGCAAACACATTTGGATGATGGTCTATATTTTTATTAATTTATTTTTCCCATATAGAGTGGGGTGGGAGAAGAAGGGCTATGTTCCATAAACAGTGATGTTCCTGTGGTATTTGTGACTCCCAATTCATGCCTTGTGTGTGAGATATATGAAAAAGTAATTTTTCCCAGTGGACAGGTTGCAGTGTAACCACCACCTCTCCCCCAGGTCCTCTCCCCCAACAGGGTAAGCAGAAGCTTCTTACCCTTTCAGGCAAAAAAAAAAAAAAAAAAATACAATTTAATTCTGAGTCTACACTAAGCCATGGTTCCTAATCCTTGACACTCTTATTCCCAGACCCTGACTTTTCTATTCTCAGTCCTCAAAACTTTTCTCTCTACATTGTCCTCTGGTAAAATGGTTTATGATTATAAAGAAGGCTAGGACTGTATGTCTCAAATTTGAGTAGCTATTGGTCCCAATGATCAGCTTTTTGATGCTAGAGAAATCAAACCTATCCTTTGATAACCTGTTTTAGTTAAAATATTTGAAAAGTAATTATATTGACTTCCTGTTATGAATCAGGGAGAAGGAAAAGTGTATCAGATTTTGGCCTTTGTAAGGGATTTAAAAAGAAGTGGTCTTTCTTATCTTCAATGTTCCTGCCAAAATATAGTACCCAAATCAAGTGTTATTTTTTTTAATGGAAAGGGAAGCAGTTGATAATTGAGATAAAGACCTAATACTTTTCATTTGCAATATTCCTAGAGTCACATGTGCTGCTATGAAACCCTGAACATTTCATGGTCTGTTCCTGCCCATCAGTAAGATGAGAGGTTTCTCAGGCCCCTTCCTCTGAGTTCCATGTTTCTTTAAAATTGTGACTAACGGCCTGGCCAGTTTGGTTCAGTGGTTGACCTTTGACCTAAGAACCAGGAGGTCATGGTTTGATTCTCAGTCAGGGCACATGCCTGGGTTGCAGCCTTGATCCCCAGTAGCGGGGAGGTATAGGAGGTAGCTGATCAATGATTCTCATCATTGATGTTTATATATCTCTCTTTCTCCCTTCCTCTCTGAAATCAATAAAATATATTTTTAAAAAGTATGAGAGATATATAATGCTGTTGAGGTCCGGAAAGGAAGACGATACTAGGTCTGAAGGTAGTTTAGATTTGGGGTCTAACGAAGTGGTTCTGTGAAAACACTTAAAGGAGAGAAGTGATATGCATTCCTAGTAGGAGAAAGAGGCATGGCTAGTTGTGTGTTAGCACAAACAAATGCCATCTGTTGTGTTATCATGGGTAAAAGGTGACAGGTGAGTGTTTAATGGCCATAGTATCTATTCAAAAACTTGCGCTAAGGATATTTGCTATTGCTTTTCTATCTTGATAGATGCTTGCATACATCACAATTACTTTTTTCCCTATCTTTGCCTCTTATCAGATAAAGTAACTGAACCTGACCATCTTAGCTGGGAGGGGACCTTGAGATGAAAGTTGGCCTTAAGGAGAATTTCTAAATTAATGGATTGTTGTTTAATGCGTCTTACTGTGTGAGTTCTAATGACAAGAGTTACAGATGAAAGAGGGCAGTAGGAGCTGAGAATCTAGTCTTTATTTTTGACTTGGTGAGAGTGGGTTACTTTTGTTTTTTATTAGGAAATGGTACTTTCTGAGCAGGCAACTAAATGCACAGCTTTCCTATAATTGTAGGAAGGTGTTACTCCTTAGTGGAGAGGAAATAATAGGATTTCCCCCTGTCCCTGAGAATCCACTGAAGGCAACTAATCTTTTTACTGTGAGAGTGCAATTAGTTTTATGAGAGATATGTAGTTCTAAAATCAAACTGCTTTTTCCTACTTTTGCTTGATTAGAAAATCTCTTGTTTTTCCATTTTGTTCAAAGAAAACTTTTAACCAGCACTTAATCACGCCAAAGGAAATTATTTGTTGTATTCTATTTTTAAGCATAAATACATACTGACTTAGAAGATGCTCAGCTGGCAACTGTCTTGTAAAATGGTTGCATTTTTTTTTAATATGGCAAATTTGAATACTCTCCTTAATTTTTAAAGGGGTTTAAACAAATAAAGAAAGGAACAAGCAGCCTGGCCAGTGTGGTTCAGTGATTGAGCATTGACCCTTGAACCAGGAAGTCAGGGCACATGTCTGAGCGGTGGGCTTCATCCTCAGTAGAGGGTGTGCAGGAGACAGCCAATTGATGATTCTTTCTCACTACTGATGTTTCCCTCTCTTTCTCCCTCTCCCTGCCTCTCTCTGAAATAAATAAAAATATATACAAATATTTTTAAAAAAATAAAGGAACAAGTTAACTGTTACACAAAAGACTACATGTCTTTCTGACCCCCCTAGGCCTATATTTGTCCTACACCGAACTGTTTTGCTCATTATGTGAGCACTCAACCATTATATAAAAAAGTTTTAGCTCTTACTAATAGGGACATGTTAGTTTCTTGTTCCTTCTTAGACGTGGGAGAGGGAAAAGCAAAAGAGAAGTTGTATAGGTCCTCTCTGTAAGGAGCTTTATTCTCTAATTAGGAGACTAAGTCACAATGAAATAACTTAGAACACAATGAATTGATGTGTTGCCAGGATTTTTAGCCAAATTATGGCTTTCTCAGCAGCATTTTTTGAAAATTTAATTCTTCCTAGTGTTTTGAGTTTTCTTTCATTATATCTAACTTCTAGACCATAAGGGATGTTTTAAAATTTTAGTATTTTCTAGTTTAAAACACTGAGTGAACAAAGCACTTTTAAAAATAGAGGCAATGAGGAAAAGTTGATGAGAGTTCAGAGAATTATCAGATTTGGTTATGAATGGATATTTCTAAATCTTTGTTTAGTACATTAGTCTGTCCTTTGTGTCTCTAGTATGAACTGAACCAGAGGATATAGGCTTAACTGAACTAGGAGGAATTTGGGGATTATATGAACTCTTCTGATTAACAGACAACAGGATGGATCATCAAACTAAATTGTGGAGCCTCCTTCCTAACTGAATTTTAGGTGACAAAAATCCATTTATCTAAGGGCAGAATTTCCCAGATAAAGATGTAACCTATTGAAATTGCTTCTAGCCATAGAAGAATACCATTTGAGGGGAGAATAAAGGAATTCGCGATTATTTCAGGAGTCCAGCCAGGTAGATTCTAAACTTTCTGGTAAAAATGGCTTATATAGGAATGCCTTATGTGGTTTTAAAATCTTTATGCAAATTGAACTGAGTAGGCATTGCTTGTAAGGAATGGAAATTTCCTCTTCTCTCTGAAAATCTAGTATGGTGGTATTAAACTTGGTGGAGGATGTGGAGTTTATAGTGAAGATAACACAGTTGTATACAAAAGTGTAAACTGGGGGTACCAAAAATGTATACTGATTTCTGGAAGAAGAGGGATTGATCCCATTGCCATGCCTTTAAAATTAGAGCTTTTGTTAGAGCTATGCCTGGTGGTGGCATCTGCTTTGCCTGACTTTCTTTGGAGTAACTGGTCGTGTGGGTACAGACGAGTCCAGGTGACTAAGCCACCGTCTGGACTTTTCCTTTTCCTAAGGGTGCAGTGTTTCTCACCCGTGCTCTTTTCCTTTGAGTGCATTTACTACCCGAGGCTGATCCTTTATTTCAGTTGGACTGACTCAGATTGTCTGAGGACTTCTCTGTGAGATGTGTTACTAGTAGAAATTAACTTGCAAAGGAGGATTCATAATGGAAAACTTTGATTAAACAGACCCAGTTAAAGTCACATTTCTGAAGAGCTGCTAATTAGTTTTGGGTGGAAATCCAGACTGAAATCACACAGGTATTTATCCAGCTTGACTCTAAAGCCTACAGGTGTCTGGAAATCAGAGCACTTGAAACACTGATATAGTTAGGAACTTTAGTAATAAAAGTATATATGAACTTTGCTCTGTTATAATGTTAGATGACTGAGGGTACCTTGAGCTAGAGTCAAGAAATGTGAGCTGCAATTAAATCATTTTTATTTCATACTTCAAAATTTCAAGTTTAATGTGTTAATTGGGATTTCACTTGTTTTTCAAAAAATAGGTAGTCACATGAAAATTACAGATATTAAATAAATCCTTAATTTTTTCTTCTTATGAATTTAAGTTCCACATTACTTTTTTCCCTTTGTTGAAACTACAGGAATAAGAATAAAAACATATAATGAAGGATTAGGCGAAGAAAGATTGGCTTAAAATTGCTCTTAGAATTTTGATTGAATTGAAATAAGAATAAAATGCTAGTTTTAACCTCAGTTATTGAGGAAACCCCAATTCATGCTTATTGCTGTTCATAATTAGTTGTGCATTATATTGGAGGTATTTGGAAACCTGAGACTAATACAATAAATTATATGAAGGGTGTTTTGCTTTCTTTTGTTTTAACTTGGGCATTTGGGAGCAGTGATAGTTTATGTTTTGAGGTCTACAATTTTTTATTACATGTCTCCTGACAGCTTACTTTGTTGTCTGGGATATGTTGTTGACCCTGAATGTTAGCAAGAGTGAGTATAAATATTACTCGACTTCAGAGAGACAGATGTGTTTGGAGTGATGTGCCTGGTAATAAATTTTATCCCAAGTGACTTATATAATTCTTAATTAAAACTTAGTAAATATTACTAAAAATGGACATAGCACGTTGACTATCATCTCACAAAATAAAAACGACAAATAAAATAGGCTGACAGCAATGAAAAGAATGTCCAGTAACTCAGCTTGAACAATCTTGAGTCCTACAGTAATTGTTCCACAAAACAGTGATGTTCATTAATCCTGAATTAAGGATTTGTTATATGTATGTGTATGCAAAATTTTACTATCAAGGACCATTTAAATCCCATGTATTGCAGAGGAGTAAGAAGGGCAAAGTGTAGACATGATTTCCAGCTCTACCTGCCATAAATTCCTATAATATTAGTGATTGAATGGTGAAGGAACATGTTTTTCTTGTAACAAGATTTAGCCACTCTGTCTTTAATAGTTGATGGATGAGGTTAGACAGAACTCCCTTTCTTCATTAAAGACTGCATTTTTGTGTTAATTTCACATTTTCCCTCCTCTGATGATAAAATGTTATCTGCATGTGGTCAGATTTTAATCGCAGAACACGAACTAAGCCTCTGTGTGTTCTGCATTCTAATCTGCTCACAGCAATCCCATCTCCACACAAATCTGTACATGACAGGTAGTGAGTGGGAGGTGGGAGTGGGTGGCTGGCTGTGTGGTTTGCAGTCGCGTTGGTGGGAGCTGAGCAGATGGTTGTGATAGCCACGTGTTGCGAGATTCCCGTGGGAGTTGATGGTGGTGACAGGCGACTCATAATATGCTATTTACAGTTTGGGTTTGCAGTCTTTCAGTGACATCTGAATGCTCTTTAGCAATTGCTTTCATTACTGCCTTTCGAGGAGCTACTAATTGAAAATGAAATTGTGGGTGGGCTTTAAGGCAGGCACAGGCAACTGTGTGTGGTAAATGTTACTTGAGAACTGTTGGCTGTCTTGATGCCCAATTTGTAATTATTTTTCCAAGGAGGAAAAGCCAAAGGTGCATTTGAAGAGTCAGTATTTTCACAGAGACAGAGCTGAACATCTCATCCTGCCCAGAGAGCCAACTGTGCACTCATTGGGCTGGAAACCAAGCCATCTGCCCACAAACTCACCTTTGTGTGGTTCTCTTTAAATGCATAAAACTTGTACGGTTATTATAAACCTGCTATCATCTTGTAGTACTCTCTGTTAGTTTTTTGTAGGATATCCTTCTTCTTCCTATGTTGTTCATAGAGTTAGTATGCAGGACAAAATGATTATGTGATCTCTTGAACTTAGAGACATTTATATTTAAGTTCTTGCATGTACCTTTTCTTCCTATAAACCTTTTTTTCTGTGATACAATTCTGTTGAAGGCAATTTGTGCCTCCAGGCACTCTGAAGGAAGAGGAAGATGGTGGGTTTGATTGAAATTTGACAGTGGATAATGTTCTTGATTCTCTTTTGGCTGCCTCCAGGGATTGTCATTTCTATTACATCTTCAGAGTAGTTGGCTAAAGCATCAGTAGCATTTCTGAAATGGTAGCTTTTGTAAGTGTTTGTATGTTGAATTATTTTATTGCCCATTCTCAAAATAGCTTTGAACGGAGAAATCTTGTGCTGAACAAGGAATGACCTCCCTCTTGGAAGTGCTGTTAGCTCTCTTTTTAATTAAATATGAAGATGGAATACAGTATTACTGCATTCTTTTTAGCTTTCCCTTGAACATTTCAGTGAATAGTATGAAGCAAAATTATACTGAATTTATATGCTTTGTTTAAGTAGGGCCGATATTTGCTTTTAGAGAGTCCCTGAGACTCGGGCCTACGGGACCTTTATGACACACCCCTTGCTGTACTTAACCCTCAGTCCCATTAGACCTGCTTTGCCACCGGAACCCAACTGTTTTAGTGCACTTGAGCTACTGCTGGGTCCTAATGATGTCTAAAAGAACCTATTTCAGCTTTCTCAATGAATTCTGGAGCATTGCTTATTGTTGCAAGAGCCGGCGATTTCATACCAAGCTGATACAGCAAAGTTCTTGCAGGAGCTTTGATTCTTTTCACACCTAGGGGTGTGGATCCTCCCCTTTGTGCTCCCAGACACACACACAGAAGCAGAAACCACGTGCCTCACACATGCAGGCAGGTCCTGTCAGGGGCCCACCTGGTGTCTTTCCGGAGGCTGCTGAAACACTTTACCTGCATTCATTGATCACAGCTCTGCGGAAGCTGCCACTTCTCCCGTGTGTCGCCTACAGTGATGCTATTGTAGCAGGTCTCTCTGTGAAAACTGTTTGCACCTGCGTTTGCTCAGTAAGGGCTTGTGTCATATGTTTTGAAATCATGTAGTACAAAGGTGGACAGGTTCTGCTTGTCAGTGAAGGGTTTGAGTGGCTGAGATTAGCTATAATTAGATTGAGAAGCAATTAGCTGCATTTTCTGGATAAGGAACATACAGAAAAAGGTTTCTCAGAGGGTGGTCTTTGGACTACCTATTTCGGAACAACTCTGGGGCTTTTGTGAACGTGCATATTCCTGGGCATCGCTTCCGACTTGTGGAGCCAGAGGCCCCTGGGTGGAGATCAGCATGTTATGCCAAGTCCTTAGGTAACTCCAGTGCAGATGCTGTATGAGTAATATTTTTTAAGTAAACTGAATTGCACTCATTTTTCTTTTTGGAAAAGGGAAAGGAAATATTACTATGTTGTTTGCAGAACTTGTGACAAATTTAAACATTTTTGAAACATTTTGTATGGAAATAATTTTATGACTACTGGGACTGTGTTCTTGTTCTGTATATTTACTAATTGAGTTCTTTTCCAAAATATTATTGGCATAAAAAGAAATGCTTCTGCCAAATGCTATAGATATTATGTTACAGAAAATAGTGTTTTCAAAATGGCTACTTTTTGGTAGGGGTTTTGAGAATAATAGTGTTGTATTATTCTCTTTTTAAACTTACCAACTCCCTCAAATAACACAGCTTTCATACACTTGGTAACTGGAGTTTTTCATTATTCTTTCTTTTAGGTTGTATTTATTTCTTCCTTCAGCACCACAGTCGTGTTGAGCTCTTAAGCTATATAAGTTTAATGAGTTCTCCGTGTTACAAAGTTCGGTGTTATTTGGTGGCAGTATTGGGGAGCAGGTGTGAATGCAATCTGAAAATATTGCCTGTTTATTTGTGGGGATTAAAAATCATTAACTGCTTTCTTCATTACAAAGAAAGCTTTGGCTTAATAAAATGTTATACTTGAATTTCTGGTTTGGGTTCCACAAATTCAAAAGGAAATATTTTCCTTTCTAAAATCAAACATAATAAAAACCCTCAGAAGAATTTTCATTTAAGTAGCAAAACCTACACTTATGATTTAACAATTGCCTGAGGTGTGTCAACAGTAGGTAGCATTCATTTTTAATGCATGGCTATGAGACCAGAAATGCTGTTACCCTGGAGATGGGTGAAAAATGATCTACTGAACAGTTGCTAATGAAATTATCATACTGTATGAATAAGATTATTAATAATGACTTTCGAGTTAAAAAATACTATCATCAGACTTCCCAAAGAACTAAGGAGGATGGGAAATGCCTCTGCCTTTAAGGTGAAATATAAAGCTGGACGGTAAACCCTGCACTCACTGCTGAAAGACTGAATGGTGCTTTTCTAAACTTAAATAACCCATTTGTGTAGTTGTCATCTACCTCCTACCTCCCTGCATTAAAACTCTAAATCTGTATTTCTCAAATGGATGTGGCAGTGAGGGAGGACAGGGAGAGGCACTGAAAGGGTGTGATTGTGGAGCTGTGTTTGAAGGGCGGAGGATATATTGGACTTAAATATTCCCTTCATCCTCCAGGTAGACAAATTGACATATCAGGATATTGAAAGGGAAGGATATGGAGTTTAAAAACCGTCTCCCTGGTGATTGGTACCTTGCTCTTCTCTGCCTCCTCTGCAAACCTGAAAGTCCATCTTACTCCTTCTCCATCATTGAGCTTGCCTTCAGGCTACACTTTCAGCTCCTTGGCTCTCTGTTCCTACTTCTTCCATCCAGTGCCTCTTGCTTGCTTCTCCATCCAGCCGGGATTGCATGGAAAACCACTTAGATTAGCTTTCAAAGTTGCCTTTGCCACCTGGTTCCTTGCTCCCTTCACCATGATGGCCCTTTTCACTCAAAATCATATTGATATTGAACAATACAATACTTATCTGGATTCTCACTAAAGTTCAGCATTATTTCACTTATTGCCATTGTACTCTCTTGTTAAAAAGATTTCGGTGACCCATAACCACCTAAATAAAATCGAAGCCGCTTAGTGTAGGCCATTGAGGTCCTAACTAAATTTGCTTGAGCATAACTTCCCAGCTGCCTCTCCTTGTCCCTACTCTCCATAAACACCAAGGTGTAGCTCTGTTGTTATTTGCCGTTAAGTGCCATTCTTACGTCACACTCCTGTTCCCTTTGTTTGAAATGGCCTTCAGTAGTCATATTTATTTTTCGATGGCAACTACAAATCTTCTTCTTCTTGGGCTTTTATGATCTTTTCCATCAGAATTAATTATATTTTCTTCAGAACTCCCATGATCCTTTGTGTATTACAAGGCTGACCTCAGAATGTACCACCTAATGTATGACTTTTCTGAGCGTTAAAGAGGGCACCATTAATAATTACCTTGGAACAATAAGCATAAGTCAGGACTTTCTGGAAAACTGGAATATATGGTCACTCTGTAGTCCACTTTTGACCTTTTTCATTTTGTACTCTCTTGTAGAGCTGGCTGCATATGTGTCCTTCTCCCCAGCTATAGTGAAGCTCCCTGAGGACATTACTGTGTGACACAGGGCCCAGGCTAGTGTTGCACACAGTGAAGTAAACCTTTAAAACCATGAGCTATCCCTGCCTTAAAAAACTGAGCTACCTTTCCCATGTTCACATTTCCGTTCTTGAGCCCTTTCAACCCATTCTCCATAACACAGCTAGTGTGATCTTTTAAAAATATATATTTGATCATATCATTCCCAGATGCAAGTCCTCTTAGTGGCTTCTCAGGGTATTCCCATTAAAATTCAGACTCCTCGGAGCTGTTGTGCGCCATTATCCAAATCCCTGTTTCTTCAGTTTCAGTTCATGTTACCGTCTCTCACTGACTGGTTCCTGCCCATCTAACCTTCCTTCATTTCTTTCGATATGTGAAGTTTTTTCCTGTCTCAGGTACCTACACATCATGCTGTTCTCTCCACCTGAACTGGTCCTCCCTCTGCTCTTTGCATGCTTCTTCCAGTCCTTTAGGCCTGAGCTGAAATGTCACCTTCTTAGAGAGGCTTTTCCTGGCCATATTTTCTTTCACCCACGGTCTGCCCTTTGCTCTCCTTTGCTCTCACCTTTTTTATTTTCTAACACTTAACACTTACTGTATAATTATAGATTTTTCTTTCTGGTATCCTTTAAAGTCTATCCCTTCTGCTGGACTCTAGGTTCTCCAGAAGATAAGTAACATACTCATCGTCTCTACTATTGTGTTTGTAGCACATAGGAGAATGTGCTTGATAATTAAAGTTGCATGATTGAAGGTTGGAATAATTATTTTTCCAATTGACAACATTGCTAATCACACACTCTTGTTGCATTCCAACATTAATTGCTTACAAGGAAAAAAAAAAGCCAATACAATATGACCTTTGTTTTTCCTCTCTGAGGATATGAATGTAAAATGAGATACTGATCAGCACATACACACCAGGCAAAAATTTATTCCAAGAATATGGTGTCTGCTGTTCTCTATGGAATGTCACATAGATTGTCTTCCCAGTGTCCTAGCCTATTAGGATAGTAAAATAGCTAGTGCTGCAGGAAAAGCTGGCCCTGAGAAACTGCAGCCTTCCATTTTCAGAGGTGATCCAAAAGAGACCCAGGCAGGCAGCAGAGACAGAGAGGGGGGCGGTGGGAGTGAGGTGGAATTTACTGAACGCTCTTTCACGTGCAAATATTTATGTGGGGCTCTACTTTTTTACCATAAAAGTACAAACTATTTCTAGAATCAGCATGAATAGCCATCTTTGCACTGTAAAATTATTGTCCCACATGCACTGTCTAAAATATTTTGACTTTAGAAAAGTTTAATTTTATTTCCTTTTAAAGTGGGCTAATTAATTCATTCTCCCCACATTTCCTTGTTCAATAAACATTTACTGAGCATCCTTTGTGTGCAAACCTTATACAAAAGACTC
Organism: Myotis davidii; assembly: GCF_000327345.1. NCBI lineage: Eukaryota > Metazoa > Chordata > Mammalia > Chiroptera > Vespertilionidae > Myotis > Myotis davidii. The sequence goes on along the minus strand of NW_006295827.1, from coordinate 2,486,473 downwards.
TGACATAGCAGAAAGATGTATACCACGGAAACCCTGCCCCTGCTACATTTACAGCTTGATACAGCCATCTACCTATCCTGGTGGAGAACTCAGCATAAGGGAGGCTGAGACTGATGGAGTAAGTGCAATTCAACAGGAGACACTGCTGAGCATATGTTAAAGAATGAATACCTTCAGATATATGTGTTAAAGTTCTTTAAACTTGTGTCTTTCCTATCATGCTATTTTTCTTGACCTCCCCTTTGCCTTTTTAAGAAACTTTGAGAATAATGCTCTATCCCAGTGATGGCAAACCTATGACACGCGCGTCAGAGGTGACACGCAAACTCATTTTTTTGGTTGATTTTCCTTTGTTAAATGGCATTTAAATATATAAAATAAATATCAAAAATACAAGCCTGTGTTTTACTATGGTTGCAAATATCAAAAAATTTCTATATGTGACATGGCACCCGAGTTAAGTTAAGGTTTTTCAAAATGCTGACACACCAAGCTCAAAAGGTTCGCCATCACTGCTCTATCCCACCAAATGCATCAATAACTGTTAGAATCAGTGCTGTGATGTTTATCAGTTCTTTTGGTTCTTAGTTTACAAATAAAGGCTTTGGCATTCTCATATTTTTGCCTGCAATTTACTGGGAAGTTCCTGGATAAGTAATTTTATTAAGTAATCTTAATGGCACTCCAGAGTTTCCAGAAATTGCCTTTTTTCCCCCTGACATAGACCACCAGAATAGGTGTGTTTTCTTGAAATGGTTTTGCTGTGATTACATTCCCAGTTGTGTCCACTTACTCATGGAACTCTTGATATCAAAAAGTCATATTTCTGTCCAGAGATTTAGCTTTTAATGCTGATCTACTCAAAGCAGAAACCAAAAATATCTTATCGCTCTTTGTCATTTCTATTTACTTTGGAAGTAGATGATTCTTTTCAAGGCAAGTTGAACTTAAAATATTCTAAAATATTCAAAAGAAATATTTGAATGAAAATTTACGCCCCAAATTTATAGTGAGAATACTAATGGAACATTGTATAGTTAATGATCCCAGGATTATATTTTAAAGCAGTTCCCGATTTGCTAACAAGTTTTTTCCCCTCCAAAAGATAATTTGTAAATATTTTTGTGTGTTTGGAAATTCTAACTTACTTAGAAGTTGTTAAAAATAGTGATTTCCCAGTGAATTTCTAAAAAAAAAACACGTTCTTTAAGATTTACTCTTCTTCTTGCACTACTCACTTTCTCTTGGTATCCACTCATTAAATTGGCCATGTACTACTATAGGCAGACAATTTTAGGTCCAAATAGCAAACAAAACAACAAAGATTTCTGCCTTAGAGGATGCTGTCCTTTTAACTGCAGACAACTTCCATTTAAATGTTCAACCCTGACCTTTCTTCTTAGCTTCCAGATTCATAAACTCAGGTGCTTATCACAATTGTGTTTTTTCCCCCTTTATTGATTAAGGTATTATACATGTGTCCTTATCCTCCAATGCCCCCCAACCACCCACCCCCACTCATGCCCTCACCCCCCTGATGTCTGTGTCCATTGGTTAAGCTTATATGCATGCATGCAAGTCCTTTGGTTGATCTCTCCCCCTCTATGAATGTAGGGGTGCAAGGGTGCATACATTCTTTCTAATTGGTGCTTCAGATTTCTTAGGATATATTCCTAGAAAGGGATCACTGGGTCAAATGGCAGTTCCATATTTAATTTTTTGAGGAAACTCCATATTGTTTTTCATAATGGTTGCACCAGTCTGCATTCCCACCAGCAATGTACTAAGGTTCCCTTTTCTCCACATCCTTGCCAGCACTTGTCCTTTGTTGATTTGTTGATGATAGCCATTCTGACAGGTGTGAGATGGTACTGCATTGTCATTTTGATTTGCATCTCTTAGATGATTAGTGACTTTGAGCATGTTTTCATATGTCTCTTGGCCTTCTGTATGTCCTCTTTTGAAAAGTATCTGTTTGAAATGCTTACGGATGACCCTGGTTAAAAACAATTTGTGATGATGATTGTATCACAATTGTTTTTAACCAGGGTTATCCGTAAGCATTTCAAACTCAACATGTTTCACATTCAACTCCATAATAGTTGTCCTAATTTCCTTTTCCTCTTCAGTTTCTTCCCTTAGTTAATATGTGTACCATCAGCTAACGATCTGCCATAAATCTGCCAGATCACGCTGGAAGTCATACCCTCTTCCTGTCCCACCAGCTGGTGCTGCATTTTGCGCTGCGTCTCCGCCCCTCCTTCCCATCTCAAAGTGGTTCTTCTTTACTTCGGTATTTTTAGGACTTCCTTTCAGTTAGATTTGAGGGGGTTCTGAATGGTGGTCGTTCTGTGTTTTACCTGTAATTTCGATATGTTTGTGGGAGATGGCGAGAACCACATCTTGACCAGAATCCTTGGCTTTTTACCTATAATAATAAAAGCATAATATGCTAATCGACCTAACGACCAAACGGCAGAACGACCATCCGGACGACCTTCCAGATGACCACGCTATGACATGCACTGGCACCAGGCCAGCCAAGGCGGGTGTGATGCAATTGGTTGGGGACCCCACCATCACTCCTCGATTGCCCTGCAGAGGAAGGCCCAGGCCACCAGCCAGTGGGGCGATCAAGGGAGGGAGAAGGAGGGGTGGAGGCTGATGCTGGCAGCGCCAGGCCAAGGCGGGTGTGGGTGGAGGGCGGGGCCAGCAGCCAGAGGAAGCCCAGGTGCCAGTAACCAACCAGAGGGAAGGAAGGCCTACCCTTGTATGAATTTTGTGTAGTGAGCCTCTAGTTTTTAAATACGGTGCCTGAAAAAGTGACCACAAATGTGGTACAGGTTTATTTGAAGTAAACACAGTATTATAGCTCCCCTGGCATAGTTATTCCATATTTTGTCTTGGTGACTAAAGGACACAAACCAAGATAATCATAATGACGGTAGAAAACAGCATTTAGGGCTAGGATGTTAACATTTTAATTTGGGGTTCGCCCACTTGTCCCAGTTTCCACATTTCTTTTTGTAAAACTTTGGTAGAAATGCTCCATTTTTTAGCAAACTATTGTCATTATTTCTTATCAAACTTTTAGTATTCCAGCTAAAAATAATTTTTAAGATATTTTTTGTGGCACAGATAAACTGCTTGTTTTTTTAAGAAGATTAAAGCAGTAATTGAAGAGAAAGCTTTATTTTCCTGCCCATTTCCACATTCCCTCTGGAAGACTGTTCTTGGAGGTAGAAATAGAGCTGTTGATGAAGAGATTGAGATAAGGAATACATTTCTTTTTTATTCTTGAGATATGGTCCTTAACTATAATCCTACATGTCAACCTAGTTCATTTTCTTTCCTTGACAACCAGGTAAGGGACAAAGTATAAAATTGATTGGGGTGTGATTCAGAGAAAGAGAAAGACCCATAAAGTTTATTGGAAGACTTTACATTAGTCAGGCCCCTTCCACACCTTTTCCTTGTTTGTTTGGACTATATGAAATATTGTGTTTATATGTACAGGTAATTGAGGACAAATCATGTATACTGATATGAGAAATGCTCTTTAGGGTCCTCTTTCAACAATTATAGAGATCTTCATTCAGGGCAGTAACGTTATTCCTCCTGCATGTCACATGCTGGCAGCTGGAAGAAGAGGAAGCTGTCTTTACATTGTTTTATGGCTGTGACTCTGAACTCACTTACAAAGATATTTTAAGCACTACAGCTAATTAGAAAGCAAGTGGGCAGTTTTGCTGAGAATATAGTCAGTGAGGACTAGGAAGTCAGTTTTTGCTGTTATTTATTCAGGCTATATGAATACTTTATTGGAGAAAGTGCTTGGTATCAGGAGTCTTGGGTTTCAGCCTCTGTCTTGCTACTGGCACATTGTCTGTTCTTCCCTGAGTTTTTAGCTCTCTGACTCTCAGTTTCTGTAGTGAACTGAATGCAAATGGTTCATTCTTCTAGCATTGGGAAGCTGTAATATGTGTAAAGAGATTATAGGTGTTGGAATAATTAAAATTCCCTTTCCCTTGTTAAAAAGTAGATTTAGAAAACATGATGGCCTGGACTATGGTAGTGTTAATAGTTTAGATGAATATGTAATTAGTACAAGGAGCAACACTTCAGAGTTTCTGCTTTGCAGTAATGATACACTTTGGTAAAATCATGATGTGCTTACGGTTATTAGACTATTGCAGATCCCAGTGGATACATTATATTGAAAAATCTTAAATGGAGTGGGCTCATTCATACTGTTTTTAGCAGATGATAAAAGCCTTTTCTGTGAGAAGAGATGAATGTGAAATGGTAAGCCCTCTTTGTTTGGGGGCCATAACTGTTGGCAGCTATCTGAGAATTGTAATTTTAGATCTTTTCATCTTGAAATCCTGGAAATCTGTTTCTTATGAATAATTCATGGCAAAGGAATGTTACAATTTTTTTCTAAATTTTATTTTTTAACCACTAACCTATATTTTTAGACATGTCAGTTGTTAGTTTATTTTAGATTTTTTAATTTGCAGGAAGTAAAAATTCTGTGGAAAATGTCTAGGTTCTTCTGGTTTTACAAAATCCTTCCCTGTACTTCCTTTATATAGAATAAATGAAATTTATAAAAACAGTGGAACTGCTCATTAGTCATTTGGATGAAGTGGTCACTGTACTTGGTTTCCTGCCCTCTTCCAGGTCAACTCTCTTCCTTCAGTTACTGTTTTTATGTGCATTCCATATGTCCCAAACACTGTTGTTATTATAGAGACATAAGAGGAAGATAAGAGATCGGTCTCTGTTTTCTAGGGCTTCATCCTTGAGTTACTTAATTATTTTGGAACAGTTTAAAGTAAATAAACTGTGAAAAATACTCTTTGAACAGTTGTTGAATGACAGATATGGTCTTAGTTTCTTACTAATCTCCCATGTGATTTTTCTAATGTCATATATTTTCCTTGGGAGAGTTTTCTTACAGCTGTATTTGTGATCTTGTGCTAGGATTTATGAGCTGTCACTATTAAGGTCTCCCTTTGGGCTTGTCCTCAGAGATGGAGGGTATTTGTGGTTTGTTTTCTTATTGTTAATATGTGAGAATATTTCCAAATCAAAATGAATGCATAAGTGTTTTTCTTGACTTTGTCTTTTTAGATTGATTTATTAAGAGAAATGTGAGCCCTTACCAGTTTGGCTCAGTGGATAGAGCGTCAGCCTGCGGACTCAAGGGTCCCAGGTTCGATTCAGGTCAAGGGCATGTACCTTGGTTGCGGGCACATCCCCAGTGGGGAGTGTGCATGAGGCAGCTGATCAATGTTTCTCTCTCATCGATGTTTCTAATTCTCTATCCCTCTCCCTTCCTCTCTGTAAAAAAATCAATAAAATATATATAAAAGAGAAATGTGATTTGTGAAAATTTCTTCCTGCAATTTAAGACAAAATTTCCAAAACAATATGCAGTTGTGTGAATAAATACTATATATCTATAGTTCTGATTTCAGCATTAGACTTGGGATTTTTTTAAAAAATTTAACTGTTATAGCTAGGGCAGGTGGAAAGCTAAATGAAACAAAAAATATTGTGGTGGGAAGTAGAAGCAGAAACATATAAAAAAAAACCATTCTGGGTCTCATCAATCATGCTACCATGATTAGTAAATGTTGACTGACTCGAAGGATGTTTGAGTGACACTCTGAAGGCTACGGTGCATTCGCAGAATTCAGACACATCAAACTGCATCATCTTTGGCTTAATGACCTTATGTATTTGGATCTCTCACTGAGATAGCTTTGTGATTAAATATAAACTATACTAACCAGTTTTGTCCTCTTTCTACCACTTGAGAGATTCAGTGGCACAGTTCAAAACTGTTTGCATTATTCACCTAGCGTATGGTGACCCTTAACTTTTCTTAAGAAAGATGCTTTCGTATATCTGGTAGCACAAGTACCACATAGTTGACTTAAATATTAACTCAGCTTCCTCTCAAATTTTTTAATTGACTTATTTAAGCTTTGCCTCTTTCTGAGCACTTTTAATGTATAGACCCTTACTGATATGCACAGTAGACATTAAGGTAGGAAGAAAAACCACATTTCATGCTCTTGCATGACCCACAAATGTTTCACTTCTCTGGGTGATTTTTGGTTGTGGCCAGCTCAGAAACTCCCAAATTAATTATGATTTAAACACTATATGGCATAAAAAGTGCTTCTTCCACTTTTTAATGAAGACCACTTACGTGTAGAGTGGATACATTATATTAGAATATGATCTGGTTATAACAAGGCTTCTGGAAAAGGCCATTGGCATTGTGGGATGGCAGTCTGTGATATCTCAGTTGGTTTTATACAGGATTTTTAATATTTTCTGTCTACTCCCTTCCCTTATGTGTTGGTTTCTTATTTTTGTAGTAAAAAGGAAACCAATGTTGATACTATTTCCCTGAGGATTTGTATAACAAGCAAAAAAGAAATGAGATATGAATTTTTATTTTCTGAAGAATGAATTAATCAACATGTTTGAAAGTGCTTAACCAGTTGTTCAATTATCAGTTATCCAAAGTTGATATACTATTGGCCTCACACTAAGTGTTTGCCTGAATCAGCCCTCAATGGTTAGTTGACAGAATCACCTTCTCTTTGTGCCTGCCCTATCATTTTAAAAAAGAGTTATAATTGACATAAACTAGATGGTAAATGTTTCATTTTGATCGAAATACATGTATATGGTGGGAGATATACTAAAATAAATTTCTTTTATATAAGGACATCCAAGTTTTGTAAAATAATTTTTTTAAAATATATTTTTATTGATTTCAGAGAGGAAAGGAGAGGGAGAGAGAGATGGAAACATCAATGATGAGAGAGAATTATCGCTTGGCTGCTTCCTACAGGTCCCACACTGGGGATTGAGTCCACACCCAGGCATGTGCCCTTGACCAGGATCAAACCCAGGACCCTTCAGTCCGAAGGCTGATGCTTTATCTACTGAGCCAAACCAGCTAGCACTGCAAAATAACTTTTTTAAAAAGTTACCCATTCTGTAATTCATGGCATTTACACTTTTGTAAAAAAAATTAGTTGTCCATAAATGTGTTGATTTATTTATGTATTATCTATTGTGTTCTACTTTTCTGTTTGTCTACTTTTGCCAAGATTGCAGCTTTATAGTACAGTCTTGGAATCAAGTAGTGTTAGTTCTTCAAATTTGTTCTTCTTCACAGTTGTTTTGGCTTTACCTAGGACCTTTGTATTTGTTTATGAAGTTTAGAGACAGCTTTTCAATTTCTCCAAAGTATCCTGTTGGGATGTTGGTTGAGATTATGTTGATACTGTAGATCAAATTGGGGATAATTAACTGTTTAAAACTATTTCATTTCCAACTCTTTCATAATGTATACATCTCTGTTTATTTAGGTCTGATTTATCTCACCATTATTTGTAGCTTTCAGTATACAAGTCATTCACATATTTTGTCAGATTTATTCCTAAGTATTTAATATTTTTTGTTGCAATAATAAAGGGTATTGTTTTTAACTTTCAGTTTCCATTTGTCCATTGTTAGTATATACATTGAATGTACTTCTGTACATTCACCTTGTGTCCTGCAACTTGTCTAAATTCATTTATTAGTTCTAGCAACTTTTTGTAGGTTCCATCTGATTTTCTAAATGGGCAACCATATTTTTAGTGAATGGAGACAGTTGGTTTCTTTCTTCCTAATCTGGATTTCTTTTTCTTTAGTGCACAGGCTTGAACCTCCAGCATCATGCAATAGAAGTAATAGCAGGAGACAGATGGGGGAAGGGCTATCTAGTCTTTCAACATTAATCTGGTTTTAACTGGAGATTTTTCCAAGATGCTTGAAAATGTTTTGTTCTATTCTTAATTTCTAAGAGAATGCCTATCAGTTTTGTCAAATGCCTATACTGTTTATCAAATTGATCGTGTTATATTTCTTTTAGTTTTTTAACATGTAAATTTTATACACATTTTTAAAAATGTTAAACGTTGTATTCCTGGGTAATCCCACTTGATCTTGGTGTGTTACTTTTTAAATATATTGTTATTGTTGGATTTGATTTGCTAAAAATGTGTAAATGAATATTTGCATCTATGTTCCTGAAAAAAAAAAAAAAAAGATCTGTAACTTTCTTTCCTTAAGATGTTTTTGGCTGGTTTTGGTATCAGGGTAATATTGGCCTTACAGGATGGATAGGGAAATATTCCTTCTCTTCTGTTTCTTGGATGGGAAATTTTCTTGAATTTTTATTATTTCTTCTTTAAATGTTAGATAAAATTTATCAGTAAAGTCCTCTAGGCCTGAAGTTGTTTGTTTTGTAGAAAAATTTTTAATTATTCAGTTTCTTTATTTGATATTGGGCAGTTCATGTCATCTATTTCTCCTTTAATCAGCTTTGGTAATTTATGTTTTTTTAAGGAATTTTAAAATTTCATGTAAGTTGTGGAATGTATTAGCATAAAGTTGTTTCAATAATACTCCCTTATTTTCCCTTTAATCCTATATAATAAAGAGGCAATATGCAAATTTACCATCACACCCTCTCACAAGATGGCCACCCCCATGTGGTCAAAAGATGGCCTCCACAAGATGGCCAGCAGGGGAGGGCCATGTGGGGCGACCAGGCCAGCAGGGGAGTGCAGCTGGGGATAACCAGACTGGCAGGGGAGGGCAGTTAGGGGCGACCAGGCCTGCAGGGGAGGGTAATTGGGGGCGACTGGGCTTGTAGGGGAGTGGTTTAGGGGGCTATCAGGCTGGCAGGCAGAAGCAGTTAAGGGCAGTCAAGGCAGGCAGGCAGGCGAGTGGTGGGGAGCCAGGAGTCCGGGATTGTGAGAGGGATGTCCGACTGCCGGTTTAGGCCCAATCTCATTGGGCCTAAACCAGCAGTCAGACATCCCTCTAGGGGTCCCAGATTGGAGAGGGTGCAGGCTAGGCTGAGGGACCACCCCTCTCCCCCTGCCCAGTGCACAACTTTTGTGCACCGGGCCTCTAATATCTATATAATCTGTGGTGATTCTACATCCATATTGGTAGTCTCATTCTCTTTCTTGCCCTTTTTCTCACACTCACACTCACACTCACACACACACACCTCAGTATAACTGGATTTATCAAATTTATTGACCTTCTTAAGGAACCAACTTTTCATTTGCATTGATTTTCACTATTGCTTTCTGCATTATATTTCACTAATCTCCTTCTTTCTGCTTACTGCTTTTACTTTGCTTGTTGTTTCGTTTGTTATTCTTTTTTTTTTTCTTTTTTAGTTTGGTAAGGTGGAAGCTGAGGTCATTGGTTTAAGATCTACATTTTATAATATAAGCATTTGATGCTATTAACTTACCTATAAATACTACTTTGGCAGCACCTCATCAATTCTCTTGTACTCATCATAGGTCATGTTTTCCTGTTTACTTGTGTACCTGGTAATTTTTGACTGGATGGCAGACATTGTGAAATTTATCTTGTGTGCTAGCTATTTTTGCATTTCTCTTTGTGTTCTTGAACTTTCTTCTGGGGAGCATTAAAATACTTGGCAAGAGATTGACCCTTTTGAGTTTTTCTATTATGATTTGTTAAGGAAGATTTGGAAAAGTGCTCATTCTATGGGTTTATTATTCCCCATTACTCTTGTAAGATACTCCAGAATATTTTCCTCAGTACTCTGAAGTATGAGCTGGTGGGAGCTGACACTGGTTACAGTTTATGTAAATTCAAAGAAATGTTTCTCTTAATACTTTTATGCATTTCTCCCTCCCCTCCCCCCAGCTTTTGCGAAGTTTCCTCTTACCTAAGCATTTCTCTCTGCTGTATACTCAGAGGTACTCTCTGAAGATCTCTGGGTACTTGCTCTGTGCAGATTTCTCTTCTATGACCTCAGCTGCTGGTCTCCTCAGACTCTGAGCTCTGTTTAAACTTAAGGGATCTGTCTGGTTCTGCCTCAGTGTCTTCTCCTTGCATTATATCCTAGAAACTCTAGGCAATAAGTTGGGGCAGTCATAAGGCTCTCCTCATTTGTTTCCTGTATTTGAGAGAGCCTTTTGCTTATTGACCTCATGGCTAGTGTCTTGAAAACTATTGTTTCATATATTTTTATGGGTGTTTTTGATTGTGTCAGGCAAGAAGGTATGTCTGGTCTCTGTTACAACATCTTGACCAGAAATGGCCATTCCCTATTTCTTTTAATGCCATCACTATTCCTTCTTAGCTAAGCTTAAGACCACTATTAATTCTTCCCTGCCTTCTCTTTTATTCCAGTGACTATTTTACAAGTCCTTTCTTGTTTCATAATATATTTGACATTTTTTATGCTTGAAACTAACAGTCTTCACAGAAATATCATCATTAACTTATGCAAAAATTAGGAAACAAGCATCATTGGATGGTGAGACTATTGCCAGAGTAGTCTAAAGTGCTGGTACCTTATCACTGTGCTCAGGGAATTAATACATTACTTAATAAATTTTAATCCAGTGTAAAATTTGCATATCTTACATGTGGATAGAGCAGATTTATTTCATTGGGTATATATTTGCTTAAATATTATATTTGGGCAGCTTTGTGCTTTTCCAGACTGAACCATAATGCCCCTACTACATTTTGGATTTTGGTTTTAACTCTGTCCTATCCCATCCCTTCCATTTTATATGTATTTCTATATTGCTTTCCTTTTCCCCCTCACTACTTAATAAGCTTCTTAAAGCCAGACTTGTCTTTCTTGGATTTCTATAACCTCACATAGTTCCAGGCATACGGGTGCTCAGTTAATGTTTGATGATCTGGACTGAGTAGGCTACCGTTTTAGGCAGTTAGTGCATGGGTTAAGGATTTACCTAGAATCTCTGCGTTATGCAGATTCTCAACTGTCTATATTACAATATAAACCACACTGGCATCAGTGTAGCTTGTTATTATATGCCTTTGGTATATTTTGAAAGAGCTGTCAAAAAATGAGCTCTTTATTACCTAGAATTACTAGTTAACGTGTTTTGCCTTTCATCAGAATGTCTTTGTCGGTTTGCTTTAGTCATTGTGGTATTTTGTTACAATTGCAGTAGTTTTGAGGTGCAAGGCTTGCTGGATTTCCCTTTGTGACTTTGTGGCAATTACCATATACCTAGTGGGATCAACCAGGGGTTTCTTCCTTCTACTTTTGTGTTGCCAGTCTTTTTGTTAACATTTGCCACCTTCTCTGCCTCACCTTTTCCTCCTCCCCATCTGCTCTCTGACCCATTACTGTGTTTTAGAAAAAGATCACATAGTTGAGCTTCTATTAAACTGTATCCCAGGAAAATTGCATAAATAGCTCTTGATGAAAAAGATCTGCCCTGTCAGACAGCCTGCCAATTTGAGAGTGTTGACTACTTACCTTGGCTGGGGAATCTTGGAATCTATGACTCCCTTTAAAATTCATTCTTTTTTCACTTGATAGAACAAAATCGCTTTATTTTCCTTTCATTGCTCGTCTCCTCCTCACCAAATAAAGTATATGATGTTTCCTCTCTAAACACACAAAGTATTCTTTCAGAACCTTCCCAGGTCTAGGGTCTGGAGGTGTGTGTGTATGTGTGCCCTGTGTGTGTGGTATCTGCTGGT
>NW_006295827.1:2465398-2474644 GCF_000327345.1 Myotis davidii | reverse complement strand
ATCTGCTGGTGTGTGTGTGTGTGTGTGTGTGTGTGTGTGTGTGTGTGTGTGTGTGTGTGTGTGTGGTCTATATTTTTCACTATCATTGAATTCATCCAATTCTAGAAAGACTTACAGTTTGCTCGCATTGCATGGTTCTGGCTCCCTCTGCAGCACCAAATGGAAAAGTGCTTTGTCTTTTGTTGCTGAAAAATTCAGCTCTCAGCCTTCTTCTTTTGAATAGAGCATCCCAGCTGGTATGCAAGTACAGATTGAATGTCACACTTGGGAATGATTATTTTGCAGGTGTGGGTGGGGGGCGGGGATTGGGGGTGCAAGGCTCATTGAAGGTTTGTCACATGTCAGGAGAGCTGCAGGAGATGAGAAAATGGTTAGGAGGGTGGGGAGGGAAGAAAAGGCAGTAGGGGCAAGTACAATTGCAAAATTAATTTGGTAAGTAGAAGGTTAAATTACTTATAGGTATTTACTCTAAACTTCTATTAAGAAATTAAAGAGTTGTAGAGTATAAGTCTAGAGCTATTGTACAATTTTTAGGCCAGTTTCATTGGATTACAGACTTCAATGTATATCTCTTGTTGACAAGTAGTGTGATTTTGGCCTCCACTGTTGGCTTGGTTGTTGAACATTCAGGGTGACTTTAGGGCTTGGCATCTTAGTTTGAAATTACTGATTTTTATGGTACCCCTGATAATTTGGTACTCCAAATCTAGAGCTGCTATTAAATACAGTAAAATGATCCCTAGGTTTCAGAAGTTTTTAAAGTTGTAGTCAACCATGCTGACCTATAAAGATTCCATGATAAGTAAGGGCAGAGTTTCTAGACACATCTTGCCCTAGTGAAGTAAAACTGTGTACATTTAGGTGTGGCTTTGGGGTGCTGGTATGATCTATTTGTTCATCTGGGTGCTAGTTACACAAATGTGTTCATAGTGAAAAAATTACACTGCCATGTGAGATTTTTTTGTTTGTATGTTATATATCAATACAAAGTTTTGTTAAAAACTCTTGTACAATCAGTGCTTTTTAGAAGCATGAATCAAGTTTACTATTTGTATAAGTAATGTTATATACATGCACAGATGCCTGTTCTGTGAAATAGTCCTCCTTTTAAGTCATACCATATTAAATCTTATCTCCTTTAACGGAGTAAGTACAAGTGCATACCTACATATGTAAGATGACTTTTATTTACTAGATAACTAGAATGTTTATATAATAAATTCATGCTTGTAGAGTCATTTTGTATTTATAAAGTTTTTAGAGATGATCTTTATTTAATAGATCAACATCTTTTTTTTCTTTTTTTGTATAATTCTTTCTAGGACTTAGGGTCTCTATGGATTGGGAGTTCATGGTGATGCTGGTTCTGCTTGAAATTAAGTATGATAAATTTTTAGAATATAAAAAGTAGGAAAGTATTATGGGCAACTGTATTATCCACTTCTCACCTTTACTTCCCACCTTCTGTTTTTGACTTGTATAATTCTCGAATTGTTTTCCTAGAAACCTTGTACCTTCCCCCCTGAATTGTCACTGAACATTTTCCACATGTAGAAGAATGAGGCTAGATATTCTTACATGACAGTGCTGCCAGTAAGTGTTAAAATTCAGTACTGGTTTACATTACTCTCTAATTTGATTATAAAGGTCTAGTTTAAAGATTTATTATTTTTGCTGTTTATACTTGAAAAAACAATTAGCTGCAGAATCCAGTTTTTACCCTGGTGTGAAACTCATGTAGCCTTATTGATTTTACTGGAAATTAGAAAGCTCAACATTTTCTCTGGATGTCTCCCAAAACTGTTTCTCTGGCTTTACATTGAAGGGACTGTGATCTACAAAAGTGGATGTGACCGAGGGAAGGGTAAGAGATTCTCAAAGGAGTGTCTTTAGAGGTAGCTCTAGAGAGTGCAAGATTTCTTGGTGGCATGTTTCTGTCAAAGCTCCTGTGTAGCAGTCACAGACCCTGAGCCCAAGGACTGTATTTCTATTTGGAGCAGACATTGACCTCTTTTTCTGGGCTGAAAACAGTGAAGTGTATCAGTTTTGGTAGCTTGGGTTATAAGAAACCTAAATTAGTTTGAAGTGGAATTATCCTGATGAAAGGACATTTGAAAGCCCTTGACACTGGACAGAGGATTGTCTAGTGTTTAATCTTGGCTCAAAATGCACTAGACATAATGAGAGTCATTATGAACTGCTGATCTCTTACCCCTCCCCTCAGCAGACCCTATTAGACTTGCAAAAATAGCAAACAGTGTGTGTATTTGGCATGGTGCCCACTGTGTACTAGAGGAAGAAAGCATACCTTGTTTGCACTCCAACCAGATACTGGTGCATCGTGTTACAGCTCCGCTTGGTTCTGAGCTCCTCTGTTCAATCTCGTCCTGACAGATGCTGTCATTGCCACCCTTAGCAAGACAAATGCAGCCACTCTGCGGGAGTTGGCTACTGCCCAGCTGTGCTTGCCAGTGCCCTAAACCAGTGTGCTTGTGTACCTATGGAAAGGTAACAGCCTGTGGGCCTGTTCCCTTCTGCCATTGTACGCATCGCCTTTTGACTTTTGGCCATTTCTGAAGGAGTAGTTTTGGTTCTCTTTCGTCAGATAAATGTATGAGCTCTGAATTTCTCTTTCTGCTTTTTGAATAGCAGATGTTTATTAAGCACCCATTAAAGATGCCCAGAGATGGTCTCTGTAGGTAGAAAAATGTGCAGACAATCACATAATCATGACCCTAATACTATGCGCCTAAAGGACTCTGGTAACAAAGATTAGGTAGGGGATCTCTGTGGATGTGTGTCAGGGAGAGAGTTCCCTAATGTGGCCTATGAGGTTAAGTAGAGCTTAGAGTGTGTGATGTATATGTTGCTGGGGTTCAAGGTAAAAGAGAAGTAGCTTGAAATAAGCTTGGTGAGTGTAGGCTGGGTCCTGGTTTTGAAGGTTGCAGGCAACGAGGAATCATAATAGAATTTGAAAACAGATGAATACTTAAAATTATTGATTTTTTTTTTTTGAGAAGCATTATTCTGGTGGCAGCCTGGAGACTAGGATTATGCAAAAAGTGATGAGAGTTGGGAAGTGCTGGCTATTGAGATGGGAGATGGGAGGCACTGAACATTTTTGGACTAAAAAAAATAAATGAGGTCCTGAGTTCAGGTGGAGTGACTAGGTAAGGGCAGAAAGGGACTGAGAGATATATAGGAATTCTAAATAAAGGACTTGACTAATAGCCATATATCGAGAGTGGGATGATACGATAAAAGAAAGTAAGGAAGGAGTAGTTAGACTTTCAGCTTAGATTCCTGATAGTCTTTGCAAATGCCTTTACATAGGAAATAGGAGGGTAGATGAGATTTGAAGGATGCATGGTGCTTCTGTTTGGAGAAGCTGAATTTAAAGTACCTGTGGAATCTGTAGGTATCAATAAGTAAATTTCAGTGTAAATTTTGGACCCAGAGTCCCAGAGACAACAAACTGGATACACTGATGTCTGGGATCATTTGCGTGTTATGACTTTTAGCCATGAGACACTCTAATTCAAGTTTGAGGAAGTGTATGTCCCTTAGTAGCATTGATGCAGGATCAGAGCAACATTATGTTATAGACTAGCTGATATCTACTAAAATGATACTTACTGTATTTTTTAGCTCTTGTGTTTAGAAAAACCATTTACCAAGAGCCCATCTCAATTTGCATAGTAGGGAATAATAATAACAGTGGATTCTGTGCATTCACTATGTGGGAACCCTTCTACAAAACCAAAGGTTGGAAATCTTGTCCTCTACTGAGCCTGGGCCTTTCTGCAGAGCTTCAGCTAGATTTTCTTCATCTCAATAGATGAAGTAGTTAGTATTTCTTTCACATATTTGGCTAACAGAATAACTTTTGTAGAAAGCAACAAACGTTTCTCCTCTCTGTAGGCCCTTGGCCCATCTTGGTCAGTCTGTCTGCTTTTTCCACTGGACTTGCACCATCCCTAACAACTACCCTTTCGGACCCACACATATTTTTGAATTATGTTAGGCAAAGTGGTTTCTGGTGCTTGACATGACTGATGCCATCTTCAGAAGCAAATTGCTCTAAATGACTGCCAGTTTACCCCAGGAGAGGTGTCCCCTACCACCTGTAAGGAACGTTTCTATGTAGATAAGGAGGCCCAGGTTGTTCACTGAATTGGAATATGCAGTTTTTACCAAGTAAACGCCACTTGGCTACAAGCTCCATGGTCTTGCTGCCACCCGACTCTACTTCTGCCTGTAAGTTCCTTCGATAAACTCTCTAACTGTGGAGTGTTAGCCTCTCTCTTTGGCCTCTAGGCCCCATTTTCCGTTAGAGGTCAGTTCCAGTACACTGAGAGAAATTTCCCCAAACGACTACTTTGAGTTTTTGTTTCGGGAGATGCGGCGCAGGCCGCGGGAGGTACGTTCGCTGAGGTCGACCCCTTCCAACTCTCCCATCCACACTCGTCTATCTGAAACAAGTATATGAGTGTGGATGGGAGAGTTGGAAGGGGTCGACCTCAGCAAACGTACCTCAATCAGATTGAGGACGTTTTTAGCAAAGGCCAGCTTAGGAGTACCCTAATTAAGTTAATACCAGTGTACCTACCTATATAGTTTAAGTTTAAAATATTTGGCTCTCAAAAGAAATTTCAGTCGTTGTACTGTTGATATTTGGCTCTGTTGACTAATGAGTTTGCCAACCACTGTCCTATGGGGATTTCTGGGTCAGTTTAAATACGATTATATCCAATAGTGAATTAATCTATAAAGTGGGCACCACTGGTAAAAACACTAATATGAGAGTCTGTTAGGTGAATCGACTTCTATTTAAAAGGTGTAAATGCACATTATTTTAATAAACTTGAAATTTACTAATCATCTTTTTTTCCCTTTCCTCCTTCTGCCCTTCCTTCCTTTCATTTTCCTCTTTCCGTTCCCATCCATTTGTTCCCTTCCCTTTCCTGTTCCTTTTCCCTTTTCCCCTTTGCCCATTTTCTTTTCCCTGCTTCCACTCCCTTATTTCATCCCTGTTAGATATAACTGTTAGAGTTGAGCAGAATTATGAGCTGTGTGTCATGAGGAATAACCAAATGAATGTATGTGAGAAGACAGGAGAGAGTGTATGGAGACTTAAAAGGCCAGTCTCCTTAAAGGTTATTCCTGACCCTGCAGTGAAAGTTATTTCTCATATTGGGCTGCCACAAATTTAGGGAGAAGGCAGGAGGCAGCTCATTAACCTACTTTTCCCACAGATAGAGATTAAAAAGTGGATATATCTGGAAGAGATGTTTGGTCTGGGACTCTGAGTGCTGGTTGCCCAGGCTCTGTCATGCTGTTGGGGATCGGAGATTTCCTTGTGTCTGCTGTGCTGTTCCGTGGAATGGTGGGCTCAGCTGCTTCCCAAATCTATCTGGGCGAGGATATTTGCTAGGAAATGTGACAGGGTCTCTCTGGAGGGAAAGGAAAGGAGAGTACATATTAAATCTGGATACTTTAAACTAGATCATAGTTGATATAATCTTATACCTTGAAGAAACTCTTGAGGCCACTTGCATGAGAGATTCTGGAAGTTATTTCTCTGGGGGACCTAGGAATGTGGCTTTTCTCTACACTGAGAAGAAGAAAAGAGGGCTCAGTCATCATTTTTCATGGCCCTGAATATAATTTTAGGCTTCTTCTCCTTCCCCTTTATCTTTCCCTCCCCCCTCCACATTCTTCTTATTTTTCTTTTAGTGTTTCTGCCAGGAAATAGCTTTACCTCTAAAGAGAATGCTGTGGTGCCTTCTGTCAGTTTGCACAGTGTTTTAGGGCCCTCTTCTAACTGCTATTTCTGTGCCCTTTCAGTATGTCATGGTGAAGCCTCCACCTCCTCAACCATGGGGACTTGTTCCTGCCTTCAGGAAGTGAGTTTGGAATGTGGCAAGACAAGGCAGTGTGCGCTAGAGAAATTCCGGCACCATAATGTGCCAGCGCAAGGGAGCGAGTATGATGAGGAGGTGATTTGGGGTGAGAAGTCCATGCCAAATACTTCAGAAGCTTCCTTGATGAATGATGTGCTTTTGGATTCTCCTGCTTGATGAATATATATTTTATTGCTTTCGGAATAATCTTAAAGCCCTTCCTTGAACTCCTGCATCCATAAGACTGCTCATCATTTATAGATCATATTTCTAGAATGCAAGTCCTAATTTGTCTAATCTTGAAAGACCTTTTAGTCTCATCAAATAAGACTCATTCTCCCTAACATTCTTCTTCCTTAGTTCTACCTCCTTCCCCATCTTCTCACATGCCTCTTCCCACTGCTCTTTCTCTCCTCTGTAAAGCTACACTTTACCAGGTGCCAGGAAGCTTTCTTTCCTCTCATGGGCCATGTAGACCTCTTGTTTTTGTTTCTGCTGTTGCAGGAGGAAATTACGATTTTTTTAAAATCACTGACCCTTTGTACTCCAGAATAATATGGGTTAGTGAGTCTTACATCGATTGGACCTAACATTGTGGGACTACAAATAAATCTTAAGACATGACCTTGCCCTGAATGTATTTATAATACAGTGATGAACCCGAAACTAAACTTGGAAACTGGAAATAATAATTGAATAACTTCTGTGACAAGGAGGAGGTGGTGTTATGGAGGGAGAAACAGTGCAAACCAACCCAGGGAAGTGCAGTGAGATGGAGTATAGGGGACAGAGGGCAGTGGTGTGGGAAATAGGAAAATTCACCAGAGTGGAGGAAGTATGTAGATGGAGGAGTGATGGGGAGGAAGCACATTTTATAGGGTATGGAATCCAGGGAAATAGGCTAAGAAATGGGGATCAATTAGAGATAGTTGAGTAGGTGAATAAGATAATAATGTGTGGGATAGTCAGAAGGGAGGGTTACAGAGACCAGCTAAAAGAGACCGCTGAGATAAGCCAGTCTTGCTCACAGTGAGAAGGTTAGGGAATGGTGGCTTGGGAAGATGTATCAAAGAAAGAAATGACAGGGCTTACTGTCAGATCAGTGCAAGCCTTGTGGGAACTGCAGTTCATATTTTAAACTGGAACGTTATATGTCATAGGTATGTGTGATTTAAGTAATCCAATTTGTAAAGATTTAGATTTCATACTGAGATCTTACAATGTATTGGCACAGCAAAAGGAACTTTTAAGAACACTTGTGTACAACTGTCAGATTTTTTTTCTTTGATATTGTATCAACTTTCTTACCTATAAATGCAGGTGACACCTACCAACTCTTTAAGCTTAGTTTGTCAAAGGCTCAGTCCGTGTGCAGTGAATATGGTCGAAAATTCCAAGATCTAAATCCAATCTTCTTTTCCCCCATTCATTTTGAAGGACAGGAATCAGTTTTAAAGGATCTGTCTTAAATGTCAAGCTGTGTTAGGCTTAAACTAGTCTTGTTTTTAAGAAATCAGTGTAAGAACACACTTCAGGTACATTCCCTACCTAGTAGATCTCCTGTGCCAAACAGGCTCTCCCTTCTTTGCCTGAGTCTCTCCAGGCTTGCTGCAGCTGCTGGGCCGGGTTCAGCCCACTTACATCCTGCCAGGGGGTGAACTTGATACCTTTCCTTTCATGAAACACTATCTGTGTGAAGTGAGCTCTTTGATCCATACCTTTTCTGCAGAGGCTAAGGGAAGATTAAGGGACACCTTTGAGTAGATGAATATTGGATGAAGTTTGTATAATTTAAACTAACACTTCTGTTATCCCTTTCACTCAGTGGAGAGACAGGAGAAACATGTAGAGCCCTGGTCCCCACTTAAACATAATGGCTTCTCTGTTTGTCCTTCTCATTTATGTAGGGCAGAGCTTGGGAATTAAGTTAATTGATGATTGTCATTTCTTATAGCTTCATAAAGACAGCTAATCTATAGGTATTGAATATACTAAAATGGAATTGGGGACAGTGTTAGTATTTGTATATTTGGCATTGGGCTTTTAATGATGAACGTGGCTTATATTCCACATGTCATGAACATTAACAGTAGTAGTAGTAGTAGTAGTAGTAGTAGTAGTAGTAATGATATCACCACTAAAATTCATTGGGTACTTCCGATATGCAAGGTTCTATTCTCACCAATTTTCATCCACTTTCTCATAACAAAACGATAAGGTAGGTGTTGTTTTTATCCCAATTTTTGAGATAAGAAAACTGAGGTGCAGACAGGTTAGGTAATTTTTCCAAGGTCTCGCAGATTATAAATAGTAGAGCCAGGATTTGAACCGGGGCAGCAAGCAGGAGGTTAGGCTATTTTAAGGTAATTTCAGAACTAAGGTTGCCTCTTCAGTGTCAACAGTCCTCTGGGTGTGGTGTTATGAATAAAGCACCAGCCCCAGGATCCAGCCACTAACACTGAGTTTCCTTTGGAGTCAACCTGAAGACTCTGAAAGTGTCTGGGAACATGATAAAACAGTGGGAGACAAAGATGAATGCCACATTTACACAAAACTCCTGACTGCATCCACATGGGTATCAATTCCAGTTTTCTCTCTCCCTTGAGCTAATGCCATTCACCTTACAACCGTTTCCTGTCTCTGTCTAAAGAACCTCTAAAAGCTTCATTCTGATTGTTACTATTTCTTTTTTTAATTTAAATTCTTTATTGTTTAAAGTATTACATATGTCTCCTTTTCCCCCCATTGACCTCTCCCTGACCACTCCAACCCCCAGTACATGCCCTCACCCCCCTACAGTTTGTGTCCATTGGTTTTGCTTATATGCGTGCATACAAGTTCACCTCTTCTCTCCACCTCCCCCACCCTTTCCTCTGAGGTTTGGCAGTCTGTTCGATGGTTCTGTGTCTCTGGATTTATTTTTGTTTATTATATTCCACAAATGAGTGAGATCATGTGATATTTATCTTTCTCCGACTGGCTTATTTCACTTAGCATAATGCTCTCCATGCCCATCCATGCTGTTGCGAATGGTAGGAGTTCTTTCTGATTGTTACTGTTTCTGGTATTCCATCATGTAGATGTACCACAGTTTTCTAATCCATTTATCTGCTGATGGGCACTTGGGCTGTTTCCAGATCTTAGCTATAGTGAATTGTGCTGCTATGAACATAGGGGTGCATATATCCTTTCTGATTGGTGTTTCTGGTTTCTTGGGATATCATCCTAGGAGTGGGATCACAGGGTCAAATGGGATTCCATTTTTAGTTTTTTGAGGAAACTCCATACTGTCTTCCATAGTGGCTGCACCAGTCTGCATCCCCACCAGAGGTGCACGAGTGTT
>NW_006295827.1:2464104-2465297 GCF_000327345.1 Myotis davidii | reverse complement strand
TTGCTAGGGACTTGCCCGGCACTTGCTCTCTACCTCTATTTGTTATCTTACTTCTATCATTGACAGTCCCTCTAGGTTGTGGGCTGCTTGCCTGTGTTCCTGAGAAGCATCTACGGTACCAGTCTATAGAGTGTTTTCTTTAGTGAATTACCAGTATGTTTACCGGTAATAAACTTGCACTGTTTTATGTATATGTTTGATTACATACAGCCTTGTGACAGCTTTCCTGCATGTCATAAGCATTTGAATATAAATTAAAATGTTAAAATCAAATCTGATATTGTTTTACCTTTTATTTGGTGTGTGGAAGGTGTGCGGAAGAGGGGGTAGTCTTATACAGCGAGTATATAACAAACTCTGTATTTT
Organism: Myotis davidii; assembly: GCF_000327345.1. NCBI lineage: Eukaryota > Metazoa > Chordata > Mammalia > Chiroptera > Vespertilionidae > Myotis > Myotis davidii. The sequence continues at coordinate 2,464,931 of NW_006295827.1, read as the reverse complement.
GAGTGGAAATGTTATGGGATCGTCTTATACGCCCAGTTGTCTTATACGCCGGCAAATACAGTAGGTGTTTTCTGCTGAACGTTGGGAACTGGATAGGCTGAGACAAATTCCACACGCCTGGAAGTTTTTTTTGTTTTTTTAAAATATATTTTATTGATTTTTTACAGAGAGGAAGGGAGAGAGAGAGAGAGTCAGAAACATCGATGAGAGAGAAACATCGATCAGCTGCCTCCTGCACACCTCCCACTGGGGATGTGCCCGCAACCCAGGTACATGTCCTTGACCGGAATCGAACCTGGCACCTTTCAGTCCGCAGGCCGACGCCCTATCCACTGAGCCAAACCGGTTTTGGCACACCTGGAAGTTTTAATATTGCTATCTGTATGATAACAGCAGCTCCAATCTGCCCCATAGACCTTCCAGGAAATTTCTTTGCTGCAGGGCAGATGCCTGAGGAATTTATGTTTTGATGCTTCATCAACCTTTTGGAACCTTGGTTGGTGGCAACCATTGCAGGGGTCATGCAGGAGAGTATGTACTTGCGACTGGTATGAGGTTAACCTCAGTGATATGAGGATTATTTCGGGAGGAGTTAAATATGATGTTTGAAAACTGGGATGTGAAGGTCTTCTGCCACACTGGAGTTTTTGAAGGAAGAGCAGTTGCGCCAGTCTGGATAACTGCTTTAAATTCTCTGTTTCACTTCTGACTCAGGGTTGTTGTTCGTGATTGCTCATTTTATTTTTATTGTTGAAGTATTTTATTTAACGTACCAAACTTTTCTCATGGCAATGGAAAACATTTAGGAAAAGACCAAAAAGAAATAG
>NW_006295827.1:2462190-2464077 GCF_000327345.1 Myotis davidii | reverse complement strand
CCCCCCCCCTTCCTTCAATGCAGTGTGCTTCTTCTGCTGGAACATACAGTCATAAGAACAGAAACTCGTTCTCTGCTGTATCCTCAGCACCTTAGAGCAACACCTGACACATAGTAAGTACTCAATAAACTTTAGTTGAATAAATAAGCAAAAATTATTTCTTCTAATTCTGTAAAACAGGCTTGGCATGTTTATTGATAATGTACATCTGATTTAGTTTGTGACAGGTTTTAATCCAGGTTTTATAGTAGTTGGTTGTCCTGGGAAAAGTTTGTGGGATTTCTTTTTAAAGAGAGTGAATATTGTCGTATTGAAACGGTAGAGGTCCTCATATACTTGTCCTGCCTCTGTGATGATTTTTCCTATTAGAAAGAAAGTTACTAGTGAATAATTATTATTCCCATCCCATGGAGACTGTTCAGCACCTGCAAATTGGCTGGAATGTTGGGCTTTAACCCTGCAGGCTGGGATCCCAGCAGCAGAGTAAGCTGAATTGTGGTAGCAAGTCGTCTTGGCAGTGGCAGGTATAACAAATTTCACCTGGTGATTTTTGTATGATTTGTATGAATTTCTTTGTGACAACTGTCACGACAAAACCATTACATGACTTGTGTCTAAGCTATCATTCAGTTGGAGCTATGAAAATCAGTTTGCATATATCAACAATTTAATCTTCTAATATACCATGGAAAACTGCCACTAGAATTATTTTTCTTTATTTACTGACTAAAAAGATGTGGTTATCAAATATCCTGATTGAAAAATCTTTAAAATCCTGTCTTTAAATTGGAACCATATGTGTGTTTTAGTTCCCTGGCCAAATCTATTTGTACATTACACACACCTGTGTATACACACATTACCCACACATGTATATCATAGACACAACATACAGTTACATTGATGTGCATTTGTGTTATATATGCATGTGTTCACACAGTGCACACATGTGATTCATGCTTATGCATGAGCTTTTAATGTGCTGATAGATCAAAATGTAAGCATATTAGTGAAGTTTTCTTTTCAGTTAACTGAGGTAATACAGTTGCCTGCATTCAAGTTTCCTGGTAATATTAGGTTGGTTAATATGTTTATAGTCCTTAGAACAGTGCTTAGTCCATGATAAGTCCTCCATAAATGCTAGCTTTTATTATTTTTAAATATATTTCCATCTGTCAGTTTAAGCATAGGAATGTTGGTCTCTCTAACTCCTTTTTATAACAATTTAGCTTCAAATGCAGACGTGCATAGCTTCAAGATTATTGTGTATTTGGGAGGTATATTTAATGAATTTATTGTTAATGTAAAATGTCTGTGACCGATTTTTCTGTCATATAAGAAATACTAGTATTTGTATTTTTAATTTGAAGCCATTTATTAAATACCTTAGTAATATTGATTTCTGTTATAGTAAAATATTCCTGTAAGTCATCATCATCCCCTAGAGTCTATCAGTGTTTTCAGTACATATTTAATCTTCATTGTCAAACTGACGCCAACTTCACTGGGAATTTTAGTTACAGGCTTGAGAGAGAACAAACTGTCCTTTATTAGGAAAAAATTATATGAGGTATTTGCTAAGGTCTGAATGTCTGTGTCCCCCTCACCCTCAATTCATATGTTGAAATCCCAGCCCTCAAAGTTGATGGCATTAGTACGTGGCAACTTTGAAAGGCGCATAGTTATGAGAGTGGGACCCTCATACATGGGATTAGTGCCATATAAGAGGCTGTGTGTTAATTTATTGGGTTAATTTGCATACTAACTCCTGATTGGCTGTGGGATATCATGAAGGTATGGTTAATTTGCATCTTTCTCTTTTATTAGTGTAGACTAGAGGCCCGGTGCACAAAAATTTGTGCACTCGGCGGGGGAGGGGGGGCCCTC
>NW_006295827.1:2424489-2461169 GCF_000327345.1 Myotis davidii | reverse complement strand
ACCATGTTTCTCTTTTATTAGATAGGATGTCATCTGCAAAAGTGACAGGTCTACTTCTTCCTTTCCATTTGGATGCCCTTTATTACTTTTTTTTTTTTTTTGCCTAATTGCTCTGGCTAGGACTTTCAATACTATGTTTGATAAAAGTGGGGAGAGTGGGCATCCTTGTCTTGTTTCTGATCTTAGAGGAAGAGCTGAAAACTTTTCACTATTGAGTATAATTTTAGCTATGGGCTTGGCTCTAAGGTTTGCTTCCTTTTTCTGCAAAATAAAGATTACGATACTTGTTTCACAATATTTTGACAACTTTATTAGTATGTACTTTACATACCATAAAATTCACCAATTGAAAGTGTATAGTTCAGTGTTTTTAGTATATTCACAGTTTTGTAGTCATCAATCACCATAGGAAGAAACCTTAAACAATCTATCTATCTATCTATAAAAAAAGAGGTAATATGCAAATTAGCCGGGATGCTGTAACGGGTCACAACTGGACCATTAGCATATTAGCTCTTCATTAGCTCCTATGCACACCATGGGACGTTGCTCCGGAGACGGGGCGGAAGTGGAGAGGAGTTGGGAGAAGGCGGGACCAGCCTGAGGCTACTTGAGGGTGGGCAGTGCCATCCATGAGCAGGCAGAAGGGAGAAGGTGAAAAGGCCGGTGCCTCGGGAGAAGGCAGAAGGGAGAAAGTGAGAAGGCTGGCTCCATGCATGAGGAGGCAGAAGGAGAAGCGAGAAGATGACACCCTGGGAGAAGGCAGAAGGGAGAAGAGAGAAGGTGGTAGTTAGGCAGGATGATCAGGCCAGGAAGGGGGAGCAGATAGGCAGTTAGGGGGATCAGTCCAGCAGGGGAGCAGTTAGGGGCATCAGGCAGGCAGGCAGGTGAGCAGTTAGGAGCCAGTGGTTCTGGATTACGAGAGGGATCCCGGATTGGAGAGGGTGCAGGCAGGGCTGAGGGACCCTCCCCTTCCCCCATGCACGAATTTTGTGCACTGGGCTTCTAGTTACATATTAATTCAATTATATAATATGCCATGCTTTATGGCCACATTCTTTCACTTAGCATAATGTCTTCAAGTTTCATTCATGTTGTGTCATGTATTAGTGGTTCATTCTTTTTTATTGCCACATTATACTCCATTGTATGGATATACCACTTTGTTTATCCATTCATCAGTTGAGGGACACAATTATGTTTTTGTGAAAACTGAGTGAGAGAGAAAGGAAGTAAAGTACGTAATGATAGCTTATACATTGAAGCAACGTATATTGTTGTTGTTTCTTTTTATCTGGTTTGGACAGGCTTCTTATGTGAATTATAGCAGCTCCTCTGGTCTTATGAGGCAAGGAAAACAGTCTTATTGAGTAGACCATCTGTCTGCCAGTTGTCTCACATAGGGTCTTAATTCATTGAAGATCCTGGTGGGCACTCAAGTTTGATACTAGACTTCATACTGCTTTTCTCAGCAGCCAGAAGTGTTCAAGTGTTAGCAGCAGTGCTTGTCATTATAGAGGCTCTCTAAGTAACTGTAAAGAGGATTTTGAAGAGATTGAAAGGAGCATTGCAGCTTACATAGATGTCAGATAGTTTAGTGCTGATCCTCATTCCGAATCTGAGTATTGACATCAGTATCAAGCTGAGGGTTAATTATGTCATGTACCATGGTTGGAGGAAAATAGGGCTTTGGCAGTTTGATGCTTTGCTGACTCTACAAAACACAGAAAATTGTTGGGGACTTACATGATATCAGAAAGAAAGTTCATGTTTTATATATGGGACTCTTGCAAAAAAAAAATCCACTAATTGTCTGAGTTTAAGGTTTTGGGATTGTGAAATTCTAATTAATAACGAAATAGCAAGTAAAATACAAATTGAAGTAGATTATTGCCAAAGGCCAAAGAGGTTATCTGAAAGCATTGATTTCTATTTTGTTGGCTGTGGAAGTACTATGGAACTAAATTATTAAAGTAGTATTTCTGAATTTCTACTTAAGATATTATAATATAAAAAGAAACTTCTAAAAAGGCTCAATTGTTATCTACTAAGCAAATATAGTCAGCCTTTTGTATCTGTGGGGTCCACATCCATAGTCAACCAAGTTCAAATGGAATATATATGTTTTTTAAATGTTACATTGTTGCTGACATGTACTATGTAGTTAGGCCTATGATGGTTACATCTATATTTAATTTGTACAGACTTTTCTTGTCATTATTTCCTAAACAAGAATGTATAACAACTATTTTCATGGTATTTACATTTTACTAGGTACTAGAGGACTGGTGCATGAAAATTCGTGCACTCGCGGGGATCCCTCAGCCTGGCCTGCACCCTTTTGCAATCCTGGCTCCCTCAGGGGATGTCTGCCTACTGGCTTAGGCCTGCTCCCCATGGGCGTCAGTAAGACATCCCTCTTTCAGTCTGGGAGCCCTCTCTCCTTACCGTCCGCCTGCTCGCTGCTCCTTACCAATCGGCTCACTGCTCCTTAGCGCTGCCTCCGAGGCAGGAGAGGCTCCTGCCGCTGCGCTTGCCCAGCTTCTGGCTGAGTGGCACTCCCCCAGTGGGAGCGCACTGACCACCAGGGGGCAGCTCCTGCATTGAGCGTCTGCCCTGTGGTGGTCATTGTGCATCATAGCAACCAGTCGTTCCGCCATTCGGTCGATTTTCATATTACCCTTTTATTATATAGGATTAGAAGTAATCTAGAGATGATTTTAAATATAGGTGAGGATGTCAATAGGTTATATGCAAATACAGTGCCTTTTTTAATAAGGGACTTGAGCACCCATGGGTTTTGGTATTCGTGCCTGGGTGGGTCCTGGAACAAATCTCCTGCAGATCCCAAGGAATGACTGTATTATTTTAGTGTCTACTATTGCCCTACCCCTGTTAGTTATACAGAAACACAGAGTAAATGTTCTTTGACTAGTAAGTACTCTTTTGCCCAAGTTTCTGTTTAAGGTCATGAAACAAGTTGTTAAATTTGAAATCTCTGGTGATTGCTATTTTAAAGATAAATTTGTCACATAGGCTTTCTAAGTTTGTTTGCCTTGTTCTGCAAGGCCAAAACATGAATAATAGCTTACATGTATTTGAGCAGTTCATTTGTACGAGGCCCCACTTTGTTTGGACTACCTCATTGATTAAATATAGATATAATGTTATCTCTTTTTTATAATGAGAAAACTGAGGCACAGAGAGATTAAGCAACTGTTCCAAGATTACATAGCTTGTAAATGGTACTTCTCTTCATAAATTCTTATTTTGTAAAGTTTAATGTTATTAAAAGTGCTTTAGAATTTCAGGTTTTACTCTGATATTATTTCTCGATGCCCCACAGCTATGTACAAATTAAAACATATATGTGGTTTATTTCTTAGGAATTTATATATAAACTAGAGGCCCAGTACACAAATTCGTGCCTGGGTGGGATCCCTAGGCCTGGATGGCTATCGAGCCCTATTTGGGGGCCAGCCTGGGGAGAAGGACCTTGGGAGGATGGCTGGCTGGGGGGAGGGGCAGTGGGCAGTTGGCCAGCTGGCCTCACCCCCGATTGGGGTGGAGGGCCCAATTGCGGGGCAGGGCCAGCCAGGGGGAGGGGCCACGGGAGTTTGAGGTTGCTGATCGGGGCCTGGATCCAGCCAGTTGGCCGCTGCAGTGCACATCATAGCAACTGGTCATTCCAGTCATTCTGCCATTCAGTCGCTGGGCTTTTATATATATAGAAATATAGGTAAAATAGTCCTGTACTGTAATTATATTATAAGTGACTTCTTTAAATAGTGACCACCAGTAAGCTCAGCTGTTAATCCTTATTCCTTGAGAGGTCAAGTGGATAAGAAGTAGTAAGCAAGTGGAGTGGTGGTCACTTAAGCCAAGCCTCTACCAGAATAATTCCAAATAACGTCTCAGAGTGAATTGCAACTCATTCAATCACACTTCACCAGATAACTTTGTTCAGATGATATTCTTGAACTTCTTTACCTATAATTGTCATCCGATGGTCATTGTCACAAATCCAATGCCAGCAGGGGTCCCCAGTTTGGGGCATGGTGAAGAAGGAAACTTTATTCAGTGCAGATAGCTTAATTGTGATTCAGCATGGCTCTAGACAACTCAGTTGTGTTACAGCCCAATTATGAAACAGCATAGCACGGCTGGGACCAGGCCTCTCTTTGCCTAGTCAGTTGTGGTCTGTTCTGGCCCAGTTTGGTCCACCCCACTCCTCTCTGCCCTGTGCTGGCTGGCTCCGCTCTGGTGAGACACACATCTTTGGTGTTTCAGCTCCAGCTGGGGGAACACAGTTTTCAGTCTTTGGTGGAAAGGGGAACTGTACTTCCAGAACCAGAGGGGCGCTGACTTAACTAGAGAGGAGTCCCTGTCCCTGGTCCCTGTGAGGTCTGCCCTCATACAAATGAGAACTCCAAATCCTCACCGTTTGGTCAACAAAGCCTCTCTGAGTGGTGGGTGAAGATGCTGATGGGATATAGTTGCACAGCTTTGATTGGACAGGAAAGCCTCAGTCTTATTGTTAAAATAGGATTCCAGGGGCTCCTCTGTAAGGGCTGGCTCAGATGGCAGAAACAGTGCAGGGAGGCAGTCCAGTACAGAGGTAGGCAGTTCAGGGTAGGCTTCACCCTAAGGTGCAGATTGTAAGAGAGGCCCTTTGTAGAAATGGGTGGTAGGCTCTCTTTTTAAAATTTGAGCCCAGTTAGCAACTGGGAGCCCTTCTTAGTAGGCATCTCATTTCTCAGGGTCTACACCAGTGATGGCGAACCTTTTGAGCTCGACCTGAGTTTAAAAAACCCTAACTTAACTCTTGTGCCATGTCACCTATAGAAATTTTTTGATATTTGCACCCATAGTAAAACAAAAACTTATATTTTTGATATTTATTTTATATATTTAAATGTCATTTAACAAAGAAAAATCAACCAAAAAAATGAGTTCGCGTGTCACCTCTGACACGCGTGTCATAGATTCGTCATCACTGGTCTACACCCTGGTTGGCAAGCATTCCCAAGAGAACTTATGCCTACGGTCTATGGATCAAAGATATTTCCTTAAAGATTAGGAACTTTACTGCCAGTTGCAATTAAGAAAATTGAAAATATACCTCTAGAATGTAGGCAGACTGGTTAAAACACCTCAGATACAGCATTCTTACTTTTTTTTAGTTTTCCCAAGAAACCTCAGCCATATAGATATTTGATAAACAGGAAAGAGATAGAAGAGAATTATTACTTCTGTCCTGTTATTTCCATTTAAAAGCAAGAAAATTGGGACTCAGTGAGATGGAAATGCTTTCTATCACCACATTAAGTTGTGATGTTATCTTTTGAAAAGGAAAATTCAAAATCATATATTTTGGTTGATATTATCTTATCACTGGTCCCCTAGCCTTATTGTAATTTGAACGTACTTTCCATTAGAGTATCACAAATTGAGTGAAAAACAAAATGGGTGATGGATGTAATCTAGTGTATGTATGTAATGTATGTAATGCAGTACATGCAAAGATGAATGAAAAATTCCTGAAAGATTGTTTCCCTTTTGTTTCCCTCATGCCTTAGTAGTAATAAAATATGCTGAGTGTTGCCCATTCTGGCTGGTGTGGATCAGTTGCATGAGCATTGTCCCATGAACCCCAAAAGGTCCCCAGTTCAATTTCTGATCAGTTTACATACCCAGTTTGTACCTTTGATTCCCTGTTGGGGTAAGAATGGGAGGCAACCAATCCATGTTTCTCCTTCCCTTTCTCTCTCCCCCTCCCCCCAAATCAATAAAAACATATTTTTTTAAAAATAATGCTGAGTTCTTATTATCATCCAATTACTGTGTCACATGTTTGTTATGTTTCATCTCTAATTCTCATAACCAACCTATCATATGGGTGCTGTTTTTATCCACATACTTCTAGAAAAGGCAGCTGAGACTTAGAAAGTTAAAAACCACTTGCCTGTGGTTGTGGAGCTATTGACAATTAGCAAAGCCATTGCTTTTAATCACTGTGCAATTTTCCTTGCCCACTAAACTATATAAAAAGGTTTACTGTAGTTACCTCTCAGTTCAAGCTACCACCAGATACATGTTCTAAACCCAGATTTGACTCTGTTTAAAAATATTTAATTATTCCGCAGGTTATCCAGAAAGTTGCTACCTGAGTTGGATGTTATCTTCTCCATGGACCTTCCCTGATACTGTTTTTCTGTGTGTCCTTGAAGCACATTGTAGCCTAGGCCTTAGGATTTCTCCTGCCTATCCTCTGGACATTTTTAGGAGGAAGTTGTCTGGTTCATTTGTTAGCCTTTATTTATATTGCTAGCACTTTGATGATGCAGGGTGCATAGTAGATGGTTAATAGATATTTGTTGAATTGAATTGGATGTTTAATAAATGTTTGAATTTAATTATGATATTTACTTTCTGGTGAAGGTCACTGCATGCAAACTCTCAAATTTTCAGGCTGGGAATTGATGACTTGCTCTTCCTCTAAGAGATCAGTTGAATGCATCATTGAGGCTGAATTTTTCTAAATATTGCTCAGAACATATGGTATTATTTTTCTCTTTAAAGAGTGTCAATAATACTGCTATATTGAATAAAATAAAAAATGTTTTATTCTATTAATTTAAAAACATTAAAATGTCACATAGTTCTGCAGCATACTTTGTGAGCAGCTATATCCCAATGTTTAGAAAATTAGATTTTCAAAGCTATACTTTATTGATATATATGCTATTGAAAGCAGCATGAGCAAATGGAAAGAACATGGATTTTTGGAATTAGTTACCTGAATCAAATTGTGGTTCAGCCAATTCCTAGCTTTTGACTTTGGTCAGAATACCTAACTTTTTTTCAGCATAGTTTTCAGCATATTCTTAAAATGAGAAAGGGACACATTTGCAGATTTGGGGGAAATGCCTCCTACATGACTTCTGTCTGGTCCAGTGTTCCAAATAAAGACCAAATGACATTGATATGTGCTCTATATTCATTCCATAGAAGTTTGAATAAAAAAGAGGGAGTCACCAGTAGATGGCAAAGACATGCCATTACACTCAGTACCGCATTTACATATTTAATACAAATCCCAGCCTAGAAAGGGCCAGTTTGGAGAAGTTTATAGAAGTGAGGATGGTAGTAAATTTGTAAGGAAGACTTTTTCTCAATTCCCACAGTAATTTCTTTAGATACCTATTTTAACTCAGAATTCAACATTGTTGCAATTTTACTTACCTCAACTCAGCAAAAACAGTTTTACACAGTTGCCAAGGGAACCTCATTAAAATGACATCCTGAGTTTGCTCACCAGCCATTTTAATTAATTATGCAGTCTGATTATCTTGACTTCTAACCACTGGACCACTCGTTTGAATTACTCAGAATCATGATTTTTAGGTTTTTTGTTAGGTTCTTGGAGTTCCTTTCATGGAGCCAGACTTCCACGAGCTGCTTCGTATCTGGTGTGAATTTGAAGCTTATCCTAGAACAGTGATGGCGAACCTTTTGAGCTCGGCATGCCAGCATTTTGAAAAACCCTAACTTAACTCTGGTGCCGTGTCATATATAGAAACTTTTTGATATTTGCAACCATAGTAAAACAAAGACTTATATTTTTGATATTTATCTTATATATTTAAATGCCATTTAGAAAAATCAACCAAAAAAAGGAGTTCGCGTGTCATCTCTGACACGCGTGTCATAGGTTTGTCATCACCGTCCTAGATGATACTGATTTTGATAGCATTGATTAATATTAACTTCAGATATTACTTGACTGAGCTAAATTAGCATTTGAAAATGTCATCTGATTGTTTTTCTTGCGTCTTTAGGCCTTTTTTGGTTTTAGAGTAAAATGTAATTTCTCAGTTTTTAGAAAATATGAAGGATTATAGTTTCTGAGTTCTCTAACCTCTGATCAGGATTGCATTTTTTTAAGTATGTTTTTTTTTAATTGATTTCAGAAAGAGGAAGGGAGAGGGAGAGAGAGATAGAAACATCAATGAAGAGAGAGAATTATCCATTGGCGCCTCCTGCACACCCCCTACTGGGGATTGAGCCTGCAATCCAGGCATGTGCCCTGGCCAGGAACCAGAGCATGACCTCCTGGTTTATAGGTCAATGCTCAACCACTGAGCCACACAGGCCAGGCCACGATTACATTTTTATTTCATCAATTTGTGCTCTGAAATTGCAGAACTATATAGGACTGATGCTACTTGATAGAGTAAGTGGAACTACTGAGAGCTGAGAATGGGTACGATGAGCCTGTGGGATAATGTAGAGTGGACAATAGCAATCCATAGGCATTTGATTCCTTTGAGGATTCAGTAAATCCACACAGTTAATTAACTAAAGATGTTTGAAAAACAGCCAATGGGATGATAAACACTTTTATTTTTTCTAAAATGACTGCAGGAATCTGATCAGAAGAGGTGCTTTTGATGCAAGTTCCACTGAGACTTGCATTGAGAAGTTGATGACTTGCTGTGCCATAAGAGTTCCTCTGGGATTTGCATTGAGAAGTATTCTTTGGACTGATTTCCCCCTTTAACAGGGATTTATTAGGGGCTAACCTTAGCTATGAACTATAAGAAAAGGGAGCACTTTAGTTGTTTCAGAAAGAAAAAATATGACTTTAACACTTAGCTATTTATATGCTGGGTAGATTTGAAAAATTTCTGCTCCCCTATCTGGAAAATTGATTTTAAGGACCTTAGATTTCATTTAGAAAGAAAATTATATTATTTTAGTTATTTAAGTTTTGGGTTTCTACTGTATTTATTTGAAGCTTTTAATGTATTTTCTCTCCTCAAGGGATACATTTGTGCTTTTCCTCTTTCAAAACCGTTTAAAATATAAATTTATACTTGTGGTGTTTATCTCTTAAATATAGTTGTGTTACCTATATTTCTTGGTATAAAGATACCAAAGTTATACTAAATTTTAAAAATGAAAGTAATAAATGCTGAACATTCACTAAATTATTAAGTTGTTACTGTGCTTTCAAATGGAGGTAGTTCATGGGCAGCAGCAGGTGTACTAGGACTTCCCCTCCAATATCAGCAAGGTTTCAACAGTTTGGAGGGAGGCGGTTAGTTCTTGAGTAGTCAGCTTTTCATTTACCTCTGTGCACTATTTAAAATTTACATCCAGAGACTCACTGTAAATTAGTGAATAGTACACTGCACTTTACTAGACGTTAACGTGCTGGCTTCAATATCTAACTCATGTGACCTTGGGCATGAGCTTTAGTCTCTCTAGGTCATAGTTTCCTAGTAATTAAAATTATACCCTTGGACTGGATATTGGTTCCCTGTTGTGTGCTTTCTTGGGAATTGTGGCAGTGTGCTGGGAGCTTTATAAAGTCACCGTACAAAAACCCAGCAGATGCATCTTCCTGTTTTCCTTCCAGATCTGTTTTACCTGAAGTTGGCACAAAATATCAATTTATACTTATAGGGATGTGTGAAAGTAGGTTTACAGTTGTGAGTACATGAAACACAGAGTTTATTCTTGTATTATGATTTATTAATTTAGTGTATTATTTATTTGTATTATTACTGTAAACCTACTTTCACCCACCCCTATAAATTGAGGACTAAAAGGAATTCAGATGTATTCTTAATGGTGTTAAAGATCTAACACCCAAACTAAATGAAATATGCTAATAGCAGGCCACTGAAAGAATCCTCTTGTTTTATGTTCACTCTTTTCTACTGTTAAGGAAACCTTGTTGGACACATTTGAAGATCACTACGTTAGATAACAGTTAAGTCTTCCTATTCTATCTATAATAATAAGAAGGTAATATGCTAATTAGACCAGATGTCCTTCTGGACAAACCCAGGGTCGGAGCGAATCCCAGGTCCCGGGTGCCTGTCTGTGGCCAGAGGGAAGCAGCCCAGGTCCCGGGTGCCTGCCGGTGGCTGGAGGTGGGAAGCCCGGTCTTGAGTGTTGGAGGGAAAGTGGTGCCAGCAGCTGGGGGAAGGAAGGTCTACTCTTGCAGGAATTTTCACGTATCAGGTCTCTAGTAGTTATATATAACTGTGAAAACATTTTCATTTTAATGTCCCTCCTCCGTCTCCTAAATCAGTGGCATATTCTAAAGAAGAGTTCATGGATTTTATTTACATGAAACCTATCTCAATGATGTTTGATAACAACTCTCTTAAGAGATATTGTCCTAAAAGGAAGGTATTTAAGTATTGGGGACGGGGGGAGGGGAGGAGAGGGGGCAAAGAGCAATGCCATGGGCATGGTAGATACATCTCATGCCCCTTTCAAGTGCCCCTGCTTCTAGAAAGTGATGCTTTTTTCCTAATGCTCATTATAGTTACGTTCCTTGTTTCTTTCTTTTATTTTAGTCTGCATTCTAGCAGAATGGAAATCCATGTTTATGAATTTAGTGTGCTGCTCCCCCCTTTCCTCCTATCTTCAGCAACAATATAAGTACTCTTGATGGCAGCTGCTGTATTAAGCCCAAGAGCTTAAAAGATTAAAGAAACCACTAACAGCAGTCAGGAGGAAATTTAAGGGCCTGCTTCTCTGAAGGTTTGAGTTTTCATTTTTGTGGTTGAGTAGAAAATTACAAACAGGTTGTGTTCAGCAGCTGGGTTGCTCTTTAACATCTGGGGAGACCCAGCCTTCTGTTCATTTCCCATTCATTGGAAGGGTAGCTGGCCTGAGGTAGAAACTGTAGGCAGAGGAATTAGAATTCTTTGTGTGTATAGTCATTAGAGTTTCTTGTTTGTAGACTTTTTTTTCATAGAAATGCCTCCCTTGTCCTCCTTTCTTCACTGGCGTTAGGGAGCTCTTCACTTTAGGTCAGTTCTTGAAGAGGGACCTGAAAGATACTATCTAATAAAGAGGTAATATGCAAATTGACCATCACTATAACACATAAGATGGCCGCCCCCTTGTGGTCAAAGATGGCCAGCAGGGGAGGGCAGTTGGGGTTGAGAACAGGCCAGCAGGGGAGGGAAGTTAGGGGCAATCGGGCCGGCAGGGGAGCAGTTAGGTGTTGATCAGGCTAGCAGGGGAGTGGTTAGGGTGTGATCAGACTGGCAGGCGGAAGCGGTTAGGGGCAGTCAGGCAGGTGAGCGGTTGGGAGCCAGCAGTCCCGGATTGTGAGAGGGGTCCCAGATTGGAGAGAGTGCAGGCTGGGCTGAGGGACCCCCCCCCCCACGAATTTTATGCACTGGGCCTCTAGTATTATATAAGGACCTCCCAAAGACATGCCCTCTGAAACGGGAATTGTTCAGTCTCAATGCTTTTCTTCTTTGGAGTTGACAGCTGGCCTGCCCCTCCATCTCTGCATATATCTCACAGGCTCTTATACTGAGGATTTAGTCTGAGACTGCTAGAGCCCAGCAGTCTTTGGGAGGTCTGAGCCCTGTCTCAATAATGCATGAATGGGTCAGTGTATATAACACACATTCTGCTTCTTCCTTCAGATACCTGGTTCAAAAAGTGAGTCTGAGGATATCATGTACATACACTGATTTGTTGGTGGATCCCTAAGCACAATTAAACAATGTTCTTAATAACATCAGTTTTTCAAGGTAGACCTGTTTTTTACTACACCATTTCTCTTTCATTCACCTTCATTTTCCCCATTGCAGTTAGAATTTTAGGGCCTGAGCAGGAGCCCCGGCAGTGCCTTCGCACTGAGCACATAATCATTTTGTGTCTATTCCCTTGTGATGTAGTGGAGAGCTGGGGACTATGGCAAACTGCAGAGAGCTTATTTCTTCTTAAGGCATTCAGAACCTTTTTAAAAAAATAATGTGCTGGTCAAATAAAACAGGCCTAGTTTAGTGACTATTTTGGGGCAACTTTATTATTTTATAGATGAGAAAAGAGAAGCTGAGTGGAGTTTTGTTTTACCCAAATGGCAAAGCTGGCCAGTGGTCCAAACAGATCTAGATTGTGTGCCTGTTGGGCTCTTTGAGAAAATTAAGTGCTTCAAGTTCAAACATTAGTGTCACTGTGGTCCTATGTGTGCGCTGAGCAGGGTTTCATATTTTGGACTCTAATATTTCACTATTATTAAAGCTAATTTACCTTTGGGATAAACCAAATGGATTTTGGAAATTGTCTGTGAGGACCCATTGTGATGGCTGGAGCAGCTCTTGAGTGGAGCTCCCAGACAGATCGATTTGCAATTGTTCTGTAACATCGTATGAATTTCCCTGGATTTCCAAGTAAATGCATTTTGCATATTACTTACAAATTGCTTAGGTTGTCTTCATGAATAATGAAGGCTGTGCTATAGGAGCTGAAGACTCTGAGAGGCTTTTGGGAAAAAGCACACACACACAAAGCACCCAACAACTCTATTATATTCCTTTGTTTCTTTTGCTTGTATTTTCTGTAGCCTCAAGGGTAGGTGTGTGTGCTGGAGGGTGATTGGGAGGGAGGGTGCTATTATAGGTTTCTCACCATTTATGTTCCTTTACAGAACATCCTCTCATGCTACTGAAGGGCTAGCCTGTTAGAATACAGTACACACTCTGGACAGTGCTTTCTTCTATGCTGATCTTTGCTGTGTTTTATTAGTAGTAGTAGTAGTAGTAGTAGTGTTACTGTTAGTATTTAATCCTTACTGGAGGACGTGCTTATTTATTTGAGAGAGAGACAGAGACAGAGAGATAGAGAGGGCATTGATTGGCCACCTTCTGTACGTGCCCTGACCCAGGATTGAATCTGCAAACTAGGTATGTGCCCTGATTTGTCATTGAACCTGCAACCTTTCAGTGCATGGGATGACACTCTAACCAACTGAGCCACATGGGTCAGGGCTGCTATGTGTTTTATTTCATGTTTAGCTAAACATGCTTAGCAAGGTGCTATGCTTCTATACTTTAAGGAGAACTCACCTTTGCCATTAATACCTACTATGTGCCAGGCACTCCAGGTATCTCTGCAATTTCCAGCAGCTCTCCTCATAACCTCATAAGATAAGTATGTTTCTCCACTTTTTAGGTAAAGAAAACAGAGGTTTGAGATAGTGTCTTTCCTAATTATACACCTGGAAGGTATGGAACTGGCATTCTGTTGCAAATCTAATTTAAACCTAGTGGCCATTCCAAAATGCCAAGGCTGCTTCTTGCCTTCTCTCCCTTCACCTAGCTTTTTTGACTGGAATCTCATCCAAAGGAGTTACCACATTCTTTATACTAGAATATGGCTTTCAGAATTTTTTTGTTCTAATTCACACAGTTAGAAATACAGTTTATATCATGATCCAGGTGTATGTTCTCACATATGCACATACACATCTTTGCTTACATACGCAAATATAAAACTACATGCAGCACACTCTTACGTGCAAGACACCCTACCATTTCTGTTCTCCCTTTCTGTTCTGTCCCACCAAAACACACACACACACACACACACTCTCATACATATATGTTGGTGATTACCGACTAAATTAATTTTATCACCAAGGTCCCTGTGGTGAGAAGCACTGACCTATAGGGGAGCTCTCTAAGGTGAGGTATGTGCCTCCCAGTCTCCCCTACAGGATTTTTAGACTAATCCATTGGAGCATAGTACAAAATAGTAGAAATTATGTTTAGATTTATTGTTATCTCTAAGGAAGACACATTGGAGAAGTTGCTGATAAGTAATACTTCTGAGTGGAGAATCAGTATATGGAATACTCAGTCAGTGGGACAGTTAGTATTATGCCCTATTAGCTGTGAAGTTGTCCAGAATAGGAGAGTCACAAAGGACAGATTCCTTTGGCTTTTCATTCGCTCTGTTGTTCCAATTTGTGTGGTTCATAAGTATGTTACTGAGCTATATTATTTTTTAACTAAACTAATCCTCATAAAAAGGACAAGTGTTTTTTTGTTTTTAATTCCTTGAACGGAATGAGAAAACACAAGGGAACAGCAGGAAAATGGCAGAGCTCATGCTTCCATTCTTTTTAGGAGCTCATTATCAACCATGCTTCTAGTTATGAACAGCAACTATGTAATTATATCTAATAAGAAGTTGCCAGAAAGTTGAAATTATTAAAAAAAAAATTGGGAGCTTAGGTTTATACTCATGATCATTAATGATTTACCTTGCCCTAAGTGGAAGTTGCCCCTTGAGATATTAGCTAATACCATTATGTTGGATAAAGCATTAAAAATTGTGTTCATTTTATCTTTTCACCTTTTGACATTTTATTTTGTATATTTTGTAATATGCACAATCCATCAGTGCCAAAAAAATAACTACATACATATCCAGGGAACGTGCTCAAATTTTTAAAATTATGATAAGGGTCATAATCGGAATCATGTGGAGATTATTCCTGGTGTATAGAATTATCAGTAGAAGTGTTCAGTAATTCTTAATGGCTCTTTTCAGGTCTAGATGAAGAGAAGAATGGGAAGACAAGTAGGAAGCAGAGGATGTTTGTGTACAAATTAGGCAATATCCCACCTTAGGATTCATTTCCAAGGGCGCATGGTTAGATGAGCAGCCTGTGCTTTTGTGAACATGAAAGTCCCCTTCTTCCTGGCAAAGCAGCCCTGTGTTATGACACATGGCCTGGCAAGTGGTGTGTGCTGGATTTTAGCCCTTCAGCCTTCCACAGGTGTAGCCTACAGAAATGAGTGCATGTAAAGTGCTATGATGAGGTACTAAAAAGTTAGAGGAGTGATGACAGGAGATATTGACGAATGTAGAAAGCAGCAGCAACTAGCCCCACTCTTATTTATTCATTTACTCAACTAAGTATTTATTGAATACTGATTCTGTGTCAGCCATCTTCTACTTCAGGAGATAGCAAACTATAGCCTGCCAGCCAAACTCAACCTGGTGTGTGATTTGTAAATAGTTTTATTTGGAGCATAGCTACACTTCTTTGTTTACATCTTTTCTGTGGGTGCTCTTGAGCTATAATGGCAGAATTGACTAATTGCAACAGAGATAATATGGCCTGTAAAACCTGAAGTATTTTCTATCTGGCCCTCTACTGAAAGAGGTTGTGGATCTCTGTTCCAGGAGATGATTCAGTACTTGCTTTTGTTACCGCCCCATGGGCTATATGGCTTTTTTCTCCTGTGCCCTGCTTGCCAGAAAAAAACACCTCCATTAGAGCCAAGTTAGGGCATATTGGGCCAGAGGGGCATAGATAAAAGCATTCATCAATGGCATATCCCTTGCTTAGGTGTCTACACAGCCCATGTTGTGCAGTGAAGAGAATGAAGGATTAGAGTCTGGAAACTGGCTGTGAAATCAAGTTACTGAATGACCTTTCTGGGCCTCAGTTTCCCTCACTCATCAGTGATTTGAAAGTTTAACCTGCATCAGAATCTCCTAGAAGGCTCATTGAATAAATTGCTGCCACCCACCCCAGCCACCCAGGTTTTAGATTCGTTAGGTCTGGGAAGAGCCTGAAAATGTACACTGCTGCTGGTATGGGGTCTGCACTTTGAGAGCCATTGGGTTCAGGGGTGGGCAAACTTTTTGACTCGAGGGTCACAATGGCTTCTTAAACTGGACCGGAGGGCCGGAACAAAAGCATGGATGGAGTGTTTGTGTGAACTAATATAAATTCAAAGTAAACATCATTACATAAAAGGGTACAGTCTTTTTTTTCAATAGTTTTATTCATTTCAAACGGGCCAGATCTGGCCCGTGGGCCTTAGTTTGCCCACGGCTGGGTTAGATTGTTTGTAAGGAGTTGCTGGAGAGTAATTGGTCATCTGCAGTTAGGCGGTGTGACTGGATTGCTTTTTGGTAGCCTGCCTCTCTTTGGCATTGGGAAGGGATTGGCTGAGGAATGACATTTGGAGAGGACCCAGACTCAGATGCTTCTGTGATTTGTAAACCAGACCCATCTTGGACTAAATTGCAAATCCTCACATTCCATCCATGCAAAGGGAACCGCAGGCCTCCTTTTAAAAACCAGTCATTCCACATTTTACCCGTCATCTCTGAATTCTACACCCTCAAGAGATCAATCTCTGAGGACAGTGTGGAAGAGCAAAGCCCCTTATGGTAGATTATTTTTCATGGTCACTTTCCATCCCTACTCTTATGACTGCTATTACTTACTTTTCTCCTTATTAAAACTCTCATATTGTTTCCTGTTACCATTTTTCTAAATAATCATTTTCTTGGTTGCAATAAATTGCTAATGTTTCAAGAGCTATTGGGAGCTTAACAGTGTCAGAAACTATGCAAGTTGCTTAGAGAATAACCTTATCTGTACTCTAAAAAATTATTGGTGGTATTCTATTTTCCTTACTTTACACATGAGTAATAATTAAAAATTAAGAGTTAAAGATGCTAAATAATGTGTGACCTGGAAAATCTAAATATCTATATAAATGGCCATCGAAAACCAGCCTTCCAAGGCCTTTGACTTTCCCCATCTGGCCCTTCCTCTACTTCCTCCTTGCCGCCCAAGCTCATGTTTGGATCTCGGACTATGTTGTCACCTAGGATGGCTCTTTGTTGGGAATCATGAACTCCAGGGTAATTCTGTCAGTGCAGCTCAGCAGTTTAGGCCTTGGTAAAGCTATGTCTTACCTCCTGTCTCTGCCAACATAAATATTTTTCTTCTCTGAACCATTTCTATATTTTAAAAATATTTACTAAATATCTATATACTTTGTTCCAAATTATATTGATTTATGTTTCTAGTTTCCTTACTATAAGGTAACCCTGAGAAAAAGTATTTTATATTTTTCATTTAGGTTCCTGTACAACCAAGTGCTGTGCCTGGTGTATAGTAGGCACTCGGTAAGTAACTGTTTAGCTGAGGTAGGGAATGGTAAGAGAGGGGTTTGAATCCAGGCCTGTCTTGCCTCACAGTCCTGCACTCAGGCCTTCCACCACCCACGGCCTATTCATCTCCAGCCTGATCTGGTTGAAGAAGAGACTGTTCAGTCAGTGATGTTATTTGAAAGATGCTTTGTCTAGTTTTCCACATCCAGTATGCTATTAGTGATGATTTTTCATTTTATCAAAATGCATTCTCTCTTTTTCAACTAGAGTTCAAACAAAATGCATTTAGACAACATCCTAAGAACATTTGGAAACATGACATTTCAAGTCTATTTTCCTCTTTGCTTTAAAGAAGTATATACAGCTATAATTACTAATTGCTGCAGTCTAAGTAAAGACAGATGATACATATGTTTGTGACAATTTTCCAGAGGGAGAGCTAAGTAACCAGGCTGATTTTTCCATAATGTGAATGTTATTCACAAACTATTACCATAATTGATGCATCAAGCCACTGTATGGTAAATAATGTGTTGTGTGTGGGAAGCAAGCTAGTAGTCAATGAATATTAAAGAACAAAACCTCATTTTAAAAGAGAAACTGTAATTATAATCATTCTGAATTCATACTGCAAAACCAGTTAAAATTACTTGGCTGCCATTTATCTTTGTAGTTCTGTGTGTTAAGGAAATAGGTATATGAATAGAGTTGTATAGAAATATGTATTCACACACACATATTTTTAATAAAAGGACACAATGCCAGACTTCAGTATTAAATCATTTTTCAAAGACATTTGTTATAGAGATGAAGTGAACATGAGCAAAGTTAATCATTGGAGATTATATTGATGAGAAGGAGCACAATTTCAGTTTTCTAGTGCTTTGCTTTTGTTGGCCTTTTATGTCTACCTGGAATGTCTTGTTCCTTTCCTTGACCAGATCACCTTCTGTATTTTTTCCACACAAGTCATTCATAACAAGTCTTTCTCGTTGACCTCTGATCTCTCATTGCCTTTTAGATGCTCATCAACTTCTCTGTGTGTGGTGTATTGATTTGCACTTTTGGGATTTGTTGTTTTGTAATAGGAGGTCATAAGCCATTGCTTATGTGTAGCATTAGTCTCCCCAACCAGACAGCCATGCAATTGCAAGGAAGGGATAGTTCTGCTTTGTGTGTGTATGTATAGTTCCTACTTGAGTCAGGGTTAACTTCATGGATCATGGTTAGTGCCCTTCATGCATGTCTTAACTCCTCAGTAGTTACTATCGCTTACCTCTTTTTGTATGTCAGATGGTGCCTTATTTTGTGAAATCTTTAAGTTTTGTGCTTGCTTACCAGTGTCTCAAAAAAGTGCTCTAATATAACTGGAAATAATTAGATCCCATTGGAGTGGAGTTTTTGTCAAAGTTTCCTTCATCTTTTGTGAAGTTCTGAAATCAAAGGGAAAAATATTGCCTTTGTCCCTGGATAGTGAATGTTTCTGATCCATACATTTTAGATGTGGACAAGGTGACTGAGTCAGAGCTTAGATATTTTTATATTTTAATATGTTTTTATTGATTTCAGAGAGGAAGGGGGAGGGAGAGAGAGATAGAAACATCAATGGTGAGAATCATCCATCAGCTGCCTCTTGCATGCCTCCTCACTGAGGATCGAGCCCACAACCCAGGCATGTACCTTAACTGGAATCCAACCATGACCTCCTGGTTCATGGGTTGATGCTCAACCACTGAGCCACACAGGTGGGGCAAGATAGTTTTATATTTTAAAATACGTCATAGTGTATCTGTTCTTAGGAACCTTTTATAAAAATCTCATCAACATTAATTATATTCTTAGTAGTAATCTCAATATATTCTGGTAATTTCCTTTCAATACAGGATGGGGCAAAAATAGGTTTATAGTTGTTTGTATGGCAAATAATGCAGTAATTAATAAATAATAATACAAAATAGCTTGGCCGTGGTGGCTCAGTAGTTGAGTATCAACCTATGAACCAGAAAGTCACAGTTAGGGCATGTGCCCGGGTTGTGGGCTTGATCCCCAATCGTGCAGGAGGCAGCCAATCCAATGATGCTCTCTCATCATTATCTCTCTCTCTCTCTCTCTCTCTCTCTCTCTCTCCCTCCCTCCCTCCCCCCTCCTTTCCTCTCTGAAATCAATAAAAATGTATTTTAAAAATAATGCAAGAATAAACTCTGTGTTTCACATAATCACAACTGTAAACCTCCTTTTGCCCCACCCTGTATATACCTGTTTCTTCTATATGGGCATCTGTCACCTTTTCCTTTTATAGCAATGAAAATATGGACAGCTTCTGGTATGCTTTCTTGGCTCAAATTTCCCTGGTTCGTAATGTCAGACAGAGTCAGTATAGTCACCTAATTTAACCAACTGGACACAATTATATAATAGAAAAATGAGTAAATTGAGTGTTTCTTAACATATCACTTGTATAGACAGAACCCAGGTTTTAAAGTCCTGTTGCTCTTACTCTCAAAAGAGGATTATTGGTTTCTTGCCTTTTACCCACTCTTAAACAGTTTGACTTTTCTGAGGATTTTCTGAAAGTTCTGAGGAAAAGAAATTCATACAACCTTAAGATTTTCTAAGTATCAAAGATCACCTCAGTGAAGGGAGTTGATTAAAAAAATTGAGCATTATTTGCTATATTTCAGAGCATGGTAAGGCATGGTTCATGTATCTAACTCTGTGACCGCTCGAGCTTGCTTGCCCAGATGATGAATGATGATTATGACCTGGGAGGAACATTATCCAGGAATGGACCCTTTCGAGGGGCAAGGAGCCCTGAAGCCAACCCTTGCTGAGCCTGTCCTCATCCTCCAGTCTCCACACAGAATGGCTCTGTGTCTTGTGGAGACCTTTCTCCCACCTTGAGAATCCTAGATGGGACTGTGGCCTGATTCCCTCAAGGACTCTGAACACTACTCAGCTTGGAATGGTGCCGTTTGAGTCTGTTCTTGGCAGTGAGCCCTGGCTCTTGTTCTGGTAGGCCCTGTGCCTCCTAGGAACAGAGAAGAGGTCAGATGCAGATAACACAGGAATGATTTCTTCCTCCTCAAATGCTTAGCTGATGAGCACTTCTCTCTTCCCCTAAGGGTTTAAAGAAGAACACATTTATCATGGAGTGTAAGGGGTAGGAAGGAACATACAGTGTTCTTTTCTGCTGAGTAGTGCAGGATAAAAATCTTTCTGTTTACAATTCAGCTGTATATCTCCATAGTTGGTGTTTAAGTAATTTTAAGGTTTACTATTAAGCTAAACCTCTGAGTAGTTTAATTTGCAAACTCTTCCTTGGAGGGTAAAGGAATGCTTTTGTAAGAGTTAAAGTCACAGATGAGAATTATGAGTTAAGCAAAGGTGTGTGTGTGTGTGTGTGTGTGTGTGTGTGTGTGTGTGTGTGTGTTGTTTGCATGCAAGAGCATGTGCATAAGTGCATGTGCTTGATTAGGCTGGGATAGGGTTGACGAAGAGAGGAAAAAGGCAGCAGAGGAAAACCCAGCGGAGGAAGCACCACTTACTAGGCTGGAAGACTCCCGTGGTATTTGGCAGAGAAATGAATCATTCTGAAGGTTTTATAAGAGCTGTGACCAGCCTTGTTTGCTGAGAAAAGGGAAAGTCCTTGAACGCTCATCATACCTCTTCAGCCTCTCTTAACAAGCCTTCAGATACTCTGCCAGAGGAAGTGTGTGCTCCAAGTGCAGCGGCAGTGGGAATGAGTTCTTTGAGTGAAGCTGAAGCAGTTCTTCACCATAGATCGTCCCAATTTAACAGTAAACTGTCTGTTTAAAACAAAACCAAAAAGGTGGGTGGGAGTTAGAAGGAGAAGGCGTTTATGTCAGGAAATGAAAATGAGTTGCCCCAGAAGCCTGTCTTGGTTGTGGTTTTACAACCAAGTTATTAAAAGGGAAAAATTACTAGTTTGTTATATCTCTGTGTATGCTTTTGTGAACTTAGAATTCTCCAGTAAGCATTAAGGATAAAACAGAAGTCATATATATTTTTTTCTTTTAAATAGATTTTTATTGATTTCACAGAAGAAGAGAGAGGGGGAGAGATAGAAACATCAGTGATGAAAGAGAATCATTGATCAGCTGCCTCCTGCACGCGCCACACTGGGGACGGAGCCGGCAACCTGGGTATGTGCCCTGACCAGGAATCAAACTGTGACCTCCTGTTCATAGGTCGATGTTCAACCACTGAGCCACACTGGCTGGGCAGAAGTCATATATTTATTAGAGAATACGCTCCTATTGTTGAAAGTGACTGCCTTGCAGCTCATGAGCCAGGCACTTACTTTCACCACTTAAGTTCACCAAGGAGCTAGGTAACTATCCCCAGGGAAGGGAGGACGGGAGGCAGGATCTGATGAAGTGCGGCCGTTCACGCCCTAAGACCGAGCAGGCCCCCCCACCCCATTCATCGTCACTGTCCTTTGGACATTCACGCTTCCTTCCTTCCTTCCTTCCTTCCTTCCTTCCTTCCTTCCTTCCGGCAGGTCAGGCTTTGAATGTAATTAATGTAATTAGAGCATGATTAAGGCTCTGTCATAGCAGGTGAGGTTTCTGACTTGAAGTCTAAAAAGTGATGTTTCTATTGTGTTTCCAGCTAACCTTAGCTGCTAAGGTTATGATGTAATTGAAGGTGACACTGTCTTTACCTTTTATCAAGCTTCCATTGTGAGGCTGGAGCTGTGTTGACTGATTTACAACTATGAGCCAATTTAATTTTCACAGGAATTCTTCATTTTAAGGTAGGTGTGATTACCTTGTGTTTACAAATAGAGAAGTAGAGGTTAAGAGACAGATAAGTGACTAATACCCAGCATTTGGACTGACGTCCTCTCATCTCCAAAGCTCTTGCATGTAACTACTGCCTGTTGCATTATATTCTCTCCCTGAATAGCCTTTCCTCCCTGTCTCTACCAACTCGTCCTCCCCCTCTTTTCAGATGCTTTAAACAAAACACAATCAAAACTGTATCTGAACTGAGCTTCATTTCCTTCCTTACCTGTCATTAAGCATAATTCATGCAAACATCAGATAGTTGATGGGGAAAGATAAAGTATTTAGCATTTTATTTTATCTCCCTTTGACTCTTAAGATAATTTGTAGCCTATTAATTTTCACTGTCCCATGATCGTATTATATTACCTGAAATGAATAACTCGGCTATAGTTGTACCGGAATTCTCAGGATACTCTTGTGTGCAGTAGCAGGATGTTAGACCAACGTGCCAGGAAATGTTATAGACACAGCTCAGCCACATACCAGCTGTGATATCTTGGTGAAGTCACTTCAGCTCTTTCATCATGGTGGTTTTTGATCCAGGTCAGTTCCCAGCCTGGGAGCACAGCCTTTATCATGGCACAAAGCAGGGTAAATGTGCTACCCTCGTGTGTGCACATTATTTTTAGGTGTTTCTAGAAAGGATGGTTAATAAAAAATACACTTATTAAAAAGCATTAGTAAATTTTTACATGTTATGTTTCTTCAATCAATGAATATCTGTTAAAATTCAGTATATTATCAAATGGGAAGTTCAGTGTTTTGTTTTTTTTTTGTTCTGTTTATTTGTTTTTTACTTAAAAGGGAGCCTCATGTGAAAAGTTAGACACTGTTGGTTTTCATGAACTTTTAAAGTCCTTCCCAGGTAGAATATTCACTGAACTTATAAATGAGTTTAACTGCTTGATTACCCAAACTCTGAGTTTTTGGAATCTTTTATTACCTTACTTTTCCAAAACCCTTTCCATGATTATTTGGATTTATGATAAAGGGGAAAAAATCACAAGGAAATGAATTGACCTTCACAAACTCCCCCCACAAAAAGAAAAACAACAGTCTTCATAATCTCTCCCAAAGAAGGATATATTTTTAATATATTTTTATTGATTTCAGAAAGGAAGGGAGAGGGAGAGAGAGAAACATCAAAGATAAGAAAGAATCATTGATCGGCTGCCTCCTGCATGCCCCCCTACTATGGATCGAGCCCACAACCCTGGCATGTTTCCTAGACTGGAAGGAAGGATGTTTTGACAACATGTCTGTAAGTACAGTTAGTCAGTGGTCATGCTGTCACCTATCCCCTCCCCCTCCATGTTTCCTGTGAATCCCTGTACATCTCACTCTTGTGTTAGACCACAGCCCCTTTGGCCTGCCTCACTTCTTTACTTACTTTGCCTGCATTATGTATGTAATCCCCTTACCATTCTCTCACCAGCACTTTCAGTGCCTTGAAGCTCTTGTCCTGCCCATTTCCTCCCAGGAGCATCTCGACTATCTGCCCTCTCTTGAACTGTTATGTTCCACTTGAGAGAATTATAAAACTCTGTCTGGACTGTTACTATAGATCAATGGGAATCAATATCTGATGGCTTTTTCATTGTTTCCCATTAATGCATTAACTAAGTTTCTTTCTCTGTCCTTTGGTGGCAGTTCTAGACTCTTCCCCACACAAGAATATAATGATAACAAACATTTATCAAGAACTTACTATGTTAGAGAAATAATGCGAGGGACTTTACATTTATTGTTACATCCCCATTCTTGCTATATGAACTAATTTTCCTTCCATTCACCCACCTGTTTATCCATCCATCCATCCAGCCAGCCAGCCAGCCAGCCAGCCAGCCAGCCAGCCAGCCAGCCAGCCAGCCAATACTAGCTGAGCATCAACTGTGTGCAGGCCTGGTGCCAAGCCATAGATAATACCCGTGATCAAGGCAGATAGGTAACTTTTTCTCAAGAGGCCTCCAAGTCAGAGGAAGATGCAGAGAAGTAAATAGGTAGTGAGAACATTGCATGACAAGTGCTAAGAAGGGGGAGAAGTTCAGTATGCTATAAATGTATCCAACTCAGACTCGGGGATGAGGATAAGGAAGCCTTCTTAGAAGAAGTGACAGCTAAGTGCCAATCTAAAGGATGAGAGGGTATGAGTTAGGTGATGTGATGGGGGAAGATAAAGGTGTTCTAGAACAACTGGATGCTGGACATACTTCAGGGAATTGAGAGGGTGTGAGAGAGAATAGAGCCATAGTTCTCAGAGAAATTAGAAGCCTTTAGGTACCAACTCCATTGAGTCTCTTTCCTACCTCCTAAATGATTTATGTACTCACAATACACTAGTGAGCTGCTTTCCTGAAATAGTTTTAGAATGTGAGTGTGGTTTAGGGGAAGGTGCTTCTTCAAAAATATTATAGGAATATTTATAATTATTGTGATGTAGGGATAGAGTTTTTCAGGAAGGCTTCTCAGTGATAATCAGCCTAAAATATTGAATGCTAAATGAAGTTATTGTTTAGCCTGACGGTGTGTAATAACAGCTTAAAAATAGAAGCATATCCTTTTTCCATAAGACATTAAGTGACATTTAGGCCTCAGCAAATGATATGTCCTCAAACACCTTGATTGAGCCTCAAATAAAGGGGTTTCTAGGGATGAAAGGTGGGTACTTCTATGACATGAAGGTAGAGAAATGAAATAATGGTCCACACATGCTCCTGGTCATTTGCAGATGTGAAAGGGATATGAGCTCCATGTAGACTTTGACCCTTCTGCCTGGTAATAAAATTTGCTCATTTAAACAGCATAGTGGCTTCATTGTTCCATTCAGTATTAGGGTTAAGGGTGGACACAAAGCAACTAAGGGGTAAAATATTTCAAACCCTGTATTTAAACCATTTTGAAATGCAGAGGCGGATAATATCAGACATTTTCAAACTCACCCGTTCCTCTCTCTTTTTTTGCAGATGAGGGTAGTTTACAGCATCCTATAGAATTTACTTTTAAATCCAGATGAATTTTTTTTGACTGCCATAGTTAACTATTTCATTATAAATTTTAAAATTTATTTTTAATTGTAGTTCATATACAATTGTGTATTAGTTTCAGGTGTGCAATATAACAATTCAACGTTTATATACCTTATGACATGATCACCATAATAAGTCTAGTAACAGTCTGTTACTATTCATAGTTTATAATTTCTATGCTATACATTACATCCCTGTGACTTGGATGTTTGTATATCTTAATCCCTTTCTCCTTTCTTCCCCATTCTTCACCCCTTTTTCTCTGGCAACCATCAGTTCTCTGTATCTGAGTTAGTTTCTGTTTCATTTTGTTTATTAGTTTGTTTGTGTTTTAGATTCCACATATAAGTGAAAGCATATGGCATTTGTCTTTCTCTGCCCAACTTATTTAGCTTAACGTAAGAGTTTGTAGTTCCATCCACGTTGTCACAGATGGTAAGATTTCTTTCTCTTTTATGGCTGAGTAATAGTCCATTGTACGTACCACCACATTTATCCATTCATCTATCAATGGAAACCTAGGTTACTTCCATATCTTGGTTGTTGTAAATAATGCTAAGTGAACATATGGGTTTACTAGTCTGTAACTTTTCAAATTATTATCTTCTTCAAATAAATTCCCAGAAGTGGAATTGCTCAGTTGTGTGCTGATTCTATTTAACCTTCATACTGTTTTCTCTTGTAGCTGCGCAAATGTTGTTGCCAACATTTGTTATTTGTTCACTTTTTTATAATAGCCATTCTGACAGGTGTGAGATGGTATCCATTGTAGTTTTAATTTGTATTTCCCTGATGATTAATGATGTTGAGCATATTTTCATGTAGATTTCCAGATTAATCTTAATTATTTTGCTGGACAAATATTTATTACTTGGGGGTAGGGATGTGGGACATAGAAACAAAAGGTATGCCATCATATTTTGAGAATAACTGTTTTCCATGTGCCTGTCTCCAGCATTTTCCCCTTAGAGCAGGAGGGCACAGCTGCCTCACATTCACTCACATTCAACTATCCTAGAGCCATGCTCCTACATTTCACCACTTTTCCCCATTTCTTGCATCTTGTGAAGCGGACGCTGATGCTGTTTTACAATTTTTCTTGATATCCTGCAAGTTGCGTGAGTTAATAGTAGTAAAACAAAATAAAAACACTGACTTTACGTTTCTGAAAAAAAATATGCATAAAGTGTCAGTCATTCTTCCAAGCTGTTACCTCCTGAGGCTGAATACCAGGAGCTGTTTTGGCAGCTACTAGAAGTAAAAGGGAATAGCAAGAGAAAGCTTTCCTGGTTTCTCTTTCTCTAGCAACAAGAGATTGAAAGATGTTGTTTCAGCTGGAGAAGTTAAAATGCATTCTTATTCTCTTTTTGTTAAAGAGGCCGGACTGATTTTAGTGTTGTAATCTGTAGGCGTGGAGAAAGGTCACCTCCTAATCTTGTTTTGGGGGTCCTTTCCTAGACACAGGCTCCTGTCAGAATAATGTTTGGCCAGGTGTTAATCTGAGTCCTGAGGGGGAGCCCTGGAATTCATTATTCATCCCCTGCGGGCAGTGGCGGGAGGAGGAGGTTGTCCTTCTGGGTGGGTACAGGGCCAGGGCCTGCCTCCTCTCTTTACTGACATGTGCCATTTGTGATGAAGGCAGCTGAAGTCCATTTGAGGAATTCTCTTGTCAGCCAGCCAAGAGGACAACACAGAGGGAGTGAGAGGGAGGGAGGGAGAGGCAGGCAGCTCAGGAAGGCAGTGTTGGAGCGCAGTTTCCAGAGCAAGATCACACACAGTGTTTTAGGCGCTAAGGGAACGTGTACAGGAACATAAAGGGGAAGGAGGCCAAGTTGGAAATAGTGCATTTTCCTATTTTGTTCCCGCTTGCCCCTCTTCTTCAAATACATGTCAGCCTTTGGAAAACTCAGCACCTGAAAGAAGTCTTTGCTGAAACACTCCTTTTTCTTCAGCACTGTCGTGTGTTTTTTGTTTCTCTTTTTATTATTATTATTTTTTCATCTTTTCCTTTGAGGGCAGGAGGTGAGACAATGATCAAGTCAAGCTGGTTCTATGTTAAGTTCAAGTATGCAGAGAAGGTAAGTCAATATGTTTCTTTCCCCAAGGGAAACCTGCCACCTCCTCTAGAGTCTTCTCATCTGACTGGCTCATCTGGCTACCGGGAAGTGAATGAGCCTGGAAATTTTATTTGTGAATGTGTTTCCTGTGGCTTAATGATTCTTGGATGAAACATGGGCTCTGTGCTTGTATTATGGCATTGCCACTAACCAAGAGGAAGAAATCTTTAAGCCCTGTTCCAGAGGCATTATTTAGAGTTCAAAGAAGCAAAATAATGAAACTGAACTAACAGGAAAGACAGGCTACGCTGCTTTAGATTGAGTAGAGAATTTCCAAGAGGAATATTTGTTATGAAACTTGATGCATTTTTGGTTGAAATAAATTGACAATCACTTTCATTACCTGTAGTTTACTTCGAAGGTTTTATTTTATTTTTTTCTTCCAGGTGACTAACTGCTCCTTCATGTATAGAAGAGCTTTGCAAAGTTATATGGGTACAGAAGGAATTTCCATTATTTTGGCTGACCACATATGAGACTATCTCTTTACTGTCTGTTGGGGGGCTATATTGTAGGGAAGCCGTGGATTTTGGTTGCATCTGAAATTCTGATGTTACCTTTCTGTGTTTTAATTTACCATTCGTAGGCTTTGGGGAAAGAAGTGTGTACTTACTATAACATATCTCTTATCTGAGGCTGTTGGCCATCTTTTTGGTTCTGTATCTGTCTGTGTCATTCTGTTGAAAATGTATAGGGTTAGTAACGAGACTTACAATAGTATTTTAAAATGTGCCCTGTTTGAAAGCCTTCTTTCCTTGATTTGATTGTTGAAAACATTGGCACATTGATTGCAGAGTTAAGCTGAGGCCCTAGAGAATGGAATCATGATGTGGCAAGATGGAATTTGTGATGACCACCTTCATACTTCCTATGATTACATGCATAAGCACATTTAAAAAATCCCTCTCCCTTCTCTAGTATAAAAAAGAAGTTAGGGCACTTTGGGCTTATTTTTTCTGTATTGTTTTTTCTGCTGTGTTTTTATGTCAGCAAAATTATTTGTTCTTCACACGTAATGAAAGTATAGGATTTAAACCCATTTGCATTGTTAACTATTAAACTATTATAACTAAAATAGTATCTCTTTGTTTACAGTGTTAGGAAAGATTATCATCCTGGTTTGGGATTTACCTTTTTCCTCAGTGGATCACTTTCCTTTGAGCAGCCTATCTACCCACTGTTTGCTGTTAGAAATTTTGATAAATTACAACTGTACTCTACCTCTTTAACTGAATCTTTCTTTTACCTTCAGTGTTCTACAATAAAAACCTGGAACTCAGTTAAGGAATGACAGTAAACTAATGTTAAAATGGAAAAACCTTTGACGAAATGATCTTCCTAAAAACAAAAAGAAAGGGGATATAAACTGCTTATTTTTTTGTTTGTTGCCAACAGAGGATATTTTTCCATTGATTTTTAGAGAGAGTGGAAGGGAGGAAGGGCTGGGGGTAGAAACAGAGAGGAACGTCAATGATTGATTGTCTCCGGCACACACCCCGACCTGGGCCAGGGATCGAACCTACAACTCAGCTATGTGTCCTTGACTGGGAATTGAACCTGCGACCCTTTGGTCCAAGGGTCAACACTGTAACCACTGAGCAGCACTGTCCAAGGCTAGCTGCTTCTTTTGAATGATTATATTCTATTTTTGAGCAACCTAATAAGGAGAGCACACATTCATATAATGAGACATGGGTAATGAAAAGCTAAATAATGTAAGCTAATTAAAGCATACCCTTCTTTTATTGGGATACAGGAAAATGAAAAACAAAAATATCAATAGTTTTTTTGGGGGGAGGGATATGCTTATGGTTTTCTCGATTTCCAAGAATTTCAGCAGAACTTTTTCTCTTTTGTTTCTTTATGATTTATATTTGAAATTTGTGATGACTACCTTACATTGGAGATTTTTTTTTTAATTCATCAAAATGAGTTTAGTTTTATCTGTATATATGAAAAGCTTTAGTGTGCACCCAGGGACAGAGATGCTTAAAAAACTCATTTAAATCATTCTTTCCCCCCCCCCCCCCCCCCCCCAGAAATCCATTCTTTTAAAGGGTTGTTAATTTGGAACTTCCTCCAGTATCTTAAAAAAGGCAAAAAGAACCCCCTCTTTCTGTTTTCAAACAATGACCAAGTGATTTGATATAAACTTGTAATTATTGGGAAAATATTTCTCCTGTGAAGTGTGTCTGCAGTAGAAAATACATTACATGGTATCTTCAAGAGTCAATTATTTCCTAGTTTTACATTTAAGAACCTGATTTACTCAATCTTGAATGTTGAGCAAGGTAAATTAAATTAAAAAATGCATTACTAGAAGCATTGGCACTGGAGAGTAATATTTCCTTACGAATATCAGGATTCTGATCCCTTTCCAATATATATATATATTTACAATCATATCTTTTACCACCACATATACACACTCCTCTGTATTTCTATTTACATTATTTTTAATTTTTTATTTTGAATTAGATTGATATCCAGCATCATTTCTTCTAAAATATTGCTGACTTAAGTTCATCCTATCCACTTTTCCCCTTCTCATTCTACCTATTCTTTTTGAGAAATTTCCTATTTTTATGTGCTTTAGTATGTCCTATAACTGACAATTCCAAAATTTCTATCACTGCTCTTTATTGAGGTGCAAAGGTATATATTTAATTGATTAGATATCTACCCTGAAATTCAACCGATACCTCAAATGCAGCATCATAAAATGCAGTTAAATTTCTTCCTCTTTAACCAAACATATCCTTCCTTATGGTATTTTTTACTATTGGTAAGGCAGTGCTATCCAGGTGGTCAAGTGCATTTCCAAAGGACCAGTTTTAGTTCTGTTCTTGCCCCCTTCCTCTTTATTGCAGGAGCTTCCTAATTTATCTCCATGCTGCTATTCATGACACCTTCTAGTGCTCCAAAACACATCCAGGGTGTTCTTCTCAAAAGGTCAATCTGAGTCTCTTAATCCCCTGCTTGTTATTGGCTTCCCTCTCTCATCTAAGAAGCCTCCGTTGATAGTCCTCAACTGTGTGAGCACTTGGCCTTGGCTATACATAATGCATCTACCCTAATAAAAGAGAAACATGCAAATTGTTGTCACTCCGCTACACCCACCAGCCAATCAGTTGGGTATGCAAATTAACCCAACAAAGATGGCAGTTAATTTGCATACACAGGCATGGAGCAAAGACTGAAGACAACATAGAAGGAAGCCAAGCACTGCAGAAGGGAGCGAAGCTGCAAAGAAGCAAGTGGGGTGATGGAGGTGGGAGCGAAGCAAGCAGGGTGGCGGAGACGGGAGCGAAGCCCACCTTGGCGGGTTTCACTCCCTTCTCTGCTTCGGTCCGGCCACAGGAAGCCCTATTCTTGCAGGAATCTTCGTGCAATGGGCCTCTAGTTGTATTATTATTTATTCACCAATATGTGTTCTCTATAGCACCGTAAGATCGTAGAGATATGGAACTATGTTGTCTGTTTTCTGTATTCCTGATACCTGATACCGGCACATAACAGATGCACAATTATTCCCTAAATGCCCTGTGTAAATCTATTTTGGAGGGTCTGGCAGACATAAGTTTGAATTCTGCTTCTATCATTTACTGGTAATAATGACTCTAGCAATATATAGAAAATTAATAGCATTGTAGCCTCACCTACTAAACTGGGAGACTTATCAAGTAATATACTTTTTAAAAATTAAGCTTTTTATTTTTTGAAAGTAGTAGATTCGGATGTATCTGTAAGAAATAATACAGAGAGATATGATATGCCTTGTTCTCGTGATGGTAATGTCTTATAAAATTATAGTACAACTAGAGGCCTGGTGCACAAAATTCATTAGTGCACTCTGGGAAAGGGGGTGTTCCTCAGCCCGGCCTACGCTTTCTCGTAGCCTGGGAGCCTTCAGCGGATGTCCCATTGACGACTGGGGAGTGGGCCTAAGCTGGCAGTCAGACATCCTTAGCGTTGCTGTGGAGGTGGGAGGGGCTCCCACCACGACTGCTGCGTTCGCCAGCCATGAGCCCGGCTTCTGGCTGAGCAGCGCTCCCCCTTTGGGAGTGCACTGACCACCAGGGGGCAGCTCCTGGTTGAGAGTCTGCCCCCTGGTGGTTAGTGTGTGTCATAGAGACTGGTCATTCCACTGTTCGGTCAATTTGCATATTAGCCTTTTATTATATAGCATACTAGAGACGCAGTGCACAAAAATTTGTGCACTCGGGGGGTTCCTCAGCCCAGTCTATGCCCTCTTGCAGTCTGGGACCCCTCGGAGGATGTCCACCTGCTGGCTTAGGCCCGCTCCCTGGGGGATTGGGCCCAAGCTGGCAGTCAGACATTCCTCTGGCAGCCCGGCAGCCCTCAGGGGATGTCCACTTGTCAGCGGGGAGCAGGCCTAAGCTGCAGTTGGACATCCTTAGCGCTACTGAGGAGGCAGGAGAGGCTCCCACCACCACTTCTGTACTGGCAGCTGGCAGCCTGGCTTGTGGCTGAGCAGAGCTTCCCCTCTGGGAGCGCACTGACCACCGGGGACAGCTTCTGAATTGAGCATCTGCCCCCTGGTGGTCAGTGTGTGTCATAGTGACCAGTCATTCCCAGTCATTCTGCTGTTAGGGTCAGTTTTCATATTACCCTTTTATTATATAGGATAGAGGCCTGGTACATGGGTGGGGGCTGACTGGTTTGCTCTGAAGGGTGTCCCGGATCAGGGTGGGAATTCTGCTGGGGTGCCTGGCCAGCCTGGCCAGCCTTCGTGAGGTGCTGATGGGTGTTTGCAGGCTGGTCACACCCCCTTCAGTGTGGGGGTCCGCACTGGGGTGCCTGGCCAGGCTGGGGGAGGAGCTGAGGGCCATTTTCATGCTGGCCAAGGCCCCCGGCGATGGAAGCTCCCAGCTTCTCCTTTTTTTCTTCTCTTCTTTTTTTTATTCTGGGATTTATTTACCTTCTATAATTGAAACTTTGTAGCCTTGAGAGGAGTTCAGAGCAGGCCAGGGCAGGCGGGAGGGAAGTCTCCTGCTTGCTCCAGCTCTGTGCCCACAGCTGGCTGAAAGCAGTTATCTGGGGTTTATTTACCTTATATAATTGAAACTTTGTTGCTTTGAGTGGAGCTCAGAGCCTGCTGTGGCAAGCGGGAAGCTTGGCTTCCTCCATCATTGGGGCAACCGAGCCACCTCCTTGCTCCAGGTTCGTGGCTGCCAGCCACCATCTTGGTTGGGTTAATTTGCATATAGTTGCTCTGATTGGCTGGTGGGCGTGGCTTAAGACATAGCAAAGGTACCGTCAATTACCATGTTTCTCTTTTATTAGTGTAGATTACAAACAGGATATTGACATTAATACAGACAATAAACCCAACAATTTTATCACCAAAAGGATGTCTGTTGTTGGCCTTTTACAGTCACATCACTTTCCTCCCATCTCTACTCCTCCACCTACACATTAACTCCTGGCAACCAATAATTTTTTTCTCCAAATTTAAAATTTTGTTATCCCAAGAATGTTTTATAAATGGAATCATACCCTCTGTAACTTTTGAGGATTGTTTTGGGGGTGTTTTGGTTTGTTTCTTTTGTTTTTCTCACACAGAATGGTTCTTTGGAGTTCCTCCAAGTTGGGTGTTGTTCCTTTTGTTCCTGAGTAGTATTCCATGGTATGGAGGCTCACTGTTTAATCACACCCCCTTCAGACTCCATTGAAGAAATGTGTTGGTTCTAGTTTTTTCTATTATAACTAAAAGTGCTGTGAACATCTGTGTACAGATTTTGGCTTACACAGAAGTTTTCTTTTCTTGGGGATAATTTCCTAGGTGTTCAATTTCTGGGAAGCAAATTAAATCTATCTAAAGAGGTAATGTGCAAATTAGGCTGTGATGCCGTGATGGGTCGACCGGACAGGAGGAGATTTTGCGTGCAGTATTGGGGGCAGGGTGGCAGGGGCCTCCACGGGCCTGTGCTAGGGGAGGGCCTCATCAGCAGCAGCTGTGGCTGCTTCAAGAGCTGGAGAGGGAGGCAGGGCTGGACTGGCAGCAGCCTCAGGGGCTGCTGTGCTGTGGGCCCAGGTCAGGGCTTATGCAGGAGGCAACCAATCGATGTGTCCCTCTCACATTGAAGTTTCTCTTTGTCTTTCCCTCTCTCTTTCATGCTCCCTAAGAATCAAAGGGGAAATATCCCGAGGCGACTCTCGGGTGGGCAGTGCTGCGTGATTCCAAATTGCTGGCTGGGATCCTAGTTTTTATTATTTTATTTTTATTTTTATTGATTTATTTTTTTTTATAGAGAGGAAGGGAAAGGGATAGAGAGTTAAAAACATTGATGAGAAAGAAACACTGATCAGCTGCCTCCTGCACACCTCCTACTGGGGATGAGCCTGCAACGAAGGTACATGCCCTTGATCGGAATTGAACCTGGGACCTTTCAGTCCGCAGGCCGATGCTCTGTCCACTGAGCCAAACCCGTTAGGGCGAGCTTCTAGTTTTTAATAAGCCACCAAATAGTCTTCCATAGTGACTCTATCATCATACGTTCTCTTCCGTGCAGTAAATGAGTTATCTGATTTCTCTGCATCTTCACCAGCATTTGGTGGTGTTCTGTTTGGTGGTTTTTTGTTGTTTTTTATTTTATTTTTATTTTAACCATTCTGATGATATGTAGTGATATCTCATTGTCATTTTAATTTGAATTTTCCTGATAGCTAATGATGTTAAATATCTTTTCATATGCTTCTTTGCCACCTTCATTTGTTAAATAACTCTTGCTCATGAAATGTCCAGTTTCTAATTGGATTTTCTACTTTTACATTGAGATTTTTAAAGTTCTCAATATATTCTAAATACTGATCTATTATTTGGTTAGAAGTTTGCAAATATTTTCTTTCATTTTGTAGTTTTTCTTTTCATTCTCCTCACAGAGCAAAAATTTTAATAAGTCAATTTATGAATTTTTATATGCCTCGCTTTTATTATTAAATCTAAGAACTCTTGCTTATTTCTTGATCCTGAAGATTTCATCTTACTTTTTTGCTTGTTTATAAAAGTTTTATATTTTACATTTATATCCATGATCCATTAAGAGGTATGTTTTATATAAGATATGAAAGTTAGGTCAGGATTTTTGTTTGTTTATGTATGCATGTCCAGTTAATCAGTATTTATTTATTTGAGCATATAAACAAGGGTTTATTTCTGGGCTCATTCTGTTATGTTGGTTTATTATGCCAGTGCCAGACTGTTGATGATTATAGCTTTGTATTATGTTTTGAAATCAGGAGGAATCAAACCTCCAACTTGGTTCTATTTTCTATGAAAAAATTATTTTGGCTATTTGGAGTCTCTTGAAATTCGATAAATTTTAGGATGAATTTTTCTAGTTCTGCAAAAAATGCCATTGGGTTTCTGATAAGGACTAAATTCAATCAGTAAATATCTTTGTGTATTATGGAAATCTTAATATTGTCATCCATTCTATGAACATGGATGTGTCTTCCCGTTTATTAGTATCTTCTTTAATTTCTTTCAGATTTCTGCAGTTTTCTATTTTTATTATATTCTAAAGTTTTCTGCATTATACCTCCTATTACTTTGTCACGACATTTCTGTGCTGTGGGTTCCTATTTTTTTCTTGGTTTCAAGCATGTTTGTAATTGCTTACTGATGCATTTTTATGGTAGATCTTTAAAATCTTTGTCAAGATAATTCTAATATGTCTATTAGACATAATGTTGGTGCCTATTGATTGCCATTTCTTAAAATCCATATTGAGAGTTTTCTGGTTTTGGGTATGAAGAGTGATACTGAAATCTAGATGTTTTAGGTGTTATGTTTTGAGAATCTGGATTTTTATCTACATCTTTTTAGCTGGATTCCTCTGACAGCTCTCTGGCAAAAGAAGGTGATGGTCATGTTGGGGTAGAAGTCCTAATTTCAAACTCAGCTTCAGTTGTCACCTGAAAGACAGGGCCTCCTTGTTAGTGTTCAGTAGGATTTCTGACTCCCCTCCAGTCCTCAGTTGATACTGTCCTGGCTGGGAAGGGTAATATTGTCTCAGTACTGCTTCTTTCATGGCATCCACTGACACCTCCCCAGCATATTTTCTTATACCACCCCAAAGGGAGTGGCAGGAGGCATCTGTTAC
This sequence comes from Myotis davidii, assembly GCF_000327345.1. NCBI lineage: Eukaryota > Metazoa > Chordata > Mammalia > Chiroptera > Vespertilionidae > Myotis > Myotis davidii. Next base: position 2,426,337 of record NW_006295827.1, on the reverse strand, counting down.
TGTCCTGTGACGGTAGAAAGCTAGCCTTCCCACATGGTCTCCAATGACACATTGGAGGTAGTGGTGTCTTTTTTGCCCAGTGGAGTTGAAGTTCCACAATTTCTACTCAGCCTTTTCTAGCACCAGCTGGATGTGGAGGTGGAGTGCCCTTGTTAAAGCCTGGTGAGGGTGGGAGTCTAGGCTTTCCACTCACCTTGCTGATGGGGGAGGGGATGGGTGTGTCTAGGTTTTTCACTGGGGTTTGTCTCAGTTTGTCTTGCTAGTTTGACTCTTTCCTGATCCTCTATGTAAAGAGAGCAAACTTCCTTGGGGCTTTTTTGGTATCCGCTATTGGCATTTCTGAGTTTCTTCAATTTACTTATTTATTTTTTAAACCGGAATCAAACCCGCAATGCTTCAGTCCGCAGGCGGATGTTCTGCCAGCTAGGGCTGAGTTTCTTCAATTTATAGTGTGGGATATATGGGGCAAAAATTTTTTTACAAAAACCAAAACTTAGAGAACTCACCACCATTTCATGTTTTGGGTCCCCAGCTTTCTAACTGATCTGCCTTCTTTCCTCCACCTTTCAGAGTCCATTTATGTTTGCTTTATCTATAATGTCCAAGGCTTTTATTTGTACTTTGTGTAATAGGGAAAAGTACATCTCTATTCCATCTTCCTGGAAGCAGAAGTCCCCTAACATGCTTTTTAAAAAGTGATTAAATGACATAATGTTTTTAAATGTTTGCATTGCATAAGGCCTGATAGTAAGTGCTCAATGGAGAGTGATAATTATCTTCCATTATCTTTTTTATGTTTCTCCTATTTGTGCTTCAAATGACATCATACTTAGCTAATCTTTGCTAGCAGCACCCCCATTAAAAGTTTAACTTGTTTTAAATTGTATTATCAATAATATATACATTTGCATCTTAGTACCCCTTCATTGCTATTCCATCAAGACATATAGATCTTTAAAAAATCAAAGACTATATTATTACCACTGTACTTCAGAAATAAAACATAAGCTAATATAAATTAAAGGTGTGATTCCAGAGTACTTTATAAGAATATGAAGAGAACTGTAGCTGGCAATTGAGGCACTTGGTATTGAAGAGTACACAGGTACACAGAACATCAAATGTGACTTTCATTAAGCAGCGTTACTCTTGAGTGTTACTGAGTGCGGTAGACATCCTTTTCAGCAGGTTGTAAGAGCTCCTTGCTAAAGGGCTATCTGCTATAAAGATGCAGCAGAAGAGGGATTGACGAGGGGTATGGACTCATACTGGGTTTGTATTTCAGATATTTTTGCTCCCCCCCCCCTTTGTTTTACAGCACTTGGGATAGCTTAACTATAGAATAGTCATTTCTTGTATGTATTTTGCATGAATATAAATGAGAGAGTGAATTAATGAGTTTGATTTCCTAAATTGGAGGTTTTTTTTCTGTACATAATTTGAAATTAAGCTTCTGTCCCTCTCCCAACAATGCCCCTCCCTAAACTTTTTAAAGAAATTCTTTATTGTTTAAAGTATTACACATAATATTACATATGTCTCCTTTTCCCCCCATTGACCTCTCCTTGGCCACCCTCAACCCCCAGCATACACCCCTAGTGTGTATAATCATGTCTATCGATTATGCTTATATGCATGCATACAAGTCCTTTGGTTGACCTTTCACCTCTTCCCCACCCTCCCCTGCCTTCCCTCTGAGGTTTGATGGTCTGATGAATGCTTCTCTGTCTCTGGATCTGTTTTTGTTCATCAGTTTATGTTGTTCATTAATTTTAAAATGTGAGGAAAAACCCTGGCCAGCTTGCTCAGTTGGTTGGAGTGTCATCAGTACACCAAAAGGATGTGAGT
>NW_006295827.1:2422552-2424321 GCF_000327345.1 Myotis davidii | reverse complement strand
CAGGTGTGAGATGGTACCTCATTGTCATTTTGATTCACACCTCTCAGATGATTAGTGACTTTGAGCATGTTTTTCATATGTCTCTTGGCCTTCTGTATGTCCTCTTTCAAAAAGTATCTAAGTCCTTTGACCATTTTTTTTATTGGATTGTTTATCTTCCTTTCGTTAAGATGTATGAGTTCCCTCTAATTTTGGAGATTAGTCCCTTATCGGATATAACATTGGCACATATACTTTCCCATGCAGTGGACTTTTTTGTTGTTTTGTTGATGGTTTCTTTCGCTGTGCAGAATTTTTTTATTTTGATGTAGTCCTATTTGTTTATTTTTTCCTTCGTTTCCATTGCTCTAGGAACTATATCAGTAAAGATTTTTATGGTTTCCCATCTTACGTTTAATTTAAGTCCTTTATCCATTTTGAGTTTTTTTTGTGTATCGTGTAAGTTGGTGGTCTAGTTTCCTTTTTTTGCATGTATCTGTCCAAATTTCCCAACACCATTTATTGAAGAGATGTCTTGACTCCATTGTATGCTCTTGCCCCTTTTGTCAAATATTAATTGAGTGTATTGACTTGCGTTGATTTCTGGGTTCTCTGTTCTGTTCCATTGGTATATGTCTGTTCTTGTACCAGTACCGGACAGTTTTGAGAACAGTGGAGTGGCTTGGTAATATAGCTTGATATCTGGTATTGGGATCCCTCCAACTTTGTCCTTTTTTCTCAAGATTGCTGCTGCTATTTGAGTCTTTTTTTTATTACATATGAATTTTTGGAGAGTTTTTTCTAGGTCTGTGAACTATGCTTTTGGTATTTTAATGGGGATTGCATTAGATCTGTAGATTGCTTTGGGTTGTATGGACATTTTAATGATATTGATTCTACCAGTCTACGAACACAGTATATGCTTCCATTTGTTTATGTCTTCCTCTGTCACTGTTTTCAATGTCCTATAGTTTTCTGAATACAGTTCTTGTACCTCAGTTAACTTTATTCCTAGGTATCTAATTTTTTTGGTGCAATGGTAAAGGGGAGAATTTTTGGAGAGTTTTTTCTAGGTCTGTGAACTATGCTTTTGGTATTTTAATGGGGATTGCATTAGATCTGTAGATTGCTTTGGGTTGTATGGACATTTTAATGATATTGATTCTACCAGTCTACGAACACAGTATATGCTTCCATTTGTTTATGTCTTCCTCTGTCACTGTTTTCAATGTCCTATAGTTTTCTGAATACAGTTCTTTTACCTCAGTTAACTTTATTCCTAGGTATCTAATTTTTTTGGTGCAATGGTAAAGGGGAATTGTTTTATTTTTATTTTTTTTAGTTTATCTTTCTGTGAGTTCATTAACCTATATAATAAAAGGCTAATACGCAAATTGTCCCCTTGGCTGGGAGTTAGACCAGGAGTTCCACCAGGAGTTTCAGCAGGGGCCGGGGCTAGCTGGCCAACCACCCATGACCCCTCCCCCGGGTCTGCCCGGACCTGATCGAGATGGTCCGGCTGGACCCCACCCGTACACGAATTTTGCACTGGGCCTCTAGTTGGTGTATAAAAATGCCGTAGATTTCTGGGCATTAATTTTATATCCTGCTACCTTTCCAAATTCATTTATTAAATCTAGTAGTTTTTTAGGGTTTTCTATGTATAATGTCATGTCATCTGCAAATAATGACAGTTTTACTTCTTCTTTTCTAATTTGGATACCTTTTATTTCTTCTTCTTGTCTAATTGCTATGGCTAGCACCTCCAGTACTATGTCGAACAGGAGTGG
>NW_006295827.1:2407153-2422480 GCF_000327345.1 Myotis davidii | reverse complement strand
GTTTTTATCAAGAAAGTGTGTTGGATTTTGTCAAATGTTTTTTTCTGCATCAATTGCTAAGATTATGTGATTTTTATCTCTAAATTTGTTTATGTGTTGTATCATGTTTATTGATTTGCGGATATTGTACCATCCTTGCATCCCTGGGATAAATCCTACTTGGTCATGGTGCATGATCTTTCTAATGTAATGCTGGATACGATTTGCTAAAATTTTGTTCAGGATTTAGCATTTATGTTCATCAGAGATACTGGCCTGTAATTCTCTTTCTCTGTAGTGTCTTCATCTGGTTTTGGGATTAGGGTAATGCTGGCTTCATTGAAAGAGCTTGGAAGTTTTCCTTCCTCTTGAACTTTTTGGAATAGTCTGAGGAGGATAGGTTTTAGTTCTTCTTTGAATGTTTGGTAAAACTCCCCTGTGAGGCCTTCTGGTCCAGGGCTTTTGCTTGCTGGAAGCTTTTTGATTACTGCTTCAATTTCCTCCATAGTTATCAGCCTATTCAGATTTTTTTTTCCTGATTGAGTTTTAGAAGGTCGTATTTTTCCAGGAAATATGTCCATTTCTTTAAGGTGATCAGTTCGTTGGAATAAAGATGTTCATAGTATTTTTTTACAATCCTTTGTATTTCTGTGGGGTCTGTTGTTATTTAGCCTCTTTCATTTCTGATTTTGTTTATTTGGGTCCTCTCTCTTTGCTTCTTTGTGAGCCTGGCTAGAGGTTCATCAATCTTGACTATTCTTTCAAAGAACCAGGTCTTGGTTTTATTGATCTTGTATATTGTTTTTTGGTCTCTGTGTTATTTATTTCTGCTCTGATCTTTATTATTTCTTTCCTTCTGCTCACCCTGGGCTTTTCTTGATGCTTTCTTTATAATTCTTTAAGTTGTAGAGTTAGATAATTTATTACCAGTTTTTCTTGTTTTTTTGAGGTAGGCCTATAATGCTATGAACTTTCCTCTCAGGACTGCTTTCACTGTGTCCATATATTTTGGATTGTTGTATTTCCATTGTCATTTGTTTCCAGGCTGTTTTTTTATTTCTTCTTTGATCTCTTTGGTAACCCAACCATTGTTTACTAGCATGCTATTTAGCCTCCAAGTGTTTGAATTTTTTTATTGTTTTTATTGTAGTTTATTTTTAATATTATGTCATTGTGTTCTGAGAAGATGCTTAATATGATTTTAATCTTCTTAAATTTGAAGAGACTGTGCCTGTCTCCCAGTATGTGGTCTATATTTCAAAATGTTCCATGTGCACTTGAGAAGAATATATATTCTGTAGCTTTGGGGTGAAATGTTCTGAAGAGGCCGATTAAATCCAGCTGATCTCGTGAGTCATTTAGGATTGCTGTTTCTTTGCTAATTTTTTGTCTAGAGCAGTGGGTCTCAACCTTCCTGATGCCGTAACCCTTTAATACAGTTCCTCATGTTGTGGTGACCCCCAATTTCATTGTTACACATTGAACATAATTAAATCATAGTGATTAATCACAAAAACAATATGTAATTATATATGTGTTTTCCCAGGGTCTTAGGTGACCCCTGTGAAAGGGTCGAGACCCACAGGTTGAGATCCACTGCCTAACCGGTTTGGCTCAGTGGATGGCGAGCAAATATAAGTATTGCTATCCCAGCTTATTTTTTTTCATTTCCATTTGCCTGAAAAATATTTATTCATACCTCCACTTTCAGTCTTTGAGTCCCTTGTTCTGAGATGGGTCTCTTGTAGATAGCATATGTATGGGTCATGTTTTCTTCCTCCCTGAACTTTTTAAACTCCCTGCCCCTTCTGTCTTTCTGGTATGTGACTATGTACGCTTAGAGTAGTTTGGAGGATCTTACAATGTTATATATTATATATTATAGAAAGAGCGGGGTAGATAGTTCAGTTTTACAGAGGGGTAGACATAAGTACTTCATTGGACTTGCAGAGTGATGTTTCAACTTCACTTTGCTTTGACTGATAGATCTTATCTGCAGATATTTGTTAGAAGAAAGGCATTCAAATTCCACTCATTTTATTATTGGGCCAAAGTAGATCGGGTTACACGTTTTTTTGTTGTTGTTTGGTAGAGTGCTTCTTATCTGACATCATCAGTTCCATAGTGAATTTCCAAATTTGCAGCAGGCATTAAAGCTTGAAATCATTAAGAGAAAAAAAAGTGTATACCTAAATATATTACTGAATTGCAAGATAAGTGATTATACATCCTCTCATCTATTTTTTTAGCTAAATTTTTATTGATTTCAGAGAGGACGGGAGAGGGAGGGAGAGAAAGATAGAAGCATTAATGATGACAGAGAAACATTGATCAGCTACTTCTTGCATGCCCCTTGCTGGGGATCAGGCCTGAAACCCTGGCATGTGCCCGGACCAGGAATCTAACCATGACTTCCTGGTTCATGGGTTGATGCTCAACCACTGGGCCTCGCTGGCTGCGTTCATTATTTTATTTTCATTTTTCAATTATCACTGGTTTATATGATAGCTAATTAAATAATAAGTAAAACTTGTATAAACAGGTTTGGGAGCAGTTTACTGTTAGTGAGTGTGCCATTCTCAGTTGTCTTATAGAGGAACATTCATTGACTGAATTGTTCAGCATATTTTACAAAGGAAATGAGGACCATCAGTTGATCTAGCTGGTCAATTGAGAGGAAGTCATTTTAAAAGATAATTTATTGTAAAAGATATGTGGTTGGTGTGATTTTTTGGTCAATTAATATTCACCTAGAAGGTGAGATATGTTTCATTTTTATTTCTTAAGTGAATATTTAACTATGGATTTTCTTTATATTCATATTTAATTTATTATTTAGGACTTTGAATTAACTAGTATCTGATGTTAGTACTTACTACACATAGATATAACCAATATAACCAATATAGCCACTGTTTCATTAGGAGTGAGAACTCTTTTTCATCTGTGGATTTTATATTGCATCTAATCATCTAAATGATACCCATTATGGGTCTTGATTACATACCATCAATGCTTAAGAATCTTGAATCTAGTCTGGTCTTTGAGTATCACGTGTCTTGAAATACACTTTATGTTAGATTTGTGAATAAATGGTGGAAAAACTTAATACTGAATTTCAGGAATTAATAACTGGGATTTTCTCTTAATAAGACGTGCTCGTAGACAGACAGTAGAGCAGCAGTTTGACCCCTTGGGGGTCGAACGACCCTTTCACAGGTGTCGCCCAAGACCATCGGAAAACACATATATAATTACATATTGTTTTTGTGATTAATCACTACTCTTTAATTATGTTCAATTGGTAACAATGAAATTGGGGGTCACCACAACATGAGAAACTGTATTAAAGGGTCGCGGCATTAGGAAGGTTGAGAACCACTGCATTAGAGTATTGTAGACCCTTAGTAGACTGTGAGATCAGTCAGACCTATCAAGCTATGTGATCTCATGTTCTTACCACTTAATGTGTGCACACCTAGAGTTAATTCCCAGTTGTTTATGGTAATTGCATTTGCACTTTTACTTTCATTTACCTAGCTCATCACAAGGTTTTGTCTTTTTTTTTTCTCTTATTAATCTGGTTTATATCTGTTTGTTTTGTCCTTTTTTCAGATTGTGTGTTCCTCGAGGACAATCTAGTTCTTCCTCTGGTGCAGTGTCTGAAACACAGAACAGCTTTAAGAATATACTGTCCAAATTAAACTTACTGAATTAGTTAGTGGGTATTAGATCTCTCCTTTGTGTAGAACAGAATACCAGGCCTTGAGAGCTGATCCTAAAGATCATTTCTGTTTGCTTTCTCTCCTAGGAAGGAAAGAAATGTGTGTCTAAGCAGCTAAGTGCAAGTACCACGTGGTCTGCTTTTTCTTTCTGACTGCTCTGTTAGTTATCTGTCAGGAAAGCTGAGGAGCTTAGCACAGTGAATACTAAAAGGAATGCATTCCTTGCCTCTCAGGGGACTTAAGTATGTGTTTAACACCACTGTAAAACCCTCAGCTGTGGCTTTCCCTAATGCAGAATTTGCCTAAGGAAGATTACAAGAACAAGGACGGCTTTTTGTGCCTTTTTTTTTTTCTTGTTCTTTTTCTTTCTACTCCCTCTCTTGCTCCAGGCTATCCTTAAAAACACGGAGCATTTTCTTTGGGCCTCTGGAGTGTGCAGTTTGTATGTGTGTGAATCTGAGAGAAAAATAAAAGGCAAAAGCAAGGCAATTCTTGCCAGAGGGACTGATTGCCCACAGGTAAAGTGAACAAAAATTACACGAATGGGTTTGCTTTTGTCCAGCCACTTTACTACTCAGAGAAACAAGCAAGTTGTCAGAGACAAAGAAGGGCTCTTGGCATGTGATAACCCAGTGGCCTGGCCATTTACTTAACGCATGTAGGGCTCAGTTGTGCTGTGTTCTTGACACAGAGATGAAAGCTTTAAGAAGAGGTATAATTAGGCAACTATATTCATTTCTTTTTTGGTGTAATGTTTGAGAGCTTCATTCAGTGACTGCCGTTAAGCATGAAAAAAGGGAAGACTTTAGTATTCACTAGATATTTAGTGACAAGGAAAGACTTTTAGAGTTTTAGAACTGAAACTATTTAGTCTAACCCCTTTTTAAATCTGCAGATGAGGGCAGGAAGCCCAGAATCACACTAAGTATTAGTAGCTAGAAATGGAGACGTAGACATGAAGTACATTTACTCTACTGGAAATCAAGGTGTGACCAGACTTGAACTTTTCTTTCATTCAATACTATTTTTTCTCTTTCATTAGGAAAAAGCTATTATAATGGTATTATGGGCACAGTTTTAATTTTTGCATGTCCCTGCCTTTCCAGCGTTTGTTCTTTCTTATATTTTATATCTTTTGCTGTAGTTTTATATTTTTCTTTTGCATCTACACCGTTCTTTTTAATGTAGTATTTGTCACAATTCCTTTGGGTTTCATTATGATTTACTAAACTGTTTTCTTGTTGTTGAGTACTTACATAGTCAAATTTGTTGTTATAAAGGAGTAAGCCATAGAAAACAGTGCAGTGGATGTTACTTTTCCTTCTCTAAGTTGTGTTTTCTCATCATTTAAATTCCTGGCAGTGACTTATTGCAGCAATGGGAAGTCTGCTGTAGCCTTCCAGCATCTGAAGGACTGGGCTCCGCAATGAATGTGTGCAGAGATTGTGTGGGTGTGAATGTGCATGACATAAAAAAATATCTCCTGCTCTTTGTAGATCAACTAATGATGAGTGTTAATGTAGGATTTGGGGTTCCCTGTCAAATTGCTGCTTCTATTGAGGAAGATAAAAACAATTTCCATTAGAACAGTTTAGTTTTGTTAATGTTTGACAAAATCAAAGTTACGAAAATGAATCTAAATTATATATTTTTTGGAAATTAATAAGTGATCCACTTATACATTCCTATGAAGGAATTTTTGAAGAGATAGAGGCACCAAAACCTACTGTTTATATTAAACTAGAGGTCCAGTTCACGAAATTTGTGCACGGGTGGGGTCCCTAGGCCTGGCTGGCCATCAGGGCCAATTGGGGTTAGACCGATCAGGGCTGGGCTGGAGAGGAGGCGACGGTCGCCAGGCTAGGCATGGAAGGAATGGACACTGGACGCTGATGCCGCTATCATCAGCGCCCCACCACTGTGCGGTTCCCTGCCTCTCCCACTTCCCTCGCCACTGCACTGCCACAAAGGTGGGTGGGCAGATGGGCCTGCCGGCCGGTAGGAGCAACTGAGCATGAGAGGTTGGCCACCAGCCCCAAGGAGGGAGCTGGCCCTCGGCTCCCCTGGGAAAGGGGCTGTGTCTGACATCACCCATCCCCAGTTTCCCTTTCCAGCCTGAGGCCTGCCGGCCCAGTACTTTCCAACATCTCCCCACTTTCCCTATCTCCCAGTCCTTGGCAATCACCATTTTACTCTCTGCTTCTATGAATATGACTTTAAGAAAAAATTCTACATGTAAGTGATACCATATAATATTTGCCTTTTTCTTTCTGGCTTATTTCACATAACATCGTGCCCTCCAGGTTCATCCACATTGTTACAAATGCAGGATTTTCTTCTTTTCAATGGTTGAATAATATTTCATTGTATGCACAAGGGTGTGTCCATGTGTATGTATGTATTCAGTTGACCCTAGAACGTGTAGTTGAAATGTGTGGGTGGGCTTTATGGGCAGATTTATTCCATAGGGATTTTGTGGCTATGTTGATCCTCGCTGTGTCCTTGTAGCAGTGATGGCACTGGTGGCTGATGGCAGGTACCTGCAGAGCAGGCATAGAGCCAGAGGTAAGGGCATGGATGCTTTTAGAGCAATGGCTGTTCCAGGGTCTGGGACTGGCTAGCCCACAGCAGTGGTACCTCTGGTGCCTGAGATGCAGGTCCATGTGGAGCTGGTATCTGAAGTGTGGGCACAGGTAGAGTAGATGTGACTATAGGAGGGTTAGAGGAATGTGTGATGTTTGAGGGGGGCTTGCTCCTGGGTTGAACAGTGATTGCAATTCCTTCTGGTGGGTTGCATAACAGTGCGTCTTTCTTTAAGGGCCCAGGGCTATCCTGGGGCTGTTGAACTCTTCAGCAGCAAATGCTGCCAGTGTCTTATGCAAAGCAGGCTACTGAGAACTGTAATGGCACCTATCCTGTGGCTGATACTGATAGCCCCCATTTCTTTGTTCTTCACTGTATCTGGAATCTTAGCCAAGTTTATCTCCCCAGTGATTCTTTCTTTGCGGGTATTCTGTTTTTCACTATATTGTGTTCCTGTGGGTTCTTAATTGGACTCTTAAGACCTCCAAGGGCTATTTTTGCTAGCAGATAGCTTTGTATTCTTGTTGTTTTTTTCTGTAGGGGGAATGTAATTTAGGATTTCCTACTTCTCCATCTTCTTGACATCACTTTCCCAAATGTATTTGGAGCATGTAAAGGGAGTGTGCTGCATTTCCTCGTGGTTCATTCTTGTCTCTGTCCTTAAATTGAGGCAGGAGACCAGATTCAGTAGCTCTGTGGCACCTCACTGTACTAACCTAGCCTTCACAATGCTATGATTATTTTGCCTGTTGTTACCCCTGGAAATAAAATTGAAGCCATAAGCAGTGGAGTGAAGACACAGGATTCACTGGTTTTCATTGTAGTGGTCTTTTCATTCTGTATGTACCAGCAATGTGATCTGTTGAAAACACAGATTGTGTTTTAGCATTCTCCTGCTCAGAATCTTATATGACTTCTCAGTTCACTGAGAATAAAATCCAAACACTTGGTCATAGCCTGTGAGGCCCTATATGACCCTGCCTACTCCCATTCCCACTATCCATATGTGTTTGCCCCCTTTGTTTTTTATGACTCTGCCAGTCTTTTATTTTTATTTCCTTACTAGCACTTATCATCATCTGGCATTATCTTTGTTTTTGTAAATGCATTTACTTATGTATTTAGTATTTTTTATCTGTAATTTTTCATTGAAAGTAAATTCAGTGATAGCAGGACCTTTAGGATGTTATTTGCTATTACATCCATATAATCTGGTATAGTGCCTGGTACACAGTGAGTGTATTAAATAAGTATTTGTTGAATAAATGTATTAATGAAACAAGTTTCTGTTGTGTGGCAGGTGCTGTGTGAGAAATAAAGCAATATGTTAGGTGCTGGCTGGGTGGCTCAGTTGGTTGGAGTATCATCCTATACACCAAAAGGTTGTAGGTTTGATTTCTGGTCAGGGCACTTACCTAGGTTGCAGGTTTGATCTCCAGTTAGGGTGTATATGGGAGGCAGTTGATAGATGTTTCTCTCTCTCTCTCTCTCTCTCTCTCTCTCGCTCTCTCTCTCTCTTTCTCTTTCTCTCTTTCTAAAATTTAATAAAAACATATCCTTGGGTGAGGATAAAAATAAGTTAGATTCAGTCCCTGCAAACAATGTTTTCATAATCTGGAATTGTTAGCTGGAATTCTTTACAGAAATCTGGAGTCAGGCTTGCTTAGAAAAATAATCTTACTGATCATAATCTCCTCCTCCTTCTTAGCACTATGTCTATTCTTGGCAGCAAAGCTAATTTCCAGGTCAGAACTTTATTGATCATGGCCAAGGGCCAGTGCAAACTTTTCAGTATTATTAAGGGTCTCCAGGCCTCCTTCCTTGACTGGGACAGTTCTCCTTTCTTAAAGAGCTAAATTTTCTGACAGTTGAAATCAGGCATACTAACATCATTATTTTATACTAGAGGCTCGGTGCATGAAAATTCATGCACTGGAGGGGGTTCCCTCAGCCCGGCCTGCCCCCTCTCACAGTCTGGGGCCCTCAGGAGCTGTAGGCGACCTGGCGATCAGGGGAAGACAACGTCCCCATCACACCTCTGCTGCTGCCACTGCTGGCAGTGCAGGCCTCAGCTGGCAGTGGTTACCTGGGCCTCAGTCAGTGGAGGTTGCAGGAGGACCCAAGGCTCCCAGCAGGGCTGAGGGGACTGGGTACTGCCATCTTGTGAGGGCATGATGGTCAATTAGCATATTCCCTCTTTATCATATAGGACTAGAGGCCCAGTGCACGAATTTGTGCACAGATGGACTCTGGCCAGCCTGCCCAAATGGAGGCCTATCAGGGATGGGGCCAGGAGGGGTGGGTGTTGTGGGAGGGCTCCAGGGCATGACCGGCCCGTCTTGCTCAGTCCTGATAGGCTGGACTCCAGCAGCAAGCTAACCTACCAGTTGGAGCGTCTGCCTCCTGGTGTTCAGTGAACATCATAGCCAGAGGTTGAATGCCCTCAGCATATCACTAGCATATTATGCTTTGATTGTTTGAACAGACGACCGGACACATAGCATATTAGGCTTTTATTATATAGGATGCATTTTGAACAGTTGTCCAAATTTACTATGAGGTCTTAGTTATAACCAGATCAAATCAGTTTTTAGTCTAATTTTTCTCTATACTGTCATTTCTAAGATTCTGATTTCAGAGTGGGAAATAAATTAATGAGCAGTTATTTGGTTACTTTGTGGGTTATCCTTGACATAAATACTATGGTAATACTTCCCAATATTTTGTAAAAATTCTCTTAGATTTAATGAGCTATGTTTTGGAGTTGAAGAAGCAGTAGGTTGAATTTCAGGGCTGGGTCCATAATGTCTGGAGGTAAACTTTGGTAACTTGCATTTATTTATTTATTTAGGTAACTTGCATTTAGACTGTGTGCCTGTGGGTTTGCAAAGACAATATTGAGATGAAAATATTGAAAAATTTATGTCTTTGAACATTTATAGCCATTGCTCATCATGCTGTAATTTCTCTTGGACAAATTAAAACATTTTATAGCTATTTATAAAAGTGATTTGATACTGAAGTTCAGTTCACATGCCAATCATAGAGGATTGGATCCCTAATTTTGTTACTAAATTAAATGAGAAGGTGATAGGGAGAGATGTTCTGGATTCAAGGAGGCCAAAGAGATATGGCAATAAAACAAGAAGAGTGTGAGCTTTGATTGGCTCCTTGGTTGAGGGAAATGCTGAGGGAATTTAAACATTAGATTTTATTTGATTATAATATTGAGTAAATATTAATCTCTTGAGTGTGTTAAGGATACACTAGTTTTAAAGAAAAATATCCTTGTTTTTAGACTCATGCTGAAGTAAAGGGTTGAAGTGAAAGGATGAAGAGTCACAAAGGTTGCAACTATTTTCATATATTTCAACAAAATGTGTGTGCATGGGGGGAAAGCATGGAGGGGGTTAGAGAAGAGCATGACAGATGGGGAAGGAGGGAAGAAGAAGGTAGACACATGAGTACAGGGTATATGAGCATTTATTTGACTTTCTCAAGCTCTTTGTGAAATGTTTTTCACAATAAATTATTGGTGAAAGATATAAGAAAAAGAGACTAAACATGGAAAAGTAGTGATATGGTAAAGTGATTTTTCACCACTAACAAACTCTGTGAAAGACTATTTCCTATTTATAAAATAAATCCAGTTTTCCTCTTTATTTAAATACTGCAATTGATGATGAAATAGTTTTTAGCTGGTTCATTTAGGTTCTACAAATGGAACCTGCTTATATAATAGTTTCATACAAATAAATAATTTTTAGTTTACCAGAAATCAAGATTAGGAAGTAAAGTAGAAGGAAGAGCCCTGTAATCCCAAGCATGTATTGAGTTGCCTTCCATTATAAGCATTTTGTTTTAAACTCATTGTATATGTGTCCGGTGAGAGTGGAAGTGTGTTTACCAATTTTGTTCATTGTTACTCTCAGTATGGAATTTTGAGTATTTCATTTGTTTTAAAATACCTAGTTTATTTTTATATTGTGCCAGGTGGTACTTTATTTCAAACTTTTGAATGGTAAAAGTAGTCACTGTTCTTCAAACCAAAGAGCCTTCTGCGGAGAAGAGAAAGGGAGCGTGTGCATATGAATGATGACTGGACTGTAATTTTGAAGATGCAGCTACAGCCTTTACTAAAGCCGCCTTTGCATTGTTGCTGCTTCATGGATGTAGTAAGGGCCTCTTGACAGGCTAATGACTCTTAAGGACATGAAGAATGATATTTGCTGCTCACAGTCTTCTCCTTGTGACCCACAATCTTCCATGAGACAATTAGACAATCTAAAAAGATATGTTTAGAATCCTTGTAGCCCAGCCTTCTTTCTGTATGAGGGAGATTTTGCATTTTTCAGGGGAGTATGAGAAAGCCAAGATGGCAGAGCTGGAATTCAATGCTAGTTTTTCTGACCTGTGCAGTGCAGCATGCCTTTCTTTCAACAAGACAGACTTCTCAGATCTTTTGTACATATATCCACAAGAATGGGTAACTTTTAATGCTGTCATAATTACATGCCACCTGTTGCATTGTTTATTATATGCCCTATGAATTGTAAACTCCTCCAGGGCAGGGTTTTTGTCTGTTTTGCATACTGCTGTTTTCCTGTTACCTAGAACTACAACACTGGCTCAAAGGTGATAGGCACCCACTAAATATCTGTTAAATGAGTGAGTGAACCAGAACCAAATGGCCTATGAATAGATTTATAGCTGACATAGCAAGAGTTCAGGGAAATAATCAATCTGCTAGAACACCACACCCCATCAAAGTAGCTAAAACATTAGACATTGGTTTCCTATTTAATTTCCAGTACTCCTGGGAGTGGCAATACATTAAACTCTCTTACCCCACTAGTTTGCTAACTTAGTGTGAATGATGTCAACAGCCCTTCCCTAGGAAGACCTTTTGATGAAAGGAGGGGTAGGGCATGAATAGGCAGAAGAGAGTAAAGATGAAAAAAGGCTAGGGAAAAAGAGATGAGATGTAAAGAGAAACTTTGAGTGCATCATGCTTTTGGATAATATAATTTTGCTGGTATGAAGTTGAGAAATATTTTGCAGTAAATTGCATGGTATGGTCTGTTAAATTCACTCATGTACCTGTGCACCCAGGAATTGGTACCATGTAATCATCTGCAATTCAAGATGATCAGGGATAGAATTTGGTGAATCACTGCTAATTCTCAACACTATATGGGCACTCAAATGTAGCATTTCAGGAGAGTAAGCTGTTAACTCTCTAGGGAGTGTGTGGGCCTCATGGTTCAACATGCTGTCCCCTTATGTGCAGTGTATTGTGTGTGTCTGTTATCACCATGTTTCAGTTATGCCTTGGAAAATCTGTTTGAAAAAATGCTAACACTCGTTAAGTGTTTTGAGGAAATGTTGAGGATCAGATTCATTTATTACGTGTGGAATTGTATTTAGGTAGAAAGTTGTTGAAACCATGATCCAGAATGAAAAACTGAACTCCTCGGAGCAGCTGTTAGAGAACAGACAGCTTCTAACATAGTGTCTGACATGTTGTAGTTATTTAATAAAAATTTGGTTTACGGGATGACAGTGAAGAAGAGAGAGGAAGGGTTTTTTTTAAATGGCTCATCAGTTTAAGTTGTAAATTCAACCAGGCACATGGATCCGTAGATTGTTTCTGTCTATTTTGAGGTTTTTAGATGGTATCCTAAATAGTTGCTTCTACCTTTTAGATGTGTGCAACTGGACATCAAGTAGACTAGAGAAAAACGAATAAATGTCTTCCCTATAGAACAAAAGTAATTTAAAAACAAAAAATAGCGCCGAAACCGGTTTGGCTCAGTGGGTAGAGTGTCGGCCTGCTGACTGAGAAGTCCCGGATTCGATTCCGGTCAAGGGCATGTACCTTGGTTGCGGGCACATCCCCAGTAGGAGATGTGCAGGAGGCGGCTGATCGTTGTTTCTCTCTCATCGATGTTTCTAACTCTCTATCTCTCTCCCTTCCTCTCTGTAAAAAATCAATAAAATATATTAAAAAACAAAACAAAAATAGCAATACAAAGCCTCCTCATCTGTAAAATTGGGCTAATGATACGTAGTATTTAGTGTTGGTTGGTGAGGGTTAAAAGAGATAAACCGTGAAAAGGTATTTAGATAAAGTAGTACCTGGCAAAATATGTGTCCACTGGAGTGTTAGTTTATAATGCTGGTAGTCATATTTATTGGATTAAAGGTAAAAGAGGAGAACTAATCTATACTCAGTAGAGGAAATACTTGTACGGTGGGAAGAGGAGACTTGTCTTTTAGTAAGATCATGTGATATTGTGAAGATAGGAGAAATCTTGTGTTTAATCCATGTGAAGGTCATTAACTAGTGAAAATGAAGGAGAACCTAGGAACTGCAGCGTGCATAGCAGAGCAGAGTTTAATTTAATTTGTGTTATTAGTAAAAAGATTTTAGTTTCAGAAAGACATGTTGAGGCAATAGAGTATAGAAAAACATTTCAGAAAGGTAAGATGGAACACATCTGGGCCACACAGTGTGAATTAAACATTTTGACTTTCCTGTGGGCCTTTCTAGAATGAATGAGCTGTGACCCCCAGCTTATCCAGATGTTCTATCAGAATCATGACAGGAGCAGCTCACGGTAAGACAACTGATCTGATTGAAACAGGAGGTAGTTGGTTGTCACTAAATCCCAAATGGACTCACCAGGAGGTAGATCTTGGGTGAGAAATTCGTTAAAGTATTTAAGAAACCTGGCCATTGTTAATACATTTGGAGAACATGGCTCAGTTGAAATATAATAAGGAAATTATTAACACCATATGATATAATAATCTAAATCATTAGGAAATTATAGAACTTTGGGTGTTTATGATGTATCAATATAGGCTCATCCTTGGTAAAAAATGGTACCATTCTGGTGAGTGATATTGATAATGGGGAAGGCTGTGCATTTGTGGGGGTAGGAGTAATATGGGAGATCTTTGAACCTTCCTTGTTTTATTGCAGAATTAAAGATGCTGTATAAAAAAAAATTAAACCTTTAAGAAAATGTTATTGTAGAATTGAGAATGAGCTTGGAACTCATCCAATCTCAATCCTTTACTTTAAAAACTTGGCAACTGTGCCCTGGCCTTTGGGGCTCAGTTGGTTGGGTATAGTCCTGTGCACCAGGAAGCTGTGCGTTCAATTCCAGGTCAAGGGCACATGCCCTGGTTGTGGGCTCCACCCTGGGTAGGGAGCCTGTAGGAGGCAGCAGGTTGATGTTGTGCTCTCACATTAATGTTTCTCTCTTTCTTTCCCTCTCCCTTCCTCTCTCCCTAAAAATCAATAAACTATTCTTTAAAAAATAAATAAAAATAAAAACTTTGAAATTTTGGTGGAACTATAGGCAGTTATTTCCCCAAAGTTACATTGTGAAATACAGAGCTTGTCTTGATTTCTGAGTAGGAGTTAAGAGATTAGTCTCAGCAAATATTTAAGGTATCTACAAAATATTTTTTTTCCAATCAGCTCAGGATATTAAATTGGTCGTCTAAGTGAGCAAGTAAACTTTAACAATCACTACTTCGTTATCATTACTTCTCAGAATTGCTCTTGGTCCTTAAATGTATCTAAATTGCTCAACAATCATTTCTTGTCTACAACTTGTGTGGTCTCAGGTTTTAAAACAAACAGAGGCTGTTTCTGCTAATCCCTAACTGCTGTAGTATTTGTAGTAATTAAAAGCTAGTGGTTGGAGGCTTAGGGAAGATTTAAGAATAAATGGTTCCAAAAATATCTGTGTGTGTTTCTGTGTTCTCATGCGTTTGTGTGCATATTTTGTAATAGGAACAGGACATGTTTTGATTAGGTATTTTACTTAATTCAAAGTGCTCTTTGGAAAACCTAGAGCATTTCAGTGGGATTATAGTTTGTAATGACTATATTCTGATAAAATCATGGAGTTTTAGCAACGCAGATAACAGATTATCTCCCATTTAGTGAAGTGGTGATTTGTGGACAATTTTGAAATAGCTGCCCAGACACCCTCTTTTGCAATCTCTTCCACCAGGCAGACATATGTGAATCGAAAAAAAACAATAATAATAACCACATGTGATTTAGTTTAGGGATGTGTGTGTGTGTGTATGTGTGTGTGTGTTTCTCCTTCCTGCCTGTGGGAGATGTTTGAACTCTGCAGAAATTCATTAGAAAAGATGCATTGACTGATTATCCTGATAGCATCAACTGGCCCTTTTCTCTCATAGGGCAGTGGGGCATCCATTATTTTGTAGGAACTGACTGCTAGAATTGTTCCCAGAGTTCAGGACTTCTGAACCACAATGGGTTGTACCAGGCTTTGTGGCCTTAATAAGCCCCCTGTTATTGGCATTTTAAATATTGGTATACCTATCAAGTCTGGCTATGTGTCAGGGAAGGGGAGGCTTTCTTTAGAGCCACCATGGAGGGATCACATGATTTTTCTCAAGAGAGCAAACAAGCACTTTTTGTTTAGGCTCAGTAATGCTTGGCAAGGAAATATAGCTGTAATTATATATCCTAGTTCTTGTTCCTCTCTCCCCATCTAAGTTTTACTCCCCCTACTCCTAACTTTATATAAAAGCAGCTAGCATTGGATCTGAAATAAATGTCATGAATGAATAATAATTTCTTTCATTTACACAGTAATTAAACCTGTTGAATGCTGACTTTATGCTTTACTGCACTCTAATTTGACTGGAAGATTTGGCCTTTGTGAATTCAAAGAAGAGGAAAAAAATAGAAATTAAATACTACTGAGACTATTAAGGAGGACATTTTTCTGAAGGTTTCTTCCTCCTCTTATTTCTCATCTCATGCTTGCCCTCTGCTTTCTGGGATACTCAATACTTAATAGTTGTTCTACAAATCATTCTTCAGTCTGTGTGCCCAGCAAGGCACCCCAGGGTCAAGGCCATCGGCTGCCACCATCGATAGGAAGGCCAAGGGCCTTCTATCCTGCCATCATTAGAATGGCTGTTTCTGATCCTCTGGAGCATTAGAGTTTTCTCTGGTTGTTTATTACATTTATATATATAT
>NW_006295827.1:2376800-2406986 GCF_000327345.1 Myotis davidii | reverse complement strand
TTAATTTGCATATTACCTCTTTATTATATATATAAAGAATGGATTTTTTTACAGAGAGGAAGGGAGAGGTATATACAGTTAGAAACATCAATGAGAAAGAAACATTGATCAGCTCCCTCCAGCACACCTCCAATTAGGGATGTGCCCATAACCAAGGTACATGCCCTTGACCAGAATCGAACCTGAGACCCTTCAGTCTGTAGGTCTACGCTCTATCTACTGAGCCAAACCAATTAGGGGACATTCCTTTACTTCTTAACCCATGGAATTCCTGACAGGGAGTCAGTTGGTCTTTGGGATCATGCTTGACACCCCAAAATATACCTGAAAGTTGATACATGCAGTGAAGCTAGGAGCACCTTAGGTAACTACTGCTCTTCTGAGCTTTTCTACCTATGTAGTCACTCAGCCTTTCTCTCCCAAATTTCCGTTTTCTCTAAGGTAAGTCCAGTAATTTGAATTGGAAGCCCACTTTGCTGTTCTTGGAAGGAAAGGATTTTCCAATACAAGTCCATTATTGTCTTAATAATAAATAATTCATTCCTTGAACTCTCTCCACAGGAGTCTATAAGTTCCCGTAGTGATAGTCACTGGCCCAGCTAGGGTATTGCTGTTTATCTGTCTAACAGAGATTGTTGGAGGTGCTTTGTCACAAAGGGCAGTGCCCTGAGGGAATCTGGATCCCCTTCAGGTGTCTACAGCACAGTGCCCGGGGCTGCCAGCATGGGAAGGTATGCTCCCCAGCTGTTTGTGCACTCACTCTGACAGAAGAGCTAGCCATCAGGGCCAAGTGGCTAAGTCTCTTTTGATTTTCTGAGAAAAAGCGTGATTATGTTCTGTGTTGATTGTGTTTCTGTAGCGTGTGGATAGCAAGTGTTCCCTTGTATGGTTGTTGGGAGTATTGACTGGGATCATGGGTGTAGAAAGCCTGGCACTTAGCCAGAGTGTCAATATGTATTAGTTCCTTGCCCTCATCTAGAAAAAAAAGAGAAGTGTTTAAGTAAAGTTTTTTTGGGTCTGGGTATCTCCACACAAATACTCCCTGCTCACTGCCCAGTGCCAATATTTACAGGAAATTAATTTTCTTTGTCCTTCCCTCATTCTTCCTGTACACTCATCTCCTTTCCCTTCCTCTCTAAAGTTGCACCATTCTTATTCAGGATAGTTTTTTTCCTTTATAGAAAGTTCTAAAAGTGTTAAAACTTGTAATCTAGTATATATTTTAAATGAACAATTTTCTATTGTATTGTTTAACTACAGTAAGAAGCATGGATGTCTTAAAGATAAAGCCTCTTTACTTATTAACTATATGTAATATAGTTTATGATTGTGGATTCCTTTCAAATGCACCCTGGATCAATATATTTGGTATATAACACGTATAATTATACGTATATTTAATTATTTGCTATTTTACCATATTTTGGGTGCTTTTACTTATGTGCTAGGTACTGTGATAAATGCTGTTATGTACATTAGGTCAGTGTTTCTCATAGTGTTTTAAGATTCACGTAGGGGTGGGTGTGAAAAAAAAAATACATATTCCCCAACCCACCCTACCTACTAAATCTGGGTATGAGAATGTAAATTTTGAGTTTTGAAATCTAGCTCCATGTTGAAATAACCCAGAACTAGAACACTTAAAAAAATTACTGAAGTCAACTTCAGACTATTTAAATCAGCATATTTGCAGGTGGGCCTGGTCATCTTTAAACTCCTCCGGTGAGGTGATTCCAAATGCTCAGCAGTGGATGAGATTTAACAATCTATCTAGGTGCCTCTCATGATCTGAAACTGGAACTAGAAAGTGGACTGGCTCTGTTCATGTAATCCTTACAGTAACCCTGTAAGGTGCAACTGACATTATTTCTATTTTCATATGAGAAATTAAGAGTTTGAAGTATGAGATGCTAATATCAACAATTAGGGTAACTTGTTCTTTTAAATCGTATAATCAAACAGTATACATAGAACTACCAACTATTTGGGGATGCACATACTTTTTTATTTGATGGCCACAGTATATAAATTGACCATATCATTATGCTTTGGAACCAAGTATTTGTATGCTAAGTTCTTTTGAATATACACACCTGCAGATAGACATTATTAGTTCATTTTGTTAAGCTCAGTGGAAAAGAAAATGAGTTTGGTACTTGTGGTTTATTACCAACCTACAAACCTGGGTGGGCTTTCAGCACATTGGAGGGTAGAATAATTTAATATGTGCTGTTTTTAGAGGTTTTGTGGTGAAACACTTTGGTATTATTTTATGAACCATGCCTTATTATTCATGGATCCTTTTAGAATGTGCCCAAAATTACCTCCTTTCCAATGCTCTTGTCAAGGGACTTGGTTGCAAATACTATTATTGCACAGGGGTGATTTGGTTCTTTCTCTGTAAAAGTAATGACCATGTGGATCAAATCTGCCTCAAACTGTAAATATGAACCACATTCATTTTTAAAACACTCCTTATAATTCTAAGAGCTCCCCAGGTGGGAACCCATGTCTAGTCTTTTGCATGGGCCACAGCGTGGGAAAGCTGTGCTGCCTTCAACAGGAGTTCAGATGTTTTCCTTAGTTTTCATGTACTGAAACAAGTTGCTTAAAGGTACTTGATTCTGCATTTGAGATTATTAATTTTATTCTTACGTTGGCTTAGAGAACGATGCTTGTGCATAAATGCATGTACTCATTTGTTCAGCAAATATTTATTGAACTTCTACCATGTGCTAGGCACTGTTCTATGTAATGGGGTAACAAAATCCAAACCAAAATAAACAGAAGTGTCTGCTCATATGAAATTTAACTTATAATGGAGAATGCAGAGAAAAATACATAAATAAAATACAAAAATATGTAAATACATAAATCTTTAAAAAATCTTTTACTTTTCAATTATAATTGATGCACAGTAGTATATTATTTTCAGATGTACATCATAGTGATTAGACATTTGTATAGCTTATGAAATGATCACCCCAATATTACCTTGTATATATGTACCACTTCTTTATCCATTCATCTATTGATGGACACTTAGTTGCTTCCATATCTTAGCTATTGTAAATAATGCTCCAATGAACATATGACTCAATCATAACAAAGAATAAAATCTTGCCATCTGCAAAAACATGATGGACCTAGAGGATATTGTATTGAGTGAAGTCAGACAGAGACGAATGCCGTGTGATTTTACATATATGTGGAATCTAAAATAAAACAAAATAAATTAACAAGCAGAATAAAAACAGACTCATTTTGACAGATGGCAGATGGGAGGAGATTGAGGGGGATGGGTGAAAAAGTTGAAGAGATTAAGAAGTACAAATTGGTAGTTCCAGAATAGTCATGGGGATATAACGTATAGGGAATCCTATATAATAAAAGCATAACATGCAAATTGAACGGACAGCAGAACAACCAGTTGGCAGGGGGTGGGGCCGGCGAGCAGGTGGTGCCAGGCCAGCTTGCCAGCAGGGAGAGGGAAGGGACGGCGATTGAGGGAGCAGCGGTGACCTCAGATGGACATCCCTTTAAGGCTCCCTGATTGCGAGAGGGCGCAGGCTGGACTGAGAAACCCCCCTGAAAGCACAAAGTTTTGTGTACCGGGCTTCTAGTATAGTCAATAATCTCTCAATCTCTCTCTCTCTCTCTCTCTCTCTCTCTCTCTCTCTCTCTGTCTCTCTATATAAAACCCTAATATGCAAATAGACTGAATGGTGGAACAACCAAACAACTGAACATCTGGTTGCTATGACATGCGCACCCCATAAGGGGGTGCGCATGGAACATGGCGGGCATTGGCAGCAGGAGGTAGAGCATGGAACATGGTGGGTGTTGGCCGCTGTGGGATGGTGGAGCAGGTGAGTGGGGGTGCCAGACCAAGACAGGACGCCAGTCGCTGTCATCAGGGTGAGCCTCTGGTGGTTACTGAAAATTCTTCACTCCCATGCACCACAGTACCACCTGGTGCTTGTACCCACTGTGGGTGCCCGGTGCCAGTCCCAATTGCTTGCCGCTATCAGTGGATGTGAGCTGCAGCTGCTGGCCCTGATTGCTCCTGAAGGCTTCTCCACCTCTTCCTGCTCCTGAGGGGCGATTGGGGCAGCAGCTGCCGCTCACACCCACTGCTGGCCCTGGCCCCAATCACTCTGCACTGTCAGCCGGTGCAAGTGGGACGGAGCCATCAGTGTGTGGGATCGGTGGTGGGAGCCGGGCTGCTGGCAGAGAGGGGATTGGGGGCCGCAGCGGGAGGGGCCAAGCAGGGGCATGGAGGTTGGGCTGAGACCTGCCCCTATGCCCACTGCAGCCTTGCAGCCCACAGTTCTTTCAAGGTGCATGATTTCATGCATTGTGCCCCTAGTATTGTAATAACTATGTATGGTGTCAGGTGGGTACTAATTTTATTGGGAATTTCTCCTGTTCTTTTATTTAGGACATGTTTCTTTGTCTCTCCATTTTGGCTGTCTCACTGTTTGTTTCTATGCATTTTTTTAAATATATTTTTTTATTGATTTCAGAGAGGAAGGGAGAGGGAGAGAGAGATAGAAACATCAATTAAGATCAAGATGTACCAAATTATAATCTTTGATGAATTAGATTTTGTCACTAGCATTTGAAGGGAAGAGTAGGGTTTGTCAGACTATCTTAGAGCAAATTCTCATTTCTGAAGTTTTCCCCAAGAGTTATTGAGAGCCTACTATGTAGAAAGCCCAATGGTGGCCACTTTAATTTTCTTTCCTGTAATAACATATTTCTTTGTAGGTCTGATTTGTTTGCTGTCACTCGAAAACTTCATCTGTTTTAAAGAAAAGAAACCTAATAAAAATAGTAGTATACTTTTTTACATGTTAAATGGTCACAAAAAACAACTACATTAAGCGTGGCACTGTATATCGAAAAAACCTCAGGTTGGCTGGTGTAAGTGGGTGTTGAAAGGGTTGCAGTTTCTGAATTACTGTGAAGTGGTGGAAGAAGGGTATGTGAAATGGGTGAAAATTTGTAACACCAGGTGTGGATGGGAGTACTCATGATCCATACAGTGAGCTGAGGTAGCTGGTAAATGTTTGAAGTATGTGTATGTCTCTGCTTTGTGTGTGTTTCTACACAGCTTACTCACTTCAACTGGTGGCAGTGTTTCTGAATTCATCTAGTATTTCTTGCATGGGAGATTGCACACAAGCAAATGCAAAATTCATGTTATGCTCAACTTGTTCCTACTATACCAATTGCATTGGAACAAATTTATTTTTTCAAAATAAGCTTTATAGAAGAATGATCTACACAAAGAAATATGATTCCTTCTGGTATAACTAGGGAACTATAATCAGAATAGAATGACTGGAGTACAATTTGGAAAGGATGGAATGGCAGGAGTTAGTCAGGAAGGGAGACAAAGATGGGATCAAAAAGAGCTTTGTACCCTGTGTTACTGGGCCCTCTGATTTTGCTATAATCATGTATCTTTTACCTGTCTTCTATTCTGGTATTTAAATATTCTTGTAAAGAGCTAAATCAGGTCATTATGGTCAAAATGTCAGTGGTTTACAGTTGTACAAATTAAATTTAGTCACACAAAATGGAAAGAAGAGCAGTGGGACATCTAATTCTAGTGAACATTACATAATAACTCATGGTCTCTCATCTCAGAGTGGAACGTTTGCCTTCTTCAGCTAGAAGGATGGTGTGTGCATTGTTTGGAATGAAGTGGCAGGAGGGATAAATAATTTAACTGTATTCTCCTTTCATCTTTTTATTTTAACAGAAAGATTTGTTTTTCTATCATTTTTTCAAATTATTGAACACCAAACAGGAGCAAAATAATAAAGCAGATGATTAAAGAGAGTCCCATCTGCTCCATCTGTGACCTTTCTTCAACATCATTTCTACACATATTAGCAGATGGCACCAGTTCTTGGCCCGTGACTCTAGTTTTCTGTTACAAGGGGTTGTTCTTTTGCCTACAGCTCTTTTAAAACAATAACAACAACAACAAAAATACAACACAAAAAAAACCTGGTAATGGTGACTTGTATGCCCATTGGCCATGGCACCAATTCATGAGAATTAGACAGAAGCTGGGCATTTAACCCAGTCTTCTGTATTGCATTAGGATGGTCTGTCTGATAACAGAAAGCTGGGTTGATTTAAGCTTGAGCTTTTAGGTACTGGAAGGCTTCTTCAGCAATGCCTGGAAAAAGAGTTAGTAATAACAAATCTCAAAAATCTTTAAAAAGTCTTAAAAAAGGAAAACATGGGCTCTTGTAAGTTTTGTTTTGAGAATGGTCATTACTGCCAACAATGGGTGGTATAGTGCTGGAGACACAGAATGCAGGATTCATTTGTTCCAATCTTGCATTTGACCTCTCTGTAATGCAAAATGGTCTTTTAGTAAACAGGGGAAATAAGATTTGACCAATGGGATAGAAGTTCAAGGTGAAAGAATAGATTGTAAGGGAACCACTTAACTGCCTGCAGAGAATAGACTTATCTTTGAGGCAATGTGTTTTGGCTTTAATAATAAAAACAGTGAAGGTAAATGTTGTAACCTTTCATTTAGGTCCTGGACAGTATTTTAGAACAAAATATATAATAAGCACTGAGAAGACAGAACAGTGCTTAGAGAAAGCCAGCATGAATTTATCCATTCCCCCCCGCTTTTTTGTTTTGTTTTGTTTATTTTTAGTAAAACTTGCAGGGAGTTTTTTTATTTTTGGCTTGGTCTCCCATGATCTTTTTTTCTGAACAAATGGAAAAACATAGCTTAGGTGGCATTATATTTATTAAGATTTATAATTAATTCTATAAATATTTCCAAGGTCAAACTGCCCAGGATCATTTAATAAATGTATATCATTAGTTCTGTCTTATTCAAATTTTGTCCTTGACTGGGATGAAGATATGGTTTCAAATAATGCAGAAATACGAGGAATCATAAATATGGAGGGTGGGAGAAACAGGGCACACTTAGATTTTGACTGTCTGGGCAGTGGAGAACTTATGTTAAAAAAAACCCAACTGTGAAAATACAGAATTGAGAGAGATGAGACATGATTTTTAGCTGACGTATCATGGAGTCACCAGTGTATATTTGGCTGCAATAAAGCAAACTGTATTCTTGAGTTCCTTCATAAAAATCTAGAATGAGATAATTGGTTGTGACCATACTGTGTGTGTTTGGGGGGGGGGGTGGAGAAATTGAAGGCGATATGGAATGTGAACATGCAGAGGCTCTTTGGTGGAGGTACGGGCACAGGAAGTGGAAGGATCCAGTGTCTGTTAGCATTGGTTGGGGATCATGGTATGATAATAAGATACAATTTATGGACAATTTGGTAGGCAGGGGAAAGCCATTTTATCTAAACAATGCATTGAAGCAGTAGTCTGCATTTATCTTGCTTTATTTCTTGTAAACTGGACAGTGAATAAGCATTGTTCATCTGCTTGGTCCTCACCTGTATGTCCTAGTAGCACACCGTAGAATTTACATACATGTCGATGTCACAACTGATGTGCTTTGTTGCCTGCTGTATTTGAAGAAAGTGCTGTGAAAAAGCAGAAAAGTAGTGTTAAAATATAAAGAGTGATAGAGCAACCTTTTTGTTCCCTTGGGTGTATAGATGTAATTTTCAGGTTTATCTACTGTATTTTAAGTGGGAGGAAATGGGCATAACTTTCCATGGGCCAGTTAATTATTAAGCTTAACTACTTCATGGTCTTTACATACTTGGGAGACCAACTAGGTGGCTGGACAGAACAGTGGAGCCTGTTCAGTCCTCATTTCATTTGTTTCCTGGTATTTACTGGCTGCATGGACCACATAAACCGTTTACTTTTCTCACCCTCAGTTGTATTCCTTATGAAATGGTGGTTATTGTCTTCCTGCCCACCAAACATAAATTTTATGGGGCTCAAATAAGGGAATGTGTGTGGTAGCAAAGTGTAAATTGTAAAGGATAGTAAAGACCTGTACACATACAGTCATGTACCACATAACTAGCTATCCCGACAGGTGTGATATCTCATTGTAGTTTTGCCTTGCATTTCACTGATGATTAGTGATGTGTCTGGTGGCCATCTCTATGCCTTCTATGTCTATTCAGGTCCTCTGCCCATTTTTATATTTGGGTTGTTTTTTGATACCGAGTTGTATGAGTTCTTTATATAGAGTCATGGGCCACATGACATTTCAGTCAGCAACAAACCACATACATGACAGTGGTCCAATAAGATTGTAATGAAACTGAAAAATCCATATCTGCTTTTGACCTGTTGTAGCCATCCTAACTTCAAACCACTGCACTGCCAGTCATATAAAAGTGTAGCACATTCTATTATGTGCAGTATAGAATACTTGATAATGATAAAAATAACTATACTACTGGTTATGTATTTATTATAGTATACTTTTTATTATTTTAGAGTGTACTCTTTATAACTTATAAAAAAAGTTTGCTGAAAAACAATATATGGTTTATGTTACAGCAGCCGCATATGTAGAGTTTACTGTCTCTTGATTGTATCATTTTCTTGTGCTTTATTCTCATGTTGTTTTGCTCATTATGGCCTGTAAGAGTACAAAATCTACTTCTTATATTGCCAGTAAGAAACCATGTTGAGGGACTGACCTGGAAATGAAATTAAAAGTGATTAAGGATTTGCAGGTGTAAAATCATTGATGATTATTGCTCATCATCCAGGCATGTTCTATTCCACAATAGCTACAATCTTGAAATATAAGAACAATGTTCCAGAAGCTGTTCAATGATTTGTTTCATAGAAGGCAATGGGGCTATCAAAAATGTGAGAAACACCCATATGAGATATGGTTCTAAGGATCTGGAATGAAGACCAGACACACAAGCCTGTCCCTTCCAGGACCATGATGATCATGGCCGAAGGAAAAGTTTATTTGTGATGTTGAAACCGAAGGCTTAGAACATACCCCCGACATTAAGCGGCATATGGCTGTATTGTTAAGAATAAATGTAAAATGCACCTCCATTTTTATTTGTAAAATGATTGCTCTTCACTCATGCGCTCATTTATTCATTCTTCAAAATTTATGGACTATCTCTTGTGATCCCAACTCCATTCTAGATGCTAGTTGATATCACAATGAACATATCAGCCTAAAATTTCTGTCCTTGTAGATATTCTTGTGGGGGAAGAGAGACAATACACAACTAAACAAATAAAATACAAGGCACATCAGGTGCAATTATGAGCAGTGGCAAAAAATAAAGCAGATACAGGGAATACTGAATGCTTGGGCGGTGCTGCTATTTAAAATACGGCATTCAGACAGGCTTCACTGATCAGATAATATTGGAACATTGAACTAGGCCCCTGAGAATATCAAGTGCAGGACATTGTAGGCAGAGGGAACAGCAAGCACAGAGTCACTGAGGCAGAAGCAAGTGTAAAAGGGAGAGGAGCATAGCTAGATGTCAGTGAGTGAAGGGGTAAGGAGTAGAAGCCGGAAAGAAAGAAAGGAATGGCCACACCATGTAGCGCATTGTAGACCGTCATAAAGACTTTGGATTGGGAAGTTATGCGAGGATTTTGAGTAGAGAAATCATATGCTCTACTTACATTATGGTCACTGGCAACTGTGTTGAGAGTAGGGACCAGTGTGGAGGTCTGGATACAGGTTAGGTAGCTAACTAATGGAGTAAACCTCCAGGGGCAAAGTGATGGAGTTTAGACCAAAGGTGAGAGTGGATGGGTGGGGTGAGGGGATTCTGCATTTGGCTGTTACAACTGACAAGATTTGCCTGCAGGTGTTAGGTATGGGATGTCACACAAACTGTTAACCTTAGAATGTACTTATCTCTCAATAGCTTAATAAAATAATTGATACCACATTTACTCTTTTGTTATAGCAGAAATTGGAAGAGGTATCAGCAAATAGTATCTAGCTTCTATTGAGTATGTATATATGCTATATATTGTGATAAACACTTAAAATATATAATTTCAGTTGATTCTAATATAAACCTTATGATGCTGTTATTCTGCTTTATAGATGAGGAAACTGAGGCACAGAGAGATTATGTAGCTTCCCCAAGCTAAATGGAATTCTGCAGTAAGCACATTCAACTGTGGTGAAGATTTTTTTTTTAATCTAGTGAACATTTATTTTAAGCATCTTCCAAAGGTGGCCTGGTCTGTATTTCCAGAAGTCTTGTTTACATAACACTGGGCATACTGATGTAATTATTACTTTTATATTTAGCTTCACATTGTGCTGTGCTCTAGTCTCTGGGGGAATAAGAACTGTCTTCTATAGAAACTTTGAATCTCCGATGTCTGACATAATACTTATTTTTAAATATTTGTGTCTTTTTAACTATGTAATTTTAAAAATATTTGTCAAGCATTATGCTAGGTAGGACTGATATATAAAGATCAGTAAGACATGACCTGTTCTTTTGAGTAGTGCACTGTGAGTTGTGATACACGTGTGTCTCCACAGAGACTCACCTAGAGCGCTGTTAAAAAACACGTAGACTTATTTGAGTTCAGGGGAAAGAGGCAGCCTCTCAAAGAGGGGGCTTTGCGGCGTGCCCTGCAGATGGCACCCAACATGGGCCATAAACACAGAGCTGGCCTGATGATGGACACTAGAGGGGCACTTGGCGATGTATTAGTTGTGCCAAATCATGTGAAATAAGAGAGAAGTTGATGGAGCCTGAAACAGTGAGATTCCCAAAAGTGATCTGTGGCATCAAATACAATTTTTAATTTTACCCAGTGTAATTTTAGTATATTTTATGTGCATATTCCATAGTTCTTAGAAAATTGGTTTTATATGTTTAGCATATGGGACAACTTTAAATCAAAATATTTGATTAACGTGGTATGCCAGTCTTTGGAAATTCTGGCATTAGACTGTGTATGTTTTGTTTATAACGTTACTTCCTTTCTGACTTCCTAAACCCAGCATTTAAAGTAGAAAGAAATGCATGCATGTGGAAGTGTTTAGTGTAAATGGGTAGAGAAGGACAGCCCACTATTTCCAAGTAGTTTATGCATTGGGTGCCCCATCCCTGGAACACTGCTCATGGTAGGTCTTAATCCCTCAGCTCCTTAGAAGTCCTACTCCAAATCTAATATTAGTTTAACTCCCCAACGACAGAAACCAGAGCACATGGTAAATTTTTCTTGGAAAAGGCAACTGGAAAAAGTTTCACAGAGGCTCATATGATGCTATATGTCCTTTTTTCCCCCTTCCATGGTGAGACTTAAAATTCATTCCACATTGCCTATTAAACAAAGGAGGAGGGGGAGAGCCTGCACTTGAAGCTCTGTATGTTCCTCCAAAGAAAGAAAGTGCTTGAAAACAGAAAGGCAGGCTTTCAGATGTTGTCTGAACAAAGATATGGAAATGTGAAAAGAGAGCAGCAGCTGGAGGTTTCAAACACTAGAGCAGAGGCTGCAAGCTTCTTTTGCTGTTGGAAGAGTGAAAAGCTGTTTCCTGTCATTTCCCATCTTGTCACTTCCAGGACCAACATCTTGCTACTACTCGCACCAGCTGTTGTTTTCTCCCTCTCCACAGACAGATGGTGCAAGAGCTTTGATAATCTCTCCCCCCCGCCCCCCTCCCCAGTTCTAAAGAGGTTTGCATGTGTGGTACCTCTATAAAATGATCATATGCCCCTGTCACTCCCTTTATCCCTTTACCAGACTTGGGAAGGGAGCAGGGGGATCCAATAGAGACTTTTAACAGCATGCTTTGTAATGCATTGTGTAAATGCCTTACAGAAACCTCATTTCTGTTGGAGCAGCCATTTTGTTTCCGAGGCTTTACTTCAAAAAAGGAGAAAACATGGGGAGAGTGAATTGTGTGGTACCTTTGCTTCCATAAGGATCTGGGATTTCTGATATAATTTCACTGTATTCTGAACTAAAGACAGGAGTTCTGATATAGGTGTTTGTCTCCCTAGGTTTTAGCTAAGGAGAATTTGGCACAGGTGATATACCATCTTTACACAGGGCTAGATATTTATCATTAATTGCTCTTTTATACCCATTGGTTTAAATGCTTGCTTGGAGCCTTAGTGAGGAGATAGGAAGTCAGAAATTAATGCAAAAAATGCCCTACACATTGAGAACATACTTGATGGAAACAACTTTGGTTTTGTTTACATTTTATGATATTAACCCGGTCCTGGTTAGCGTACTTGTTTAGAGCATTGTTTTGGTACAACAAGGTTGTGGGTTTAATCCGTGATCAGGGTACATACAAGGAGTAACCAGTGAATGCATAAATAAGTGGAAAAATAGATCTCTCTCTCTCTCTCTCTCTCTCTCTATCTTTCCCTCTCTTTCTCTCTCTTTCTGTCCCCCCTTTCCTCTCCTTCTCTAAAAGCAATTTTAAAAACTATTGCTAAATTTTATTATATTTATTATGAAAGAAAAATAATAACTTTGAGGGAGCTTTTGCTTTTTTCTCCTCAAAATAATTGTTTTTTAGAAACTTTTTTTTGTAGAAAACTTATAAAGTCTGTTCCAGAAAAAGTAAAATTATTTATTATTCTATAATAAAGACTCTTACATTTGCTATATTTCCTTGTAGCTTTTTCTTCAGAGTTCTGGGTATATATATTTCTCTCTTATACTTATAAACATATTAATTCTTTGGTCATTTTCTAGAATGGATTTGGTGGCAGTGGTAGTGGTGATAATAATGATAAGAGCTAAGATTTATTGAACATTTATTATGTGGCAGTCACTCTAATAAATGATTTACATGTTACACATTTCAATTTCTATGTCAGTCATATAAAGATGAATTCATCTTTATTTAATACACCAGCTGCACAAAATCATGCACTCGGGGCGGGGGATGGGGTGTCCCTCACTCCGGCCTGTGCCCTCTCGCAGTCCAGGAGCCTCCTTGGGGTATGTCCAACTGCTGGCTTGTCGGACATCTTTAGTGCTGCTGCAGAGGTGGGAGAGGCTCCTGCCACCACCGCTGCACTCTCCAACTGTGAGGCTGGCTTCTGGCTGAGCGGTGCTCCCCCTATGGGAGCACACTGACCACCAGGGGGCAGTTCCTGCATGAGCGTCTGCCCCCTGGTGGTCAATGTACAACATAGCGACTGGTTGTTCCACCATTCAGTCAATTTGCATATTAGCCTTTTATTATATAGGATGAGAAAAGTGAGGCAGAGAAACATTGTTTTTTGTCCAAGTCACTCGGTGCGTGTGAGGTGAAGGTGGGATTTTAATTCAGTTTGTCTTCAGAGCTCATGTTGTTTACCATTTGCCCATTCTTTAAAATTCCTTAATATTTTCAAGACTCTTAACGCATATTGTCTAAGATTATCTATCAGTTTTTACTTTTCACAATTCATAAGAATACTTGTTGCACCTTGCCATCGCAATTATACTCACATGTATTTTACTTTTATAGGTTTTTGGAGGGAATGATCGCTCACATTCACCTTAGTCCTTCTGTGGTTACTAGAGAGATTGGACATTTTTCATTTTTTATTTACCTTTTGTATTCCATATGTGAATTGTTCATGTCTGTGCTACTGCTTTTATTGACCATCAGAAGGAAGGAAGACAGATATTTGATATTAAACCGGCGACGAGCGTGATAGCCAGAGGATGGCTTTGCCAATGAAAGTATAATAACAGACCCCTGTTCTAAGTGCTTTACACATAGTAACATAATCCTTCCAGAAATTTTTGGGGATACTTGCCATTGTCATCACTCCTGTTACACAGTAAGAAACGGGGGATACTTGTTTAAGAACTTGCCTCCTATAAGGCTAGTCATGTAGCTAGCAGGTGGTAGTTAAGGTTTGAAGCTGGCAATGAACAGTCTGAATTCAGCCACTGTCCTCCACTCTTCTGAAAATACTCAGAGCCTGTTAGCTACGGTGCCCATCTGGCGCTGAGGCCAGCCTTTCTCTGGGGAGGGAAGCTCTGAAGGTGAAGGCCCTTCTCCTTGACCACATGTAAGAGGGGCCAGCCAGCCCTGGTCTCTTCTTTCCAAGGTTAGAGAATACCTTGCACTCCCCTAATTGACACTTTTTTTTTTCTTCAGACATGTTAATATGTTGAAACTGGCAACTGCTGGGGGTTTGCTGGCCTAGAAGCCCCAGCTTATCCCTCAGATAGCCCAGCATATCTGGCCTCTGATTAGTGATACTGATTCTTAAAGGTAAACCTTATTGACCTCATTTCTTAGTTCTGGGTGGAACTACCACACTGCAGTCCCTTAATCCTCACCATTAGCACCGAGTATACTCTCCTAGGCCTCCCTTTATAATGAATTGTCACTAGAAAGGACCAAAGAGATTTCCAGCTTCCTCTTTTTTGTAAGTGTGGCTCAGAGTAGAGCAATGGCAGACTCAAGGCCACTTAGGGAGTTTGTGGCAAAGTCACAACTGCATTACCATGGCTACCTATTCAACTTCAATATACTATACACTAGAGGCCCAGTGCACGAATTCGTGTACTAGTGGGGCCCCTGGGCCTGGCCTGTGGGATTGAGCCGAAACTGGCTCTCTGACATCCTCCGAGGGGTCCCGGTTTGCAAGAGGGTGCAGGCCAGGTCAAGGGACCCCACCGGTCATGATCAGGGCCAGGGAGGGATGCGGGAGGTTGGCCAGCTGGGGAGGAACCGTGGGAGGGCTTCAAGGCATGTCTGGTCTGTCTCGCTCAGTTCCCAATGGGCCTCTAGCTTAGCTCTTATGAGACCTAATTACTATTTTTTTGACTTGGTAAATGTCAAGCCCTTCTTATTTTTTTTTAAAGAGATATTTGCATGTCTACCTGCCCACCTTTAAAATGTTAAATAATCTATTTTAGGAGCCAGCCAAGAGTGACATATGTCAAAATATTTTTTAATTCTAAAGCAGTGGTTCTCAACCTTCTGGCCCGTTAAATACAGTTCCTCATGTTGTGACCCAATCATAAAATTATTTGCGTTGCTACTTCATAACTGTAATGTTGCTACTGTTATGAATCGTAATGTAAATATCTGATATGCAGGATGGTCTTAGGCGACCCCTGTGAAAGGGTCGTTCGACCGCCAAAGGGGTCGCGACCCACTGGTTGAGAACCGCTGCATAATGTTCAAAGGTAAGGCATTTTACTCTCTGGGGAGACTAACATGGCTTCCCTGTTCAGTGTTATATGACGGTAATTAACGAACCTGTATTATATGTGAGCCTTCATTTTTTAAAAATGTGCATCAGCTGTCATGCAGGACATTTTTAACTAAAAGGAGACACAATCTCCATTTGTCCTAGTGTAGTTGAAAATAAATTATAGTTGAGGCAGAGTTGTCAAATTTATCTTCTGTTCTCTGACTGCGAATTGTGATGCTTTTTCATGATCTTAAGGAATAGGGTAAAAAATGTGTATCTCAGTTTATATTTAATATTTTGGAAGTCTCATTCTCAGGTGTATTTAAAATAGTGCCACACATTGTGGTAGTTACTGCTCACTGTCTGCAAATATTCCAACTCCTCTTTCTCTATGCACATGGCCTACTCTGACCATTTTAACTTTGGGTAGTCATGTGACTTGGTTTTGACAGTGAAATGTGAGCATGACTTCTGGGCATGTACTTTACTATATTTTCTTTTCCTTTACGTGAGGATTAGCAATATTCAAGATGGTGACCACTCCATCAGCCTAGGTTTCTGAATGACTCTGATGAGAAGAACCTCTGCTGACTCGTTAATAGACATACAGTGTGAATGAGAATAACCCCTCATTAAATAAGTGGTTATTTTCAGCCACTGAGATTTTGTATTACCGATCCTAATTAGGAATACGTTTATTATGCATTATTCATATATTTTGGTTGTTTCAATTTAATGATCTTAAATTACATTCAAACTGGATATTCTCCAATATCTCCAAACAGGATCTATCCTTTTCACAGTGCTCACCGAACAGGATTTTGAAATCAGGAGGAAAAGCTCAGAGGGAGAGCTCAGTGCCAAGGATCCACACCACTGATGGACAGCCAAGGGAGAGATTTTCTTTAGTTACTTGAGTAATTTTTGACACATACTTGATTTGGTATTCAGTTAAAAAGGACTGCCAGATTACTCGTAACTCTTACTGGAGATATGCCTTTCAAATAGGAGCAAAGGCTACTTACGTGTTGATTTGAAATTAGGAAAAGGGCAAGATTTCTCCCAGGGGCCCTATCAACCATGACTAAATAAAATAAAACATGGGAGGGGGGGCACTGAGGTTGAAAAAGGTCACATAGTCACATAGGCTGATGAAAGAATCAAAGAAGAATTGTATTATATCGAGTTGCTTAGATCTGAAATTGACATCCGACTCTGTGCTTGAAGAATGAATCTTAACAAAGCAAAATTCACATCGGCCATGTCTCTGGTGTCTTCCCATACTTCTGGCACTTTCTCCCTTTTCTTTTAAATGCTCTCATTTCCACCCTCATATCCTTGCTTAACTTCTCAAATTTCGCTTATCAATTATAAAAGGTGGCTTGTAGCCCACGTATTTGGAACTTGGAAATCATTTTCCCATGAAATAGGTGACAGAAATATGTACAAAACTAGAAAACTTGACGTAACCAATTGTATCATGAAGTTACATTAAAAATGATTGAGGGTCCTGCCTTGACCAGGTGGCTCAGTTGGTTGGAGTGCAATTCCATACAACAAAAGGTTGCGGGTTTGATCTCTGGTTGGGGCACGTGGGAGAGGAAACTGATCAATGTTTCTCATATCAGTGTTCCTCTCTTTTGCTCTCTCTCCCTTCCTCTCTCTCTAAGAATCAGTGAAAACATATCCTTGGATGAGGATTTTAAAAAATTATTAAGAGAGTCCTGAGCCTCATCAAAACCTCACTGCTTAGAGAATATGTAGATGGGAGGTGAGCAGCATGGGTCTTTGGTACTGTGGCCTGAACAAGTAGTATTGGGCTTTTCAATCATCATTTCATACTTCAAAGCAGTGCTTTGTATATTTCAGGCTGCTCCGGTCACATTTCACTTGGCCATCTATGGATTTTGAGCCCGAGTGGCCATGCAGCCTCTCAGTCTTGGCTGGAAGATGGTGCCTCTACCATGCCTGCCTGTGCTGAGGGTATAGAAGTTCCTGAGGGTATAGTAGCTTCCTCAGTCTTTGCACTAACATTCTCTGTCTCAGGAATCTCTTAAACAGTCTTTCACTGTGAGGCAGGAAGGGCATAGGCTTGCATTCTAAGGGCTGCCATTCAGGGAGTATCTCCTCTCAAGCTGTTCTCCTAGCCCCATCTTCATCTTCAGCACCCCTTGCTCTCTGTAAAGTATTGGTGGTACTGGATTTTGACTCATATTAATTGAGGTATCCTGCGTGAGCAGAGGGAGCAGAAAGAGTTACTAGCAGGCACTACCTGATGACCTCCCTGGATGTTTAGGGCAGTGGAGGTTCAAGTTGGATGGGGCAAACAAGCAGGATTAGTGAGAGGGAGTGTGGTCTCCATTCCCATCCCCCAACTCCCTCCCCAGGCCCTGGCATCTCGGGCGGTTCTTTTCTGCCCACATGGTTCATATATTTAGCTCTCTGTGAAGTGGCCTTCTTTATAAACATGTCAGTTTATTTAACTTACACATAAGTTTGACAACCATTTGCTGGAACACATCATGTAAAAATGTGGGTCTTTATGATGTTGAGTTTTCTGAAGTCAGGAATTTTCCATACTTTTGTCTTTACTTCCTTTCATTCTCTTACTTGCTTTATTTCTCCTACTTTCCCCCTCCCCTACTTTCTTATGTGAAGCAGGGAGAGGGACACTGTCATTATCTTTTATAGGTTAATTGTTCATGGAATGGTGTTAGAAGATTTTAATTTTGTCTTCCAATCAGGAAGATCGGATTTAGCTTAATATTTGAAAGCACACTATGCTGACACTGAGGAAACATCTTTCCCTTGTCCTTCAGTTGAAAGAAAAACACTGTGATGTGATCTGTATGTGACGATGGCTTTTCAGATCAGACTAGAGGCCCGGTGTATGAAATTCATGCATTCAGTGGTGGGGCGGGGAGGGTTCCTCAGCCCAGCCTGCACCCTCTCACAGTCTGGGAGCTCTTGGGGGATGTCCAACTGATGGTGGCGGAACAGTGCTCCCCCTGTGGGAGTGCACTGACCACCAGGGGGCAGCTCCTGCATTGAGTGTCTGCCCTCTGGTGGTCAGTGCGTGTCATAGCAACTGGTTGTTCCACAGTTCGGTCAATTTGCATTTTAGCCTTTTACTATATAAGATAGCTGGGTTGTATTTATAGTTTAAGGTATTTCTGCTATGAGTGTAAAAGATAAAACAAATTATGGTTTAGCTAGAGGATTTTCTAGTTTGGGTTATAGAGAAGGAAGTGCTTGTGAATAGGACAGTTGTGTGTCTGTGGTATATTTTGCCAGTATGGAGACAGGAGAAGGAGAAGAAAGAATATCTTATACAGAAAATTTTCACATGGTTGCTTTTTATAGGAGCTAGCACAGTTCAATGGAAGCACATTTTACTGGAAGAATTCAGTTCTCTTTAAAGTTTGGTGCAACAAGGGGTGAAAATGTGGTGATGCAGCTGGAAACTGAAAGATCACTTATTATTTTTTACTGACTTTATTGGGGTGACATTGTTAATAAAATTATATAGGTTTCAGGTGTACAATTCTATAATATGTCATCTGTATGTTGCATTGTTTTCACTACCCCAAGTCAAGTCTTTTTCCATCACCATTTATCCCCTAGCTAGCTCTTAACCCCCTTTCTCTCTGGTAATCACCATGAGTTCTGTTTTTTTTCCTCCTTAATCCCTTCACCTTTTTTACCCATCTCTGCAACCCCTCTCCCCTCTGATAACCGTCAGTCTGTTCTCTATCTATGAGTCTGTTTCTGTTTTGTTTGTTACTTTATTTTGTCCATTAGATTCCACATATAAGTGAATTCATATGGTACT
The DNA here is from genome assembly GCF_000327345.1 of Myotis davidii. Taxonomy (NCBI): domain Eukaryota; kingdom Metazoa; phylum Chordata; class Mammalia; order Chiroptera; family Vespertilionidae; genus Myotis; species Myotis davidii. The sequence continues at coordinate 2,388,038 of NW_006295827.1, read as the reverse complement.
TGTCTTTCTCTGACTGGCTTATTTCACTTAGGATAATACTTCCCTGAAAGATTATGCCACAGGCTTGCAGCTGTACCTACCTGTGATGCAGTGAATGCAATTTGATTATTAATTCTCCTGTGACTGAAAACTTGCTTCCTTTCCTAAAGCTAGTGACAACAATTTTCTGCCTGTCTAAACCTTGAGGACTAACTTGGGTTGGAAAAATAAATCCTGTCTCTTGAAATTCACATCTTGTTAAACTCAGAGCAGCCAGCGGAGGAGATGAGAAGGATCTAGCCTGGATGCTGGGAGATAGGAATTCTGCTTAAGCTACTGACTATACCATGTTCACCTCTCCTAAATCCCCTGATGTAGAGGAAGACTGTTGGATTGAATGATGGCAGAAAAACTGCTACGAGTCCACTTAATTGCTCTCATCCCATGCTCCCCCATCTACGTTTGACTGTCAGTGAGATTGATTCCTGGCCCATGGAAGGTGGAGTGCGAAGTGGGCTGGGCTGGGAGGATGCACTGGGGGGAGTTTTCAGTTTCTTATCTTGCTAATAACTTCATGATATCTGCAGTAGCCAAGGATGACCTACTACCCTTCTCACATTGCCATTTTGGAGTTTCATCTCATCATAAATTATTCAGTACATTTAAAAAAGTTGACTGACTTTGTTTTTGTTTTTCCTACACACGTTTCTTTAAAAGGAAATATGTTGCCACTATAATAAAGTGAAGGCAATTGTCACTTGCCGTAAGAAAATAACTGTAAGACGTGTATAAGAATGAAAACGTTAGGAAATTCTAGTTAGATACTGTTCCTTACAGAAGGCTCTGAACCTGAGGCCTACTTTCCTTTCAGGTTCACAAGGAGTTTAGAGAGACGAGCATTTTAAATCCAATCAAGCACCAAACGAGACAGTGTACTTACCTACTTGGAAGGATTAGAAAGGAAAGGCCTATGTCCAACCCAAACCCTTCCTTTGAGTTCTTATTTTCCTGGGATGGTTTTGAAGGTGAATAAAGAGATACCATTTAAAAAGAAAGCCTGTCTACTTAGGAGCAATTGCGGACTTCTCACTCATTGTTGTCGCTCCTGGTGCTCATTGCAGTATTTTGTCCAGTGCTCAATAGGTGATTGTCCAGTGAATCAGGACTTGAGTATTGATACCCAGTTTCATTTGCCTTTCCCCTAAATACTGTGTTGTTTTTCTTTCTGGTTCTCTGTGATGTTTCAGTAGTTCTCTCTTATGTGCTTGCTTACATGTGAGACTTTGCTTCTTCTATGTGAATACACACAGGCACGCACCCCTCTTCAAATGATGCCTGGCTGTAGGAAGATAACAGGTTGTGTAGTCTGCTTAATTGGGTGGGTATTTTTCTTGGTGTTGGCGCAGGGTGTTTGAGTACTTTGCTCAGCACACTCTACCTGGTGCAGTGGAATTGGCATGGACTAACTTTCCAGGGCTCATATCTGCAAGTGGCTTCAACCGAGCATTTTCAAAAAAGCTGCTTGTTGTTATGTGGTGTCTTTCTCTTTACAAAGCCACAATATATGCAGCACTAAACTGTTGACATTGTCTTGTAGCTAGAAAATTATGAACATAATGTTGCTTTTACATCTCTGAGAAATCCTAATATCCAGCTGTTGTGTTAGCAGTTGTCAGGTGCTTTATGGTAACCAAATAACACTATCTCAAGTGTGAAGAGATGAAATTTGGTGACTTCTCTGCCCTGCACATTCCGCGAGAAAGTCCTCCTACATTCACTTTTTTTTTTTTTGCTAGCCATTTGCTTATCTAGCCATCTTAGCTGGAGAAGGCAAATTCTTATTTGTTCATATGTCCTCTGTGCCAATGACAGTGCCTGATAAAAGATTAGTATCAACAGTAAGCAGTAAACATTTTGTTTGGTGCTTACCGTGACCCAGACATTGTACCTTAACAGCATGGTGTCCCTCAGTCCTCACAAAAGCTCAGTAAAGTAGGTACTATCATTAGCCCCATTTTTACAGATGCAGGTACAGAAAAGTTGAGGTTAAATAATTGCACAAAATCTCACAGCTGTTACTTGGGGCTGAGCTGGACTTAAAGACAGGTACATCTGAATTCTGAGCTCATTCACTGCATGTAACATGGTGTAATAACATCCTCAATAAAAGACAGTCCTTTACCCAGAAGCTTTACAAGGACAATAAAAAAGAATTAGTTGAGGTGACACACCCATGTTGTGAGAGAATTGTCTTCTTGATTCACAGTTCATGCAAAGAAACACAGCAGGCTATGAATAATACACGAAACTAAATGAAATTTTATTCTTGGGTGAATTATTTGTATCTCCTTTTAAGAAAAATTGGTAAAGCATTTAACTGTTCATGGCTCAAGGAATGTCTCTATTATGGTTCTGTCTGAATTTTATTCTATAAACAGTCATTTTTTCAGTGTCCACTGGTCATTTTTCCCCCCTTATGCTTGCACATGCAGGGCTGCATATCTGCTGATAGAGAATTCTCAGTCTCCCTGGCTGCAGTTGTTCAAAATTCAAATTTTAAATTCAGACAAATGTCGATATTGCATCTGGGGAACTGAGACAGATTACTTATTTTCAATGTGAGGCTACTGTTTCTTATGAGACATAAAATTTCAACAGAAGGCAGATCTCAATATATTTTTTAAAACTGCACAAAGATTATAAATAAAAGCAGAACTGACTCTAAAAGGAGTTATTAAGTAAAAGAAAGGAAAATCAACAGTAACAAATGTTTTCTAGATGACAGGGGTGACCTGTGGGGCTGAAAGCACAAGGGAAAAAGGTCATTTTAAGAGGATTAGTTTGACAGATCTAAATGTACTGTGTTATCTTTATGTTGTGCAATTGAGATTGTTGATAGCTAAGGGACGAACTTTCTATATTTCTTCCCCCTTTAAGGTTTTTCTGTTTTATCACTGGGATTGTGTGGTGGTTTAGGAGATTTGGAGGATGGGAAGGTGATTATGGAGATGAACCATCTTGGCTGCTTCAGGGGATTGAAGTTAGTCTGGAGATTGTTCCCACAGAAACAAGGGATTTAAGGAGAATTGGTCAGAGGGGCCACTGAGCAGATTATCTTATTTCATTTGCTTGTGTCACGTAGTTCTTTAACTTTACACATTGTGTAGGTCACCATGGAGGGAAAGGAAAGTAACTGTACATTTTCTTGACAAACTTTTTAGAATTATTGCACAAATGAATATATGCTACACAAGAAAATATAACATACTTTTATGTATTTTGAACTGGAGTATGTGATAAAGACTGACCAGGCAATGGCATGAAACCTCAACTATTATGAGATTTCTAAATCTCTGGCATTAGGCAGCAACATAGATTCAATTTCAATACTTTTCATCACTTGTAACATGGCTAAGTCAAGTAAGTGAAATAATATTTAGCCAAATAAAAGATTATATAAACTTTGCCAAAATGAATGTGATTTTTATGTGATTTTCACATAAAATACACCTTTCTTTTTGAGAGGAGGAAGAGGTTGGGAATGGGAGTTTAAGAGATCATTGTAAATTTCAGATTATATTGACCAGAACCAAGTTTGGCTTGCTCTGGCATGTAAATTAGAGATGTGTGGTTGAGTAGAATTGATTTTGCTGAGACTAAATTAATCACAGTGCTTAATCACTGTAACCTTTAAACATTACAGTCGTGGCCACAGCTGCAGGGCAGAGTGGTGTTCCCCTGAGCTCTGCTGTCATTTCGTGAAAGGGTGAATCCCATGACTTGTGCAAACAAGGGTTCCCATGCACAAGCTTCGGAGCCCGTTGCCTGCCCTGCTTAAGATCAGCTTGGAGCATCTCCCGTGGGGCCAAGAGGCTGCCTTGGCCTCTTCAACCAAAGAAGACTTTCTTCTCACATACCAGTATTTTCAGTTTTTTTTCTGTTAGATAAAGTCTGACTGACCATGACTGCCAACATGCCCATGGAAGGCAGAATTAGAATCGGAAACACTAAATTATATTGTGACTAGTGGTTTATTAATCTGGCTTACCTTATTGTATTTTCTAATGTTAAATGAGTTTTATCTGTTATCTGCCTTGGTGATTTGCTTACAGGAGGAGAGAAAAATACCTTAAAAAATTACTTATACAAAATTACTTTTGTGATTATGCTTCCCTTTCCTATTATACATTATTTTGCCTAAGTCTATGTTTTCATTGATAAGTCAATGACATTCATTATAAAAAACTGTTAGTGGAATGTAGTAGTTTGAACATAGGCTCTGAAAATGGACCCTTCTGGGTTCAGGCTTGCCTCTGCCACTATCACTGTTACCTTGGTGTGCTTAACATTTATGACATAAACTGTTCTACTGCATCCTAGAGTTGTCAAGACAATTAAGTGAATTCATATAATTCAAGTTCTTAGAATTAGTGCTGGGGAAATATGTGTGTTTGTTAGATGTTAGTGAGTCTTACTGAGGTTCTTATCATTGATTTGTTGATTAAAAAAACAACCATAAGTGGATTTATGTGGTTTGTAGGGGGTCTATGGACATAATCTGGGTCTCGGAAGCCATTGGTTCTGGTACAGCTACTCTGGTAATGAATCTGATCTGGTTTCTAGAGCATCCCATTACTTAGTCTAATGCTGGCTTTTCCTCTACTCTGTGGTCACGTTTGGACCAGGGCACACACAGATCAGGCTATGTCCAAGATAGGAGAGAAAGGTTAGAGAATATTAATGCAACCTGATGGTACAACAGTGTTTTTGCAAATATTTATTGACTGTTTATTATTTGCCAAGCACAGAGACTTGTTGATGTACAGGACTTGGTGCCTTCTTGAGATTCCACTCCTCTGGAGGACCTATGTCAGCTTCCTGCTACCCACTTACCCTTTCCCCAAACTGACACCAAACATTGTTTTAGAAAGACATTCAATAGAATGTATTATCAACACATGAGAATTGTGATGTTACCTCTTGAAGAAACTTCACCTACAATTTCATCATCACATAGGTCAAGAGCATCTTTTAAAATATGCTACCTTGAGTTCTTTCAAAATTGGCTGTTTAAACATTCTGTTTCAATTACCTTTTTGTCAAACTCCCCAAGAGAGATATTGTCAGCTGAGGAGGGCAGTGACTGGGTCATCATTATGTTATTTTGTGTTGGTGGAGGTGTTGTTACTCCTCACCCAAGGGTATTTTTTCCATTGATTTTTAAGGAGAGTGGAAGGGAGGAAGGGATGGAGGAGGGACAACAGAAAGAGATGAGAGAGACATATTGACTGCTTGCCTCCTGCATGTGCCCTGGTGGGCTGTCTGGGCAGGGGATTGAACCTACAACCCAGTTACCTTACCTTGACTGGGAATTGAACTCTGGACCCTTCAGTGGGCAGGCCAACACTATAACCACTGAGCAACACTGGCCAAGCCCCTCATTATATTCTTAATATGTAGCACAAAGGATAGATTTAAAAAACAAAAAAAGAATCTTGTGTGCTTCAAGAAGAGTAGAATCCAAAGTATCTTCTCTGAGCCAGAAATCCCATGGGTAGTTCTCCACTTCCTTTTCCTCTTTCTTTCACTCACTGCCCCCACCCCCTGAGAGTTTCTTCCCAGTAGAAGATGCTTTGGGACCTTTCCCTAACTTCTCTTGAACTCTCCCACTAGAACTTTCTTCGATCTGGATTTTAGCTTTATCACAACTAGTCTGTTCCTAATACTCTTAACAAGGAGATTGTGTTCTGAGCGGTGGGAAGCCGACTGGGAGGGAAAGGGGAAGAGCAAAGGAGAGAGGTTATTTCTAGCTGGGTTGTAGAGGCCCATCCTCTACTCTAGACTTGTCATCCCAAATTCATCACTCACAGTTTTGCTCTATGTGTTTTTTAGGCTGCAGCATCCCGATGAAACAAATATGTCACACATTGACTATAGTACAACAATGTGGAAAGGGTAGAATTATCTGGTGAGGGTAAAGGGTAGAAAAGAAAAGTGATTTCATAAAGCTATGCTGCCCAGAACTCAAGGTCTTATAGAACCTCCTTCCCACTGCTCCTCAGTATCACTTTCTTGGGTCACTACCTCCTGCTAGTATTTAATTCTGTTGAATGCTTCCAAATTGGCTTGTTTATTTTAAGATTATCCAAATTTGCAGAAAACCTTCAGCCTTGCTTTGAATCTACATTTCCTCTCTTTTAGGAAAGGAAATGTAGAGGCAAAGACACAGGTTTATCTCTCTGCCTTTATTTTAGCTAATTATTAGATTGAGATAAATGTGTGTGGGTGACAAATTGCCTTTAATGACATTTAATCTGCATGGTGGCATGAATGTCTGGATTAGTGTCCCAGTTCCGTAGAGGCAAAGAGCATGGCCTTTTATCTTAAGTTGACCTATTTAAAAGGTGTTTGTGGTGAAAGTGAATTTCTGATTAGCTTAATAGCATGTTTTACATGGAAAGCAATCAAATATTGATGTAGGAAGAGGCTATAGAGGACATATTCCCGATCTGCTGTAAGTGGCCAGAAAGCGGAAAAAAGGGAGAGTGCCTGGTAGCTAAAACTGACGGACAGCCTCATAGCTGTCCAGAGCCCAAGACTAATGAACAAAGGGTAGTATCTGGGAGAAGGCTGCTGTTATTGTTTATTGCACAGAGGCTGTTCACTGACCTTTTGTGGGTGTGGGGCTAATAGATTTTTAACACCTTTTTGATTTTCTAAATCGCATCAAAGGGGCAGTTAGAGAAGCCAGCCATTCAGTTGCTAGAGTGAGAGGCCTAGGAGGTAATATTCACTGTGAACTTGTGCTGGATGCTTTGCCTTTTGTCTTCTCACTTAGCTCCACAGGCCCCTCTGTTACTGGTGATTCCTTGATGCACTTTTATTTCAAGAATTGTGTGTTTTATAAGATAATTATCACCAATAATAAGTGCATCTTAATTCCTACCCAATTGGAAAGATCAGGGAAACCTGAGTTGAGATCATTAGCAATGTTCTTCAACACTTTAGCAGCCAAATGATAGCTTTCCCAGTTCTCACCATTACAGATGCTCTTCCTGGTCAGTGAAAGATCAGAGGGAGGCCTAAAACCAGGACTACAGCCTTTATTAGAGGAGAAGCACCTGCCGGGCTGCCTCTCAAGAGGAGAACAGCAGCACGTGCAGGGGTGGGCACGCCTTTTGAGGGGCGGAATGGGAAGGGGTGGGGGCTTAGTGTACTCGGCGCACACTGATTGGTGGCTTACTGCATTGTCCATGTAGAACAAGGGCTTAGGTATTTGGCAGGTGTGGATTGGTGGTCCAATGTATAGTCCATATAAGGTACCTGGTTAGTCACTCAGGTATTTCTGGGCTGCAGGTTACCTCATACCCCACCCACCAGTTGGGGGAAGGAAGAATCTATCAGTCAGTGTCATTTTCTTAAATTCTTTCAAGAGACTGGATTGGCCAACCTTCTCAATTTCATTGTTCCTTGATTACCTCATCTGTAAAGTGGGGATGAGTTAGCAAATGTGAAGCACCTAGAAGACTTCCTGGTCCAAAGTAATGACTTAATTATGGTGTTTTACTTATTTTTTTCTGGAGTTTGGTTGAAGGATTGGAAGCAGCATTCACTAAACTAAACTACATTAAACTAAACTAAACACACTCTAATTCGCTAAAATGTTTTCCAAGTGAAATAATAAATATAGCAAAGGAGACACTTTAGGGAATAACTCTGGATTTAATCTGTGTGGGTGTCCATTGTATTGCAAATCCAGGCCAACAAAATGTAATTTCTGTACAATTAAAAGGATGTTGACCCATAAAGAAAACAAAATCAGAGATCCTTAGAACTTCCTCTCCCCGCCCTGTAATCGCTGAGGCCTTTATGTAATACCTCAAGAGAAACTTCAGTTTCTCTATTAGAGTAGAAGGGAAAGTTATAAACTGCATCTAGATAGGAAAGTGTGCGCCAATCATTCAAGGACTAATTTAACGGGTAGATAGTACTTTTAGGAAGGAGTACTTTTGTACTACTGCCAGGCTTCCCCCACTCTTTTACCATTCTGGATTCTTAAAAGTTTTATTTTAATGATGAACATTTCTGCCCGGCTTTAAGTAAAATACTAAGGACTGAACTGAAAAGGCAGTTCTGGTCTTACTAGAAATGAAGTTACTTAAAATGCAGTCAGTCCTAATTGTGTCTTAATACAATTCTGATGCAGCAATATGCCTTTAAACAAGAAGCAGGTGCTGGGTGGCAAAATGAAGCAAGTATGTAGTGAATTGAGATCAACATGCATTCCATGAAATTGCAATCAGGCTACAAACAATGGAATGGAATGTTGCTTTTCAAGTCATTTAATGCTCCTTGACTTCATAGGCAGTGCTGTGAGCATTTCCATTAATCACAGAGTTATTATAGAGAGAGAGTCCCAGGCTCTTTAAATAGTTCCACCTAATTTATGTTTTTCTCTCCTTTCTGTCTCTTTATTTCCCTTCATCTTTATCTCTGTTGGTTTGTATACTAGTATCTCTATGTCTCTGTTTCTATGTCTGTATCAGTTGGGGATCTCCAGAGAAACAGAACCAGTAGGAGGTGTGTGTGTGTGTGTGTGTGTGTGTGTGTGTGTGTGTGTGTGTGAGAGAGAGAGAGAGAGAGAGGAGTGAGAAAGAATTTATGGAATTGGGTCACTTGATTGTGGGGACTGCCAAGTTTAAAATCTGTAGGGCAGGCTGCAGACTGAAATTTAAGGCAGAATTTTTTATTTTCTGGGAAATCTGAGTTTTTGCTCAACTGAGTGTATGAACCCCCTCTCCCATCATTGAGGGTAATCTCCTTTATTCAAAGCCAACTAATTGTAGATGTTAATCACATCTTCAAAACACCTTCACAGCAACACCAAAAGTCGCCTTTGAGTAAATAACTGGTTAAAATATTAACCATAACGGTTTTCTTTCTCACTGTGTGTTCCCTCCCCCTCCCCCCCTCCTTGAGAATTCTTCAGATTGCGTAGAATTATTTTTATGCATTTTAGAACAAGTTCTGAACTATTTAGTGGTTGAGCTCAAAATTCAAACCCTGATCTATTTTTCTTCCCTATTCATGTCCTGTCTTCTGTATCCTGTTATCTTCCTAGCATTTCCTCCCTTATTATCATCACTAGTTATTTTGTAGTGTTTTACTTGCCTATAAATATGACATCTTCATACTTTTGTCACCAAGGCTCATTTTTGAAATAGGCAGCTCAGGATGGTGACTGAGCAACCTGGGTTTAGATAACTTAAAGATAGAGTGAGTTGGCCATCACTATGCCATGTGGACAAGATCACTTCTAAACTAGGCATGAAAAGTTGTAAGGAGAGTCACCTCCCCGTGCCCTTTGGCCTCTTTTTCCTGCTGCTGGTTTGCTTCCTGATCTTGCTGATGGATTGCTTCCAAATCCTTAATGTTCTGGCTCAGCCCACTGAGAGATCAGTCATAGAGGATGGGCAGTGCAGCTGCAGGTCTGGCACAGGAGGCTTCAGGTGGTACCTATTTACTTAATCTTCAGCCAGATTTTCACTAGAATGAAGGCAAGACAGCTCTCTTTGGTTTCACTGGCAGAGCTGGCCTCATCTTCAGAAAGTGGTTCTAATAATATTCTTTCCTTTCTTGGTGGCTCCCAGTCATTGCCTTCCATTTTCCCTTGTCTAGTTTTAGTCCCTGCCAGCAACTTTTGCTGGACTGCCTGCACTTCGTAATGGAATTGGACAGACTAGGGTGAGAGCAGCCTATGAGTTCCCTCTGAGGAGGTTGGCTCCTTACAGCACACATTGGAGGCACTGCTGACGGATGTAGAAAAATGCACACAGTGAGTGAGGACGTCCTTGTTGTTCCAAGTTCTAATTGGAGATCTGGATTGGCAGTTTCCTACAGCTTGGCAAGAAACAGCTTGAATGTTTATAGATGGTGCTTGATGCACACCATGCCAACTTGAGCTTGGCAAATTCGCTTCAGTGGGTTTTGTCTTGACAAGATGGAAACATTGCCCAGCTTCAGGTGGCTGTGTGGGCTTTGAGGAGCTTTATAGCTAGCAGTTAAGGGATTTAAAAGGAAATAGACATTAATATTTTCTTCTTTAATATTCTTGAATACGTATACAAATGTGCTCCTTTTTATTTTGTAAATGGGAAGAACAGAGGGAAGGAGGGGGAGACAGAGATGGACTTGGCTGGGAGATGAAGCCCCCGCAGATGCCAAGGTGCTGGCTTGTGGAGGCTATTGACGGGTTAGTTCTACTGGGGTATAATGTATTCATCTTCAAGTTTTTAACAATTTCTGTGACTTGTTTCTTGAAACCCCCTGCTATTGTTTGTCATGATTTTAGCTTTGACCTTCTTGCATTACGCAAACTACTTTGGGTGGCTTTATTGGCCTCTCTTCATTGTATATCCCTCAAATATTTATATATATATATCTTAACTTACCTTTATTGTTGAAAGTATTACAGTGGTTCCCCCTGTGACCCACTCCACTCTGTTCTCTCCCCCACCCCCACAGACCTTCACTGCACGCCTGTCTGTGTCCATGGGCTATGCATATATGCATATAAGTTCTTTAATTAATCTCTTCCCGCCCCCCTACCCCCTTTACTTCTGAGATTTCTCAGTCTGTTCCATGCTTCCCTGTCTCCGGATCTGTTTTGTTTATCAGTTTATTTAGTTTATTACATTCCACATATAAAGGAGCTCATGTAATACTTTCACTTAACATAATACTCTCCAGGTCCCTCCATGCTGTCTCAAATGTTTATATTTTTTTATGTTTCTTCTTTGACTCCCTCCTCACTTCTCATGTTTCCTTGGGCTTGCCTCCGCTGCTCAGTCTTTATCCAGTGCTTATTTCATTAATTCTCAAAGTGTACTCCCTGTACCAGCAGCATAGCATGACCTGGGATCTTGTCCGAAATGCTTGAACTCGATCTAAGACATTAGGTAGAAAAGAATGTGTATTTTACATTTCGATATACGTTGTGAAAGAGATGAAACTAATTTCAAGGTATATAAGAGTGCTACAAGGCATAGTTAAAGTAGGCCAAACTTCTTTTCCTAATGAATACACTTTTATTGCCCTTAGGAAATGGAATCCTATATAATAAGAGAGAATGATGTAAATTAGGCCGGAACATCATGACCAGCTCAGAGCATGCCCCCAATCCCAGCAGACACACATCACACAGCAGGGCTGGGGGCAGGCTCCGAGCAGCTGCGGTGCGGCTCAGAGCCCGCCCCCAGC
>NW_006295827.1:2370788-2376731 GCF_000327345.1 Myotis davidii | reverse complement strand
CGGGCAGGCATGCCACGCCACCTGTCCTCGGAAAGAAGCCCCCAGCGGACCCACGGACCTGCCCAGGGGGGCATGCTCCGAGCTGCTGTGGCCAGACTGTGGCTTAGCCCCATGGGGAACGGGCCTAAGCTGTCAGTAGGACATCTCCTGAGGGCTCCCAGACTGTGAGAGGAGGCAGGCTGGGCTGAGGGACATCTACCCAGTGCATGAATTTCGTGCACTGGGCTTCTAGTCTTCTATAATAATAAAAGCATAATATACTAATTAGACTGGACATCCTTCTAAATGATCTTCCAGATGAAAGCCGGGACTGCAAGGGAAGCCCGGGTCCCAGGTGCCTGCCAGTGGCCAGAGGGAAGCCCAGGTCCCGGGTGCCAGAGGGAAGCCAGTGCCAGCAGCTTGGGGAAGGAAGACCTACTCTTGTACGAATTTCGTACATCGGGCCTCTAGTGTCATATAATAGAAGTAGGATCATCATTAGTCAAATGAATGAGAAAGACTCCAAATGGTGTTCTTTACTTGAGCCTTATACTTTAAACTTAGGTAGAACGCAGGGAAATATGGGAAACTGTGTTTTTTTTCTTCTGGCTTGTTTAGATATGAGGAACCAAGGCCCATTCTAATTGCCTTAATTTTTTTTTCTAATAGTAAGGATCACATAAGAAGTTTAACCAAGACAGGCATACTGTCATTCTCTTGTGGCTTGTTCTTGGTTAGTTGTTAGGCTTTATTTTTATTCTCTCTTTCTTCCCTCTCCCACACCCCGTGTTCATTCTCTCTCTCTCTCTCTCTCTCTCTCTCTCTCTTAAACACACACACACACAGCTGTATCCATTCATTTCTTTTTCACCTAGCTTCTCCCTCTACTTTGTGTCTTTTTGGCTCCCTGTTAACTTTAGTTCATATAGTACCGTCTTTCTTATCAACTTCTTACACCTATGTATTTTTCTGTCATTTATCCCTTTTGCTAACAGTGTCCTCATAGCAGTTTCATAATTCAAGATTCCTTAGAGAAAGCCTTGGTGGAGCATTCTCTGGCCACCAGATGGCAGGTTTGGTCACCTGGCAGATTTCCTTAGAAAGTGCTGTGCATGGAGAAGGCCATAGTATCTGTCTCTGAAGCAGAGGTCCTTTGCCTTTTCTTAAATCATTCTATGTTTTGTAAATGAAAGTTCAACTCCACCACAACATTTCTGACATGCTGGCTCATTTCACATTAAATTATCATGTCTGATGTCTTATTCATCTTACTCCCTGTAACATAGTTTCTTTTTCTGTAATTTCTGTGAATGCATCTCTATCTTCTGTACACCTGGGCTCACCATCTCTATGCTTGTTTGTTCTTCTTCCTCAGCCCTATATCTCTTTAATATTTTCTCCTCTTTTCTATTATTTAATGCTGTGCTTCTGCCACATTAGTTCTTACCTGGATTTTAAAAATCTTTTAATTTAAATTTGTCCCTTCATTTCATTCAGAACAACTTACTTCTGTTTTCATTCAACATACCTATCAGCCATGAGGAAAATTCCTCAGGGTCCCCATTGCCTCTGGATTGACCACAACTTTCCTCTGCTCTTCAGTAATATGCCCAGGACTCCCTTTTTCAGTTAGTTCTGTTACTCCCCCCACTGTCCTCTAGCTAAATAGGACTAATGAATATTCCCTCACGGTCTTCTCTTTTCCCTACTATCAGCCTCTGTGAGTTCCTTTAGAATGCCATTCAGCTGGAACAACAGAGGACGGTGTCTGGAAGGCACACCCTGAGCTAGACTTGACTGAGTTGGAATCTCAACCCTGCCATATGACAAGTGTTCTTTTTGTCTTTCTCTGCCTCATTTTCCTCAGCTGCAAAATGGAGATAGCAATACTATCTATATCATGAGTTGTTATATTAAATCTAACAAATATAAAACACTCAAACAGTGCCTGGCAACATAGTAAGTACTCAGTGAATATTTTTTTTTGTCAAGTTTTCAAATAGATGTGCTTTTCTCTCTCTGCAAAGTGGTAATCATTTTTTTTAAGTGCTTCTGTCATAACCTTATTCCCTCTTTCAGATCATTTGTGCATTTGAGCTGTCTACCTATTTTTCTTTGACCTCCTTATGTATGGAGATGGTATTTTATTTGGACTGGTATTGTGGCACGTGGTAAGAGCTAAATAAACATTTGTTGAATTAGATTATATTCAAAAGATTCTGCAGCTGAAATACTATAGCTCAGTTACTTCTACCTGTTCTATGAATGCCAGTACTCTTAGAAAGCAGTATAACTCTTAAAACTAGGTTTTAAGCCTTAAAAATAAAAAAATAAATGAAATTTTTGTCACTGTCATATGGACGTACTTATACCCCAGTGTAGTATATTGGTTAACTGTTAATAACCAGGTATGAATTTGAATCAGAGATTGCCAAACTTTTTCTGTATAGGACCAAATAGTAAATATATTTGACTTTGCTGGTTTTAAGGTCTTTATTGAAATGGCTCATCTTGGATCTTAATAGCCATAGATGATATGTAAATGAATGGCGATGGCTGTGTTCCAATAAAACTTAATTAACAAAAACAAGTGGAGTATAATTCGTCAATCCCTGGCCTATATCCTTACTGTGCAGATCACTCATTGTGTTGAAACGCTTTTGACTGCCAAAGTTACATGTGCCCCATCGGAAGGAGGAAGAGCCTATCTTCACCTTCTATTTCCTCATTAGGTATCAGGATACCTTTTCCAGACCTCAGCAGATTCCCTACATGTTTTATGGAGCCAAGTTGTATCCCTTTCTTACACCTAAACTGGTCACTGACAATTGAATGGGGCAGGTCACCATGACTGGCCCAGACACATCTGGAAGCATGTGGCTAGAGATGGGACCTGCCTAACTGCACCATATGTCACGATAATGAAGGCAATTCCTTTTCAAGTGAGAATCATTGAATTGCACATTGAATATCACTTCTTATGTTGTCATAGTATAAAGACTCTTAACAGGTGTGAGGTTTCTTTGTAAATACTCAGACTTATTTTAAATTAGTTTTGTAACATGAATAGATCTTTTATATTAATGAATACAGTGACTTTGGATGAGCAGTCCTGATTTCTATTATAAAGTTTTAGGTTTTTCCTATGCCTCTTCGCTTCTAATTTTGATAAACAAAATAGGCAAAATAGAGAAAGCAGTGATCGTTCTACTTGAAGGAAATAGTCCACTACATGCCTTTCTCCTTCTGCTTCAAAAGGCAGTTTTGATCCCTGGGAAATAAACAAGGACTAGCCAGCTCTCCTACTGGATTAGGACAAGGCATTGAGCCCCTTAGGATTTGTCAAAAACTGTGGATTACAAGAGTTTTCTGCCCGTCTTGTACTGAGGGCCCTAGTGTAGAATGGTTTTTAGTTTCTAAATTAGACTTAGAGCCCTTTGGTCTTCAGGATGTTTGGGCAGCCCTTTGGTTCTCATACTCTCATAGTGGTCTTAGATGAGCTAATTGTCCTAGTCATATCTGGTAGAAAGCGATCCCACTGCTGCTTGTCTGAGCCTGCATTGTCATCCTGGATTGTGTGGCACCGTGGTACAAATGGCCCTACTGTTTTTCTGCCTGGTTTTCCTGCAGTGTAAAACTATCCTCCAGCAACTACAAAATGCCTTTATTTTACTTGTTGAAAGATTTTAAGAAAGAAAGAAAGGGAGAGAGAGAGAGCTCTGAGGGAAAAGAAACCATTAACGTGACATGTGTCCTGTCCTTGTCCAGCCAAAGTCTAACCTTTGTGGACTGTATTCCCATTGGTTTATTGCGAGAACATTTGAGAAAGCCTTCCCCTTGGTCATATCTCAGTTTACACTCTATAAAATTAGATTAGACAATGTTAATTCAATTAATGACTGCACTGAAAGTTTGTCTTCATGTGCAGTAAAAACAGTAGGGCAGCCTCTAATAATCTATGGATTTAATGACTGCAACTTTGAAGAGTGTTAAGCTAAAGCGAAGTTCAGAATGGCTTGTTAACTGGGTTTATTAGCTGTTGACCTTCCCTTTCAGCGTAATAGTGGCAGTCCGACTGAAGAGAGCACTAACGTCCTGATTAGCATTTATCTAAAGATAGGCTGCTGCCTGCTCCACAGTGAATTAGTTCAATCAGCTATAAAGAGCTTGAGAAACATTTTCTGCTTTATAAAAAGAATTAGATGTTAGAACAGTTCATCTGGCAGAGCGCAGTGAAGATGGATTGAGCCCCTGAACGTGCTCATTTGAGGAAGGCACTTTGAGGATATTGAGTAATTGAACAGCTTTTCCCACAAGATTGATCAGGGGACCTGGATTCTCTGCAGAAGAGTGATGCCCTAATTTTTGCCTTCTAATAAGAATGCACCACATCTGCTCCTAGTTCTGTGTATTCCTTCACTGAAACTGAAAACCCATTTATGCAGCACCTACTAAGCACTTCGTATCACTTAGGGAATAAAAGAAACAGGATCAAAGAGGCTGTGACTTGATTGAGCAGAGGAAAAGGAAAACTTGAAAAACACCACACCTACTGCCACTAGAGGTAATGGAAAAGAAGAAACCATTTAATGACAGGTGCCACATTTTTTGTGGAGCTTATCTTACAAAGCAAGTGTATTTCCCCAACAAAATAATAGAGTAGTTGGGGAGTAATAATTCTGATCAAAGTTTAGAATCAACTCAGTTCTTCTCATAGTGGATCATAAGGGCAAGGCAGCAAAAATTATAAACTTTCCAATCATTTAAAATCTTACATTATAACTCAGGTTCTTAAAAGGCGGGTGGGCATAAATATACTGTACAATTGATTTTTATGAGGTGCCCCAATGTATTGTAAAGTATACATAGATTGCATAAAACTCATACTCTGTGGTATCATAAATTTGACCTCACTGAAATGAATAGATTCACTCCATAGCAAACACTAATGAAACATTTAATTAACAGTCCCTCCACTTATCTTTTTAGTGTTCAGAAGGGCTGCTTGGGGACTATTTTGGTGGCAGAGATTTTCACAAAACAAAAGAACTCCTTTGCTTGAAAACTGATACCTTCTTCCTCTCAGTAAATGTTCAATAGAGACATTTAGTTTAATTAGACTGATGAACCTGAATCTGAATTTTGTACCCAAAACTGTGATTGTCCTTGAAAAAAAACCCCACAACTATTGATATAGTTAAATATGTGATGACCTTATTAAAGCCTCCTGTTGACATTTTGGCCACTGTGTACACACATATCATGTACATCCTTGCAATTCCCCCAAATTAAATTCACGGGGAACATTTGAGGGACACTGTTGTAGTGTTGCTTGTGGAGGAGCTGAAGGACTGTAGGCTCCAGATCCTTTAAAAGACCATGAAAAGGATTTTGCTTTTATCTGGCCGTCCCTTTATTGTTACGTGAATTTATTTTATTGCCCCATCACTACAAAAGTCATCAGAAAGATGCACCTGAATGAGCGGATCAAAGGCAGCTGAAAAATATAAAAGATGAAAAATATTATGCTAAGTGAAAGAAGCCAATTATAAAAGACCATATACTGTATAATTCCATTTATATGAAATGTCCAGAATGGGCACATCTATAGAGATAGAAACTAGATTAGTGGTTGCCTAGGGCTGAGGTGCATGAGTGGGATGAGGAATGATTGCTAATGGATAGAGTTTTATTTTTGGTATGATGAAACTATTTTAAAAATATATTGCAGTGATGGTTGCACAATTATCTGAATACTAGAGGCCCGCTGCACAAAAATTTGTGCACTCGGGAGGGTCCCTCAGCCTGGCCTGTGCCCTCTTGCAGTCTGGGACCCCTCGGGGAATGACCACCTGCTGGTGAGGCCCGCTCCCCAGGGGATTGGGCCTAAGCTGGCAGTCAGAATCCCTCTGGCAGTCCGGGAGCCCTCGGGGGATGTCCACTTGCCAGCGGGGAGCAGGCCTA